>NC_134688.1:7321763-7673014 GCF_050947455.1 Rhinoderma darwinii
CATGGCGGTGTGGACCCGGTGGAGGTTTCAGCTCTCACACTTTGCGGCTCGTTGGCAGACACAGACATTTATATCTTTATTATCCGCCTCCCCGTGGACTCCACATCTCTGACCTCCTTCTATCACTATAATTAGTGTTGAACTTGTTTAACTTTCTGTGCTGGTTTCTGAGCAGGACTAAAGTTGAAAACAAAGTCTTATTGGCTGTGATGTACTCAGGGCCGGATTATCATTGGTGGTCCTGGAGCACATGCTCCAGGCCCCAGTCTCTGATTGGCTCAGGGGGGCCCCCAGGCAAACTGCAGCAAATTTAGCATGATTTGTGCAGTGGCGTAATTATAGGGATTGCAGCGGTCGCAATTGGACCGGGCCTAGAAGCCGGGGGGCCCGCGGCCCCCCACACCACATCAATGAAAAGTTACTATAGTAACTGGGGCCTATGTAATAAACTACATGGGCCGATGTTACTATAGTAACTGGGGCCTATGTAATAAACTAGACGGGCCCCTGTTACTATAGTAACTGACAGTACTTACCCCTCCTCTTCCTGGAGCGCATCAGAGGTTCTGACGTCACAGCGCTGCGCAGAGCATCCCGACACTTGATGGAGTGAGGACCTGCGCCCGAAGAGGTTGTAAGTTTAATTTTAGTGTGTTCCTGAAGCTGATAGGTCGGGGTACGACTCCCGTGACCCCCGCCAATCAGCTGTCTTGTAGGGGGGTACAGAGCTCGTACGAGCGCTGCTTCCCCTTCATTTCGGTCACTTTCTCACACTGAATCGCCGACACGGACGTGTCAGCGATTCACAGTATGAGCAAGTGAGGGAAATTAAGAGGAAGCAGCGCTCGTACGAGCTCTGTACCCCCCTACAAGACAGCTGATTGGCGGGGGTCACGGGAGTCGTACCCCGACCCATCAGCTATTGATGGCCTATACTGAAGATAGGCCATCAATGTTTAGGGACTGGACAACCTTTAAAGCCTACCGTGTGTTAGGCTTAGATACAGGGCCCCAGCTTATACTGCATAAGAATACGGTCTGCTGGACCCTGTATCTAAGCCTACAGCCTACATTAGGCTTAGATACAGGGTCCAACAAACAGTATCACACATGCACATGGGCCCTGTATCTAAGGCCCTGTTCACATCACCGCTGCCCTTCCGTTGAGGGGTTTCCGTCTGGTTAACCCCTCTATGGAAAGGCAAACGGAAACCTTAGTTTCCGTCTGCATCACCATTGATCTCAATGGTGATGGAAACTTTGCTAATGGTTTCCGTTTGTCACTGTTGTGAACGGGTTCCGTTGTTTTGGCGGAATCAATAGCGCAGTCGATAATGCAAAACAACGGAACCCGTTCGCAACGGTGACAAATGGAAATCTTTAGCAACGTTTTCGTCACAATGGAGATCAATGGTGAACGAAATGGAAGCAGAGGTTTCAGTTTGCCTTTCTGTTGAGGGGTTAACCCGACGGAACCCATCAACGGAAGGGCAGCGGTGATGTGATTTTTTATTACAGGTTCGGTTGTTGGACTACGTCGGATGGTTAATGAGGGTTGTGTGGGGGTCTTTTATTTCAATAAATATATTTCTTCTGTCTTTGTATTTTGTTTTTAATTTTATCGCTACCAACTTACTAATGGCCGCTGACAGGTTGACATCGTCAATTACTAAGGCGGGGCTTAGTGTTAGCCTGTGAAAAGGCTAACACTAACCCCTATTATTACCCCGGCACCCACCTCCACAAGGGGTGCCAGGAAGAGCCGGGTACGATCCAGTACCCGACCATCTGTAGTGATGGTTCGGCACTAGGACAGCTGCAGGCTGGTATTATTAGGCTGGGAAAGGCCAAAAACAGTAGCCCTTCCCACCCTGGTAATGCACAACATAGCAGCAGCAGCCTGGAATTACCAGGGTGGGAAGGGTGACAGTTTTTGGCCTTTCCCAGCCTAATTCTACCAGCCTGCGGCCGCCCCAGTGCCCCTCCGTCACTACAGATGGTCGGGTACTAGATCATACCCGGCTCTTCCTGGTGGCGGTGGGTACCAGGGTAATAATGGTGATTAGTGTGAGGAGGGGGTACACGGGGAGCAGTGTGTGAGGAGGGAGGGTACACGGGGAGCAGTGTGTGAGGAGGGGGGTACACGGGGAGCAGTGTCTGAGGAGGGGGGTACACGGGGAGCAGTGTATGAGGAGGGGCTTACACGGGGAGCAGTGTGTGAGGAGGGGGGGTACACGGGGAGCAGTGTGTGAGGAGGATGGTAGACGGGGAGCAGTGTGTGTGGAGGGTGGTAGACGGGGAGCAGTGTGTGAGGAGGGGGTGTACACGGGGAGCAGTATGTGAGGAGGGATTGTACACGGGCCGCAGTGTGTGAGCAGGGAGGTACACGGAGAGCAGTGTGTGAGGAGGGGGGTACACGGAGAGCAGTGTGTGAGGAGGGGGGTACACGGAGAGCAGTGTGTGAGTAGGGGGTACATGGGATGCTGTGGGATACTTGTGTAGTGATGTGTTGTGAGCAGTGGGTGTGTATCTAGTGCTTATGTGGTGGTGTTTGTACCGTCTGTGTGTGAGACAAGTGAGTGATAAATAGGGGGGAGCTAATCTGAGGATCTAATATTTAGGTGTCTGTTTGTGGGTCTGAATTTATTTAGGGGACAGAATTAATTTAACTAGTAGCTGTCACCAGGTCCTAACATCCCGTTTCCATGTATTACCTTTACCCCGCTCCCTCCCCGGTTCCTGCGCGGGGTAACTTCGAACAAATGCGTTTGATTAGAAGACTTCTCCCTGCGTGGTGATTGGACAAGGCTTGTCATGAGCTACTTCGTGCTGATTGGACAGCGTCAGAGCCTGTGAAGATGGCTCCACCCATGGAAATTCACTGCAGTTCACGCCTTATTGGCTAACTACAGAGAATTACCATATTGGGCGCCTAAAGTCGGAGCTTCATTACTCAGAAACGAGGGAGCAGAACAAAAAGAGAAACAGAGTTGGAAACAGGGAGGGAGCGGGTTAAGGGTAATATATGTGAGTTGGATGTCAGGACCTGGTGACAGGTCCTCTTTAAGTCTAGTTTGGGAATAAATTAGTGGTCCAGTCTTGGTCTGATTTAATTTTGAAATATGATCAGGGGTCTGAATTCATTTTGGAGAAGTGCTGGGTCAAAGATGTCTCGGCAGCAAACGCTGCAGTCATCAGGAGACTACGTCACAGTGGCCTGGACCGAATGGAAAAGAAAAGTAAAGGGAACGCCTCAGAACAAAACGTCACCTGTTAGTCACTGAATGTAATAGGTATGAATTCTGCCTGAGTTTAGTTTATGGTCTGTATTATGTCACACGGATCTACACAGATCACCACAGAACTGATCAGACCCCATAAGGGCATGTTCAGACTTGGTGGAAATTTGCCACTACCTGGCAACAAAGGAATTCCGTAGCAAATCAGATGAGTCTGAACATGCCCTAATAGGAAATCAGGAAAACCAACCCAAATTAAAAGTTATGGGAAAGGCTGTCCTGCGAACCTCTGATGGGTCAAGCTGTTTTTGATACAAAGTATACAGCACTAAGGCGAAATTCACACAAATGCAGCTTTTTATGAGATAGATAGATAGAGAGAGAGAGAGAGAGAGAGATAGATAGATAGATAGATAGATAGATAGATAGATAGATAGATAGATAGATAGATAGATAGATAGAATCCAAAAATCAGGCAGCACTCCAAGGTATAAGCAAGGTAGAAAAAGGTGCTTTATTGGTCCATATACACACGACGTTTCAGCTCAAAACAGGAGCCTTTCTCACTTGAATGGAGCGGATCCATGGCGGCGGGCGTCGGGAGTTGAGTAAACCCGACGGCCCGTGGCCATGGACGTTACACTATCCCGCCTCTTACGCCCCCTCTTCTTGGGGCCAGAGCGAGAGAGGAACTTTTTAATAAGAGCAGGAGCACTGAGGTTCTCTTCTGGCTCCCAGGACCTCTCCTCAGAACCAAACCCTCTCCAGTTCACCAAATAGAAAGTCCTTCCTCCATTCCCTTTTGCAGTCCAGGATCTCCCTCACCTCGAATATATCAGAAGAACCACTGGGAGCAACTGTGAAACTAGAAGTCTTGCTGTAGCGGTTCAAGACCACTGGCTTCAGGAGGGACACATGAAAGGAGATGGGGATTCTGAGGGTAGGAGGCAGCCGCAGTTTATAGGAGACAGGGTTTATCTGTTGCAGAATCTCGAAAGGACTAAGGAACCTGGGAGCAAACTTGTATGAGGGTACCTTCAAGCGAATGTTCCGAGAGGAAAGCCAGACTTTAGTACCTGGAAGATACTGAGGCGGCTCTCTTCTCTTAGTATCTGCCTTTCGCTTCATGCGATCGACTGCCAGCAAGATAGAGGACCCGGGTCTGTTGCCAGATTTGCAGAAAGTCCCCATATGCAGAGTCAGCAGCGGGTACCTGAGATGAAGTCGACACCAGAAGAGGGACTCCAGGATGTTGACTGTACACAATGTGAAATGGAGTGGAAGTGGTGGACTAACTTGTGTGGTTGTTGTATGAGAACTCGGCCCATGGAAGAAGCTGTACCAAGTTATCGTGCTGTGTAGAGATGAAGTGGCGGAGATAATGTTCCATGATCTGGTTGATCCTCTCAACTTGCCCATTGGACTTGGGGTGATAGGCTGAGGAAAAGTCCAAACTCACATCCAGGAGTTTACAGAGGGCTCTCCAGAACTTTGAGGTAAACTGAACCGCACGGCCTAACACAATGTGAAGAGGCAAGCCATGCAAGTGAAAGATGGGTTGAATGAAGAGACTCGCCAGTCGGGGAGCAGAAGGAAGGCCGGTCAGCAGGATAAAATGTGCCATCTTAGAGAACCAGTCCACCACCACCTAGACAGTGTTACATCCTGCTGAGGGAGGAAGGTCTGTTACAAAGTCCATTGCAATGTGCTGCCAGGGGGCATTGGGTACAGGCAGAGGTTGAAGCAGGCCGGCCGGGCCTGGAGTGAGAAACTTTGTTAGAAGCACACACTGTGCAAGAAGAGACAAAGTCCAGAACATACTTAGGCAGTGTGGGCCACCAGAAGTGACGAGCAATCAGGTCTCGGGTCTTATGGACAGCAGCGTGCCCAGCCAGTTTAGAACTGTGTCCCCAGCGGAGAATTCTTCTCCTGTCTGCCAACCGAACCGATGTCTCTAATCTGCAGAGGATTAGCAGTGACAATGCAGGACGGGTCTATGATAGTCTGAAGGGACCGCACCGTGTTTTCCACCTCAAATGATCTGGACAGGGCATCGGCGGGACGGTAGTGGAGCAGAAACTGGAAACGGGTGAAGAACAGCGACCACCTGGCTTGACGAGGATTCAGTCTTTGAGCGGACTGAAGGTAGGTAAGGTTCTTGTGGTCAGTGTAGATCAAGATGGGGTGAGCTGCGCCCTCTTGAAGATGTCTCCACTCCTCCAGAGCCAATTTGATGGCCAGTTGCTCCCCATCTCCAATAGAGTAATTGCGCTCAGCAGAAGAAAAAAGTCTTGAGTAGTAGCCACATACTACTGCCTTTCCTTTGGAGCTCCTCTGGAACAGAAGTGCACCTACACCAAAAGAGGAAGCGTCCACTTCCAGTGAGAACTGCCGAGATACGTCAGAGTGATGGAGGATTGAAGCTGAAGTGAAGGCTTTCTTGAGGCTAATAAATGCGAACTCTGCCTCTTGAGTCCACAGCTTGGCGTTCATACCCTTCTTGGTAAGTGTAGAGATGGGAGCCGTCAGAGATGAAAAGTTCGGAATAAACTGCCGGTAGAAATTGACGAATCCCAGGAACCGCTGTATGGCCCTTAGGCCTTGAGGATGTGGCCACTCCAGGACGGACTTTAGTTTCTCAGGGTCCATCTTAAGACTTTGATCCGAGATGACGTAGCCCAGAAAGGGCAAAGACTTATTTTCAAAGACGCATTTCTTCAACTTGGCATATAAGCGATTCGCTCTTAGTCGCAGAAGAACTTGACAAATATGCCTCCGATGAGTCATCAGATCTGGGGAGAAAATCAAAATATCATCGAGATAAACTACAACACACATATAGAGGAGATCTCGGAAAATATCATTGACGAATTCCTGAAATACTGCGGGAGCGTTACACAGTCCGAAGGGCATCACTAGATATTCGTAGTGCCCATCGCGGGTATTAAATGCCATCTTCCATTCGTCACCCCGGCGAATCCGGATTAGGTTATAAACCCCCCGCAGATCTAGCTTAGAAAATTTTTAGGCTCCTCGTATGCGATCAAACAGCTCGAATATAAGTGGTAACGGGTGTTTTTTCTTTACCGTGATCTGGTTGAGACCACGGTAGTCAATGCAGGGTCGAAGAGATCCATCTCTCTTTTTAACGAAGAAGAAGCCGGCCCCATGGGATGCCCGGCCCGGGGAGGAAGATTTTCGAATAAAACCCCTTTCCAAATTCTCCTTGATTTAGGCTGACATAAATAAAGTCTCTGGCAAGGATAGAGGATATACTCGTCCACGGGGAAGAGAAGCATTAAGAACTAGTTCAATGCGACATTCATAATTCCGATATGGAGGCAACGTCTCAGCCTCTCATTTTCAGAAGACATCCGCAAAACTGGCATACTGAGATGGAAGACCGGAGAGTGATTGAGGCAGAGGGGGCATAACAGGATGGACTTGTGACAGGCAATGGCTATGGCATCTGGAACCCCATTGAAGAACTTCTCCGGAACTCCAGTCAAGGACTGGGGCGTGTAGGCGGAGCCATGGCAGACCCAGCAGGATAGGATTGATAGCCTTAGGTAGTACCAGGAAAGTGATCTGTTCTGAGTGAAGAGCTCCGACCCATAGTGTCAATGGCTCCGTGATGAGCATAATCGGATCGGGCAGTGGTAGACCATTCACAGAGGCAACAGCAAGGGGTCTCTCCAGACGGACTGTGGGTAGATGTAAACGATCCACTAGATCCTGCTGGATGAAATTGGCAGCCGCTCCAGAGTCAAGATAGGCGGAGGAAGGATGTGACATTTCTCCAGAGACGATGGCCACAGGAATCAATAATTTGGGAGAGGTTTTAACATTTGGAGACGTTCCACCTAGAGTTGCCTCTCCAACCAACCCTAGGTACTGGAGTTTCTCGGTTTCTGTCGGCATTGGGCCACAAAATGACCTTTAAGGCCACAATACATACGTAGTCCAGAGGAGCGTCTGCGCTGCTTCTCCTGTTCAGAAAACCGGACTCGGTCTACCTGCATGAGTTCTTCAGGTAGCGCACTAGGGGAAGGCAATAGTGGTCTCTGGACCAAGGGTGCTGGTCTGTGGACCCGGCTCTCCTGTCGAACCTCTTGAGTGCACTCCCGGATTCTCATATCAACCCGGGTGGCTAACAGGATGAGGGCATATAAGGTAGAAGGAAGATCGCGGGCTGCCAGTTCGTCCTTGATGTGAGAGGACAGACCCCTGCCAGAAGGTCGCCACTAGTGCCTCATTGTTCCATGCCAGCTTGGCTGCCAGGGTGCGGAAGGATATAGCATACTCCCCTACTGTGGAGCCCTCTTGCTTGAGGGTCAATAGAGTGGCTGCGGCAGAGGATGTTCGACCCAGCTCCTCGAACACGGCAAGCAGGGACTGCAGGAACAAGGTTAGGTCCGAGGATACAGGTCCTTGTTGCTCCAAGATTGGGTTCACCCATGCGAGGGCCTTGCCAGCGAGGAGGGAGATAATAAATGCCACTTTGGCCTCCTCGGAGGGGAATAGATGAGCCCGTAGCCTAAAATGAACCGTGCATTGGTTAATAAATCCTCTACATGCTCTGGGATCACCATCGTAGCAAGGAGGAAGAGGCAGAGGAACGGTGGATCCGGAACAAACAGGAGGAGCAACGGGCAGTGGCACAGCAACAGCTTCAGGAGGACGAACCGGGTGTGGAACAGTGAGTAGATCCAGACGGACCAGGATAGAATTCACAGCCTCCAGGAGTTGATCCTGACATGTGCGTAGGTTATGCATCTCTGTCTGTATCTTCTGGACTGCGGTCTTGGGCTGGCCAGTGGGTTCCATGGCCTGAGCGTACTGGCACAGTCACAGCGTACGTGGACCCACTAGGCCGCTCCGCCGTAGCGAAGAGGCAGCTGACCAGGTCACAGTCTATATGAAAGTCAATAGTAACGCTTGGGTACCTGAACTAGTCCAGACGGTGGCTGTGGCTTCAGCATGGATGAAGGCCGGTGCAGCAGGTAGCGCCAGACGTGGCGGCCAGTGTCCGATGTGGCAGAAGACACTGGACGTGGTAGGAGACACTGGACGTGGCAGAAGACACTGGACATGGCAGGAGACACTGGACATGGCAGGAGACACTGGATGCGGCAAACGACACTGGACATGGCAAACTACACTGGACGTGGCAAACGACAGCAGGTGAAATAGACACGACTCCAACACTGGTAGACACAGGAAAAATAACAGTACGGGATACAGGAACAGGTAACAGGGAACGGGGCATGGGTAACAACTGGAACGGGAAACATTAAGGGAGCATTTGCAAGACAGACTGGGATAAACTAACAACACCCAAGCAAGGATCAGGAGGGCTGGGGCCTTCTTATAGACCAGGAAATCATGGCAGTTGATGATGATGACGATTTCCTTTGTGCGCGCGCCGGCCCTTTAAGGCCTGGCACGAGAGAGTGCGCGCACCCTACGGGACAAAACAGAACGGAGTGGAAGTGAGCACTGGCGTCTCCTAGGAAGGAGAAGGGGACCAGCGCTCACGGATCCATGGCTGCGGGCATCGGGAGGTGAGTAAACCCGACGGCCTGTGGCCATGGACGCTACAACCTCCACACCATAACCAAATAGTGACTGAATAATACCCCCATACTGTTACTGAATAATACCTCTACACCATGATCACATATTACCACCACATAGTGACTAAATAATACTATTATACTGTTACTGAATAATACTTCCAGAACATGACCACATATTACTACCACATAATGACTGAATAATACCACCATACTGTTACGGAATAAGACAAACAAATCATGCACACATATTACTACCACATATTGACTGAATGATACCACTATGTTACTCAAAAATATCTCCACAACATGAATATATATAACCACTAAGTAGTGACTGAATAATACCACCATATTATTATTGGTTAATACTACCACACAATGACCAGATTTCACCACTGCATAGTGAATGTACAGTACTATCATACTGTTACTGAATAATACCACAACACCATAACCACATAGGGACTGAATAATACCCCCATACTGTGACTGAATAATACCACCACACCATATCCACATAGTGACTGAATAATACCCCCATACTGTTACTGAATAATACTACCACACCATGACCAATTAGTGACTGAATAATACTGCCACACCATAACCACATAGTGAGTGAATAATAACCCCCATACTGTTACTGAATAATACCCCCACACCATAACCACATAGTGACTGCATAATACCCCCATACTGTTACTGAATAATACCACCACACCATAACCACATAGTGACTGAATAATATCACCATACTGTTACTGAATAATACCCCCACACCATAACCACATAGTGACTGCATAATACCCCCATACTGTTACTGAATAATATCGCCACACCATAACCACATAGTGACTGAATAATACCCCCATACTGTTACTGAATAATACCACCACACCATAACCACATAGTGAATGAATAATAACCCAATACTGTTACTGAATAATACCCCCATACTGTTACTGAATAATACTGCTACACCATAACCACATAGTGACTGAATAATATCATCATACTGTTACTGAATAATACCTCCACACCATAACCACATAGTGACTGAATAATACCCCCATACTATTACTGAATAATACCCCCACACCATAACCACATAGTGACTGAATAATACCCCCATACCGTTACTGAATAATACCTCCACACCATAACCACATAGTGACTGAATAATACACCCATACTGTTACTGAATAATACCACCACACCATAACCACATAGTGACTGAATAATACCCCCATACTGTTACTGCATAATACCTCCACACCATAACCACATAGTGACTGAATAATACCCCCATACTGTTACTGAATAATACCGCCGCACAATAACCACATAGTGACTGAATAATACCCCCATATTGTTACTGAATAATACTACCACACCATAACCACATAGTGACTGAATAATACCCCCATAGTGTTACTGAATAATACCTCCACACCATAACCACCTAGTGACTGAATAATACACCCATAATGTTACTGAATAATACTGCCACACCATAACCACATAGTGACTGAATAATACCCCCATACTGTTACTGAATAATACCCCATACTGTTACTGAATAATACCTCCACACCATAACCACATAGGGACTGAATAATACCCCCAAAACTTTTACTGAATAATACCACCACACCATAACAACATGGTGAATGAATAATACCGCCACACCATAACCACATAGTGACTGAATAATAAGCCCATACTGTTACTGAATAATACCCCCATACTGTTACTGAATAATACCTCCACACCATAACCACATAGTGACTGAATAATACCCAATACTGTTACTGAATAATACCACCACACCATAACCACATAGTGACTGAATAATACCCCCATACTGTTACTGAATAATACCTCCACACCATAACCACATAGTGACTGAATAATACCCCCATACTGTTACTGAATAATACCACCATCCCATAACCACATAGTGACTGAATAATACCCCCATACTGTTACTGAATAATACCCCCATACTGTTACTGAATAATACCTCCACACCATAACCACATAGTGACTGAATAATACCCAATACTGTTACTGAATAATACCACCACACCATAACCACATAGTGACTGAATAATACCGCATAATGTTACTGAATAATACCACCACACCATAACCACATAGTGACTGAATAATAACCCCATACTGTTACTGAATAATACCGCCACCCTATAACCACATAGTGACTGAATAATCCCCCCAATACTGTTACTGAATAATACCGCCATACTGTTACTGAATAATGCCGTCACCCCATAACCACATAGTAACTGAATAATACCCAACACTGTTACTGAATAATACCACCACACCATAAAAACATAGTGACTGAATAATACCCCCATACTGTTACTGAATAATACCACCACACCATAACCACATAGTGACTGAATAATACCACCAAACTGTTACTGAATAATACCGCCACACCATAACCACATAGTGACTGAATAATACCCCATAATGTTTCTGAATAATACCACCACACCATAACCACAAAGTGACTGAAAAATACCCCCATACTGTTACTGAATAATACCCCCAAACTGTTACTGAATAATGCCGTCACCCCATAACAACATAGTGACTGAATTATACCCCCATACTGTTACTGAATAATACCACCACAGCATCACTACAGTGACTGAATAATACCCCCATACTGTTACTGAATAATACCGTCACACCATAACCACATAGTCACTGAATAATACCCCCATACTGTTACTGAATAATACCACCACACCATAACCACATAGTGACTGAATAATACCACCATACTGTTACTGAATAATACCACCACACCATAACCACATAGTGACTGAATAATACCCCTTACTGTCACTGAATAATACCGCCACACCATAACCACATAGTGACTGAATAATACCCAATACTGTTACTGAATAATACCTCCACACCATAACCACATAGTGAATGAACAATACACCCATAGTGTTACTGAATAATACCGCCACTCCATAACCACATAGTGACTAAATAATACTTCCATACTGTTACTGAATAATACCACCACACCATAACCACATAGTGACTGAATAATACCCAATACTGTTACTGAATAATACCGCCACACCATAACCACATAGTGACTGAATAATACCCCATAATGTTTCTGAATAATACCACCACACCATAACCACAAAGTGACTGAATAATACCCCCATACTGTTACTGAATAATACCCCCAAACTGTTACTGAATAATGCCGTCACCCCATAACCACATAGTGACTGAATTATACCCCATACTGTCACTGAATAATACCCTATACTGTTACTGAATAATACCGCCACCCCATAACCACATAGTGAGTGAATAATACCCCCATACTGTTACTGAATAATACCCCCGTACTGTTACTGAATAATACTGCCACACCATAACCACATAGTGACTGAATAATAACCCAATACTGTTACTGAATAATGCCTCCACATCATAACCACATAGTGACTGTATAATTCCCCCATACTGTTACTGAATAATACCTCCACACCATAACCACATAGTGACTGAATAATACACCCATACTGTCACTGAATAATACCGCTACACCATAACCACATAGTGAGTGAATAATACCCCCATACTGTTACTGAATAATACCATCACACCATAACCACATAGTGACTGAATAATACCCCCATACTGTTACTGAATAATACCTCCACACCATAACCACATAGTGACTGAATAATACACCCATACTGTTACTGAATAATACCTCCACACCATAACCACATAGTGACTGAATAATACCACCATACTGTCACTGAATAATACCGCTACACCATAACCACATAGTGACTGAATAATACACCCATACTGTTACTGAATAATACCTCCACACCATAACCACATAGTGACTGAATAATACCCCATACTGTCACTGAATAATACCGCTACACCATAACCACATAGTGACTGAATAATACCCAATACTTTTAATGAATAATCCTGCCACACCATAACCACATAGTGACTGAATAATACCGCATAATGTTACTGAATAATACCACCACACCATAACCACATAGTGACTGAATAATAACCCTATACTGTTACTGAATAATACCGCCACACCATAACCACATAGTGACTGAATAATCCCCCAATACTGTTACTGAATAATACCCCTATACTGTTACTGAATAAGACCACCACACCATAACCACATAGTCACAGAATAATACCCCCATACTGTTACTGAATAATACCACCACACCATCACCACAGTGACTGAATAATACCCAATACTGTTACTGAATAAGACCACCACACCATAACCACATAGTCACTGAATAATACCCCCATACTGTTACTGAATAATACCACCACACCATCACCACAGTGACTGAATAATACCCACATACTGTTACTGAATAATACAACCACACAATAACCACATAGTGACTAAATAATACCCCTTACTGTCACTGAATAATACCGCCACACCATAACCACATAGTGACTGAATAATACCCAATACTGTTACTGAATAATACCTCCACACCATAACCACATAGTGAATGAACAATACACCCATAGTGTTACTGAATAATACCGCCACTCCATAACCACATAGTGACTAAATAATGCTTCCATACTGTTACTGAATAATACCACCACACCATAACCACAAAGTGACTGAATAATACCCAATACTGTTACTGAATAATACCGCCACACCATAACCACATAGTGACTGAATAATACCCCATAATGTTTCTGAATAATACCACCACACCATAACCACAAAGTGACTGAATAATACCCCCATACTGTTACTGAATAATACCCCCAAACTGTTACTGAATAATGCCGTCACCCCATAACCACATAGTGACTGAATAATACCCCCATACTGTCACTGAATAATACCCTATACTGTTACTGAATAATACCGCCACCCCATAACCACATAGTGACTGAATAATACCCCCATACTGTTACTGAATAATACCCCCATACTGTTACTGAATAATACTGCCACACCATAACCACATAGTGACTGAATAATAACCCAATACTGTTACTGAATAATGCCTCCACATCATAACCACATAGTGACTGTATAATACCCCATACTGTCACTGAATAATACCGCTACACCATAACCACATAGTGACTGAATAATACACCCATACTGTTACTGAATAATACCTCCACACCATAACCACAGTGACTGAATAATACCCCCATACTGTTACTGAATAATACCACCACACCATAACCACATAGTGACTGAATAATACCCAATACTTTTAATGAATAATCCTGCCACACCATAACCACATAGTGACTGAATAATACCGCATAATGTTACTGAATAATACCACCACACCATAACCACATAGTGACTGAATAATACCCCCATACTGTTACTGAATAATACTGCCACACCATAACCACATAGTGACTGAATAATAACCCCATACTGTAACTGAATAATACTGCCACCCCATAACCACATAGTGACTGAATAATCCCCCAATACTGTTACTGAATAATACCCCTATACTGTTACTGAATAATGCTGCCACACCATAACCACATAGTGACTGTAATGGTGGGGGGTAGGGAGACGGACAAGTGAGCCCTAATCTACCCGCCACTCTGTCCCTGCCTACTTGCAACGACCCGCCCTAGGCGACGGGGTACAACTGGGCGGCGGTCCCTGCGCTCAGTAAGTGCACGACAAACACGACAAACATACAAAGGAACACAAGCAAGGAAAAGGGGCAGTTGCCCACGGCAACACCGTGAGCAACCAGAGTGGTGAACGAGCCGAGTCAAGCCAGGAGTGTGCGAGGTACAAAACGAAGAGCAGAAGAGTAGTCAGTAAGCCAGGGTCTGTATGGAGCAGGATCAAAAATAGCAGGAGCTGTAGCTGGGCCAGGAACCACAAGAAAAGAATAACCAGCACAGAGGGACAGGAAGGGCAGGCTTAAATAGACCGAGGGCGGGAGCTAGCTGAGTCTGGCTAGGTTACGATAGGCTCACCCACTCCTAAGCCTGCCAGCCTGAGTGGTGGAAGCAGGAGTCAGTCTCAGGGTTGTAGCCTCAGGTGCTGACTGATTAATTCTGGGAGTTAACCCCGAAGCTGTGCCTGGCAGATCCTTTACAGTGACTGAATATTATCACCATACTGTTACTGAAAAATGCCACCACACCATAACCACATAGTGACTGAATAATACCCCCATACTGTTACTGAATAATACCACCACACCATAACCACATAGTGACTGAATAATACCGCCACACCATAACAACATAGTGACTGAATAATACCGCCACACCATAACCACATAGTGACTGAATAATACCCCCATACTGTTACTGAATAATACCTCCACACCATAACCACAGTGACTGAATAATACACCCATACTGTAACTGAATAATACCGCCATCCCATAACCACATAGTGACTGAATATTACCCCCATACTGTTACTGAATAATACCCCCATACTGTTACTGAATAATACCTCCACACCATAACCACATATCGACTGAATAATACCCCCATACTGTTACTGAATAATACCTCCACACCATAACCACATATTGACTGAATAATACCCCCATAATGTTACTGAATAATACCGCCATACCATAACCACATAGTGACTCAATAATACCCAATACTGTTACTAAATAATACCCCCATACTGTTACTGAATAATACCGCCATCCCATAATCACAGTGACTGAATAATACCCCCATACTGTCACTGAATAATACCTCCACACCATAACCACATAGTGACTGAATAATACCACCAAACTGTTACTGAATAATACCTCCACACCCTAACCACATAGTGACTGAATAATACCCCTTACTGTTACTGAATTATACCGCCACACCATAACCACATAGTGACTGAATAATACCCAATACTGTTACTGAATAATACCTCCATATTATAACCTCATAGTGACTGAATAATACCACCAAACTATTACTGAATATTGCCACCACACCATAACCACATAGTGACTGAATAATACCCCCATACTGTTACTGAATAATTCCGCCACACCATAACCACATAGTGACTGAATAATACCCAATACTGTTATTGAATAATACCGCCATCCCATAACCACATAGTGACTGAATAATACCCCCATACTGTTACTGAATAATACCCCCATACTGTTACTGAATAATACTGCCACACCATAACCACATAGTGACCGAATAATACCACCATACTGTTACTGAATAATACCACCACACCATAACCACATAGTGACTAAATAATAGCCCCATACTGTTACTGAATAATACCGCCACACCATAACCCCATAGTGACTGAATAATAGCCCCATACTGTTACTGAATAATACCACCACACCATAACCACACAGTGACTGAATAATATCCCCATACTGTTACTGAATAATACCACCACACCATAACCACATAGTGACTGAATAATACCCCCATACTGTTACTGAATAATACCCCCATACTGTTACTGAATAATACCACCACACCATAACCACACAGTGACTGAATAATATCCCCATACTGTTACTGAATAATACCGCCATCCCATAACCACATAGTGACTGAATAATACCCCGATACTGTTACTGAATAATACCCCCATACTGTTACTGAATAATACTGCCACACCATAACCACATAGTGACTGAATAATACACCCATACTGTTACTGAATAATACCACCACACCATAACCACATAGTGACTGAATAATACCTCCATACTGTTACTGAATAATACCACCACACCATAACCACATAGTGACTGAATAATACCCCCATACTGTTACTGAATAATACCTCCACACCATAACCTCATAGTGACTGAATAATACCCCCATACTGTTACTGAATAATGCCACAACACCATAACCTCATAGTGACTGAATAATACCTCCATACTGTTACTGAATAATACCTCCACACCATAACCACATAGTGACTGAATAATTCCCCCATACTGTTACTGAATAATACCACCACACCATAACCACATAGTGACTGAATAATACCCCCATACTGTTACTGAATAATACCCCCACACCATAACCACATAGTGACTGAATAATACCCCCATACTGTTACTGAATAATACCACCACACCATAACCACATAGTGACTGAATAATACCCCCATACTGTTACTGAATAATACCACCACACCATAACCACATAGTGACTGAATAATGCCTCCATACTGTTACTGAATAATATCACCAAAACATAACCACATAGTAACTGAATAATACCCCCATACTGTTACTGAATAATACCGCCACACCATAACCACATAGTGACTGAATAATACCCCCATACTGTTACTGAATAATACTACCACACCATAACCACATAGTGACTGAATACTACCCCCATACTGTTACTGAATAATACCACCACACCATGACCAATTAGTGACTGAATAATACACCCATACTGTTACTGAATAATACCACCACACCATAACCACATAGTGACTGAATAATACCCCCATACTGTTACTGAATAATACCACCACACCATAACCACATAGTGACTGAATAATACCGCCACACCATAACAACATAGTGACTGAATAATACCGCCACACCATAACCACATAGTGACTGAATAATACCCCCATACTGTTACTGAATAATACCTCCACACCATAACCACAGTGACTGAATAATACACCCATACTGTAACTGAATAATACCGCCATCCCATAACCACATAGTGACTGAATATTACCCCCATACTGTTACTGAATAATACCCCCATACTGTTACTGAATAATACCTCCACACCATAACCACATATCGACTGAATAATACCCCCATACTGTTACTGAATAATACCTCCACACCATAACCACATATTGACTGAATAATACCCCCATACTGTTACTGAATAATACCGCCATACCATAACCACATAGTGACTCAATAATACCCAATACTGTTACTAAATAATACCACCACACCATAACCACATAGTCACTGAATAATACCCCCATACTGTTACTGAATAATACCGCCATCCCATAATCACAGTGACTGAATAATACCCCCATACTGTCACTGAATAATACCTCCACACCATAACCACATAGTGACTGAATAATACCACCAAACTGTTACTGAATAATACCTCCACACCCTAACCACATAGTGACTGAATAATACCCCCTTACTGTTACTGAATTATACCGCCACACCATAACCACATAGTGACTGAATAATACCCAATACTGTTACTGAATAATACCTCCATATTATAACCTCATAGTGACTGAATAATACCACCAAACTATTACTGAATATTGCCACCACACCATAACCACATAGTGACTGAATAATACCCCCATACTGTTACTGAATAATTCCGCCACACCATAACCACATAGTGACTGAATAATACCCAATACCGTTATTGAATAATACCGCCATCCCATAACCACATAGTGACTGAATAATACCCCCATACTGTTACTGAATAATACCCCCATACTGTTACTGAATAATACTGCCACACCATAACCACATAGTGTCCGAATAATACCACCATACTGTTACTGAATAATACCACCACACCATAACCACATAGTGACTAAATAATAGCCCCATACTGTTACTGAATAATACCGCCACACCATAACCACATAGTGACTGAATAATAGCCCCATACTGTTACTGAATAATACCACCACACCATAACCACACAGTGACTGAATAATATCCCCATACTGTTACTGAATAATACCACCACACCATAACCACATAGTGACTGAATAATACCCCCATACTGTTACTGAATAATACCCCCATACTGTTACTGAATAATACCACCACACCATAACCACACAGTGACTGAATAATATCCCCATACTGTTACTGAATAATACCGCCATCCCATAACCACATAGTGACTGAATAATACCCCCATACTGTTACTGAATAATACCCCCATACTGTTACTGAATAATACTCCCACACCATAACCACATAGTGACTGAATAATACACCCATACTGTTACTGAATAATACCACCACACCATAACCACATAGTGACTGAATAATACCTCCATACTGTTACTGAATAATACCACCACACCATAACCACATAGTGACTGAATAATACCCCCATACTGTTACTGAATAATACCTCCACACCATAACCTCATAGTGACTGAATAATACCCCCATACTGTTACTGAATAATGCCACAACACCATAACCACATAGTGACTGAATAATACCCCCATACTGTTACTGAATAATACCACCACACCATAACCACATAGTGACTGAATAATGCCTCCATACTGTTACTGAATAATACTACCACACCATAACCACATAGTGACTGAATAATACCCCCATACTGTTACTGAATAATACCACCACACCATGACCAATTAGTGACTGAATAATACACCCATACTGTTACTGAATAATACCGCCACACCATAACCACATAGTGACTGAATAATACCCCCATACTGTTACTAAATAATACCACCACACCATAACCTCATAGTGACTGAATAATACCTCCATACTGTTACTGAATAATACCTCCACACCATAACCACATAGTGACTGAATAATTCCCCCATACTGTTACTGAATAATACCACCACACCATAACCACATAGTGACTGAATAATACCCCCATACTGTTACTGAATAATACCCCCACACCATAACCACATAGTGACTGAATAATACCCCCATACTGTTACTGAATAATACCTCCACACCATAACCACATAGTGACTGAATAATACCCCCATACTGTTACTGAATAATACCACCACACCATAACCACATAGTGACTGAATAATACCCCCATACTGTTACTGAATAATATCACCAAACCATAACCACATAGTAACTGAATAATACCCCCATACTGTTACTGAATAATACCGCCACACCATAACCACATAGTGACTGAATAATACCCCCATACTGTTACTGAATAATACTACCACACCATAACCACATAGTGACTGAATACTACCCCCATACTGTTACTGAATAATACCACCACACCATGACCAATTAGTGACTGAATAATACCCCCATACTGTTACTGAATAATACCGCCACACCATAACCACATAGTGACTGAATAATACCCCCATACTGTTACTAAATAATACCACCACACCATAACCTCATAGTGACTGAATAATACCCCCATACTGTTACTGAATAATACCACCACACAATAACCACACAGTGACTGAATAATACCCCCATACTGTTACTGAATAATACCACCACACCATAACCACATAGTGACTGAATAATACCCCCATACTGTTACTGAATAATACCTCCACACCATAACCACATAGTGACTGAATAATACCCCCATACTGTTACTGAATAATACCACCACACCATAACCACATAGTGACTGAATAATACCTCCAAACCATCACCACATAGTGACTGAATAATACATGGGGTTGTGTGGCTCCGAGTTCACCACGGGACCATTACCAAGTACCTCCACTACAGATGAGCTTTTCGTAGGTCTTTCAGTTTGCCTATTAGCAGAATTCGCCTATTTCCTTCAAAGGAACCATATTTCCACCATTTGATATCTTAGGGGCAAAAATAGCTGTGATTCGTCTGTTCATCAACATTTTATTTCCATTATTTCCAGTCAGCTATTGTTCATCCCAATGAAGGACATGTTCTACAGATGTAGCAGAGCTACCTACGTACACTATCATTCAAATTATAAGTTGCACGTTAACAAACTTTTGCCCATAAGGGAGGCCATTAGAAGAAGTTCTGTTGGAGACACTTCATCCCAGCTCAAGAGATTTACGCAATTATCCAGACAATTAGGCTGTCAGGAGTAATCATATGCCATAACCTTCATAAGTACCCTTAAAGGAATACGAATACCACATGTTGGTTCCAGGGGGAGATCAGATAGTATTTAGAAATCCGTTTTTAGAGTGTCGGACAAGATATTAAAGAAGAAGAAGACGTCGGCTGTGGACAACGATGTAGACAAAGCTGGGAGACCTGAGAAGATCCATCCTACGGTCTCACTATCTGGAAAAAGACCTGAGGGGATTACCGAGGATCACATCAATCAGTTTGCTGGACCACCATGTAAGTCATTTATACACCCGAAGGAATGCAAAAATTCTAGGGCACGTCTACCTGGTCTATTCGAGGATATTGGGTTGACCTATTGATTGATCATAAAATTAAACTTAATACAAACCTTCATATCTGGAGTTCAAAATCTTTGGCCCCCTGCACACGGCCGTAGCTGTCTGAACCGTCCGTGATTACTGCACCGACGGGCCACTGAGTGTCATCCGCGAGCCGTCCGCAATCACGGACCGTACACGCGGAAGATGTGCATTGACCGCAAATGCGGACCGTATAGTGACACGTCCTATTTTTTTTTCGGTCAGGGATCCTGGCAATGCACAGACCGTGGAAACCATGGCCGTGTCCATTAGACCATAGGAAAGCATGTGTTCTATAATATCCACAATTGAGGTTCCGCAATTACGGATAGTATACGCCCGTAAAACTGCGGTCGTGTCCATGATGTCATAAGGTAAGACTAGTCGCCTGCTGGATTGGGCATGAGATAATATTGTTCAGACACACAATTGCTAGATTAATCTGACCACCTCATGTCAGTAGTAGCAGCAGCACTGTTGGTTTAGTAGTTGTAACGCTAGTAGTAACATCAATACATATAGTGCCTGTAAATGTAGATGAAGTAGCAGTAATAGTAGTCATTGTCGTAGTTGCACAAGTGGTAATAGTAGTTAATGTAGCAGCAGCCGTAGTATTTGTAGTGATAGGGAGTGGTAGTAGTCATTATTGTAGGTGTAGTAGTTGTAGAACAGCAGCAGTATGTGAAGCTGTAGTGGTAGTAGTCATCATTGTAGAAGTAGTAGTTGCAGAACAGCAGCAGTATGTGAAGCTGTAGGGGAAGTAGTCATCATTGTAGAAGTAGTAGTTGTAGAACAGCAGCAGTATGTGAAGCTGTAGTGGTAGTAGTCATCATTGTAGAAGTAGTAGTTGTAGAACAGCAGCAGTATGTGAAGCTGTAGTGGTAGTAGTCATCATTGTAGAAGTAGTAGTTGTAGAACAGCAGCAGTATGTGAAGCTGTAGTGGTAGTAGTCATCATTGTAGAAGTAGTAGTTGTAGAACAGCAGCAGTATGTGAAGCTGTAGTGGAAGTAGTCATCATTGTAGAAGTAGTAGTTGCAGAACAGCAGCAGTATGTGAAGCTGTAGTGGTAGCAGTTATCATTGTAGAAGTAGTAGTTGCAGAACAGCAGCAGTATGTGAAGCTGTAGGGGAAGTAGTCATCACTGTAGAAGTAGTAGTTGTAGAACAGCAGCAGTATGTGACGCTGTAGAGGTAGTAGTCATCGTTGTAGAAGTAGTAGTTGCAGAACAGCAGCAGTATGTGAAGCTGTAGTGGTAGTAGTCATCATTGTAGGAGTAGTAGTTGCAGAACAGCAGCAGTATGTGAAGCTGTAGAGGTAGTAGTCATCATTGTAGGAGTAGTAGTTGCAGAACAGCAGCAGTATGTGAAGCTGTAGTGGTAGTACTGGAGTTACGGTAGCAGTAAATGTAGGGATGGGGTTGTAGTGGAAGTAGTACTTGTAGAAAAAAGAAAAAAGGAAACATAATCCAGAAATATAACTAGGCACTCTTGGGTTAAATAAAATTTAACATAGTATTTTATTTTTGAATCCAGATAATACCGGCAAAATTTAATTTATACATGAATACAAAATTTACAATTTAAAAGTAGAATTCTCCTGGCCAGGAAAGAAAACATACAATAGAACCTTCAATACATAGGTGATATTGCCTGATGGATATATAGCATACTATATATGTGTAAAACAATTTTGAAAAGATTTCAAAAAATGAAAAACCGCTGGGTCGTGTTCACACTTGCGGTTTTCAAACATATATATTATTTATATCACAAAATGGCCAGAGTTCCTATTTGGAGTAGCTGGTAATGAAATTTTTAAAGATATTCACTTAATGTGTAAATAGCATGACTTAACTCTCAAGATAGGAAAATGGCCTCATGAATTAGAGGAATGTGGTTAACAGCGTGCTTTTTTTCCTCTCATTTATGAATCCTCAGATCCAAATCAGATTTTAAGGTGATAGGAAGTCTTTTCACAGCCTTTTGGGTCAATGTGTGGCTCTCATGATATTAGGCTTTGAGGCAAGACATCAACTTTTATAGGTTTTTTACCTTTACCTTCGACATCCAGCAAGTGCCGGGAAACCATACAGGGAAGCGGTCAGCTCCGAGGTGGAAAATAGCAAATCTCCACAGAAGGAAAGTTCACTTGTGTGGCCACACATAAATTTCAAAGCCTTCAAGTCTCCACTCGACAATGCAGGATCGCACGCCGGTATATCAGGTAAGTAAGGGCACTCCGAGAGGAACGGATCCAACGAGGCAGGATCGCACGCCGGCAACCAGGTAAGTAAAAAATTCCAGAGTATGTCTCCTTCCACGTGTGATCTTCAACACTGGACAGGTATTCTCAGGGCAGGGTTTAGACGTAACTACCCGCCCCGTTAATTAGAACAGCTGACGCGTTTCATCCCTGAACGGGATTTCTTCAGAGCAGTTTGACAGGTACTGCCAAACACACCATATTTATAGTGTCCCAAATTCATTCATTGGTTCAATAATAAAAAACATAATGTTTAAAAGATGTTATAGATAATATATCTAGACCTGCTCAGTGTAAAATTCACCAAATGTATTTAAAGGCATGCAGCTTAAATTTGACGCAAATTGCACTAACTATCTTCTTTACAAAGACTGGCATAAGATGCGCCAGTCATAGTAAATATGGCCATTATTTTTACATTTTAGGTTCACTTTACATCTGCGTCGTGGCCTCCGTTTATAACGAAAGTCACCACGCAGTGCCGGATTTGTCACATAATGGATACCAGTGATGTCCGATGAACCCCAATTAACTTACATAACGGTCCGTTAGGCAGGGCCAGAGAATAGGCCCAAGGCATATAAATTGTCCCCCCCAAAAAAAAAAAAAGATACAAAGACAAGTGTATATAGAAATATTCTTTGTGTATTAATATACAAAATACACACACACATATATATATATATATATATACACACTACAGTTCAAAAGTTTGGGGTCACCCAGACAATTTTGTGTTTTCCATGAAAACTCACACTTATATTTATCAAATGAGTTGCAAAATGACTAGAAAATATAGACAAGACATTGACAAGGTTAGAAATAATGATTTTTATTTGAAATAATAATTTTCTCCTTCAGACTTTGCTTTGGTCGCTCCATTTGCAGCAATTACAGCATTGCAGACCTTTGGCATTCTAGCTGTTAATTTGCTGAGGTAATCGGGAGACATTTCCCCCCATGCTTCCAGAAGCCCCTCCCACAAGTCGGATTGGCTTGATGGGCACTTCTTGCGTACCATACGGTCAAGCTCCTCCCACAACAGCTCTATGGGGTTGAGATCTGGTGACTGCGCTGGCCACTCCATTACAGATAGAATACCGGCTGCCGGCTTCTTCCCTAAATAGTTCTTGCATCATTTGGAGGTGCTTTGGGTCATTGTCCTGTTGTAGGATGAAATTGGCTCCAATCAAGCGCTGTCCACAGGGTATGGCATGGCGTTGCGGAGTGATAGCCTTCCTTATTCAAAATCCCTTTTACCTTGTACAAATCTCCCTCTTTACCCCAGACCATCACATGACCTCCACCATGCTTGACAGATGGCGTCAGGCACTCTTCCAGCATCTTTTCAGTTGTTCTGCGTCTCACAAATGTTCTTCTGTGTGATCCAAACACCTCAAACTTCGATTCGTCTGTCCATAGCACTTTTTTCCAATCTTCCTCTGTCCAATGTCTGTGCTTTTGCCCATATTAATCTTTTCCTTTTATTATCCAGTCTCAGATATGGCTTTTTCTTTGCCACTCTGCCTGAAGGCCAGCATCCCGGAGTCGCCTCTTCACTGTAGACGTTGACACTGGCGTTTTGCGGGTACTATTTAATGAAGCTGCCAGTTGAGGACCTGTGAGGCTTCTATTTCTCAAACTAGAGACTCTAATGTACTTGTCTTGTTGCTCAGTTGTGCAGCGGGGCCTCCCACTTCTCTTTCTACTCTGGTTAGAGCCTGTGTGTGCTGTCCTCTGAAGGGAGTAGTACACACCGTTGTAGGAAATCTTCAGTTTCTTGGCAATTTCTCGCATGGAATAGCCTTCATTTCTAAGAACAAGAATAGACTGTCGAGTTTCACATGAAAGCTCTCTTTTTCTAGCCATTTTGAGAGTTTAATCGAACCCACAAATTTAATGCTCCAGATTCTCAACTAGCTCAAAGGAAGGTCAGTTTTTTTTAGCTCCTCTAAACAGCAAAACTGTTTACAGCGGTGCTAACATAATTGCACAAGGGTTTTCAAGTGTTTTCTAATCATCCATTAGCCTTCTAACACAGTTAGCAAACACAATGTACCATTAGAACACTGGAGTGATGGTTGCTGGAAATGGGCCTCTATACACCTATGTAGATATTGCATTAAAAACCAGACGTTTGCAGCTAGAATAGTCATTTACCACATTAACAATGTATAGAGTGGATTTCTGATTAATTTAATGTTATCTTCATTGGAAAAAACTGTGCTTTTCTTGCAAAAATAAGGAAATTTCTAAGTGACCCTAAACTTTTGAACGGTAGTATATATATACATATCTCAAAGGCAACAAAGCTGTACAGCAATTTTTATAGCATATGACCGGCTTAGATACAGCGCCAGGTACATGGATGTGAGGCCTAAAAACTATTTTCCTCTTCAAAAGAACTAATCTATGAAAGATAGTAAAAGTATAACTGAAAAAATACAGTCATACTCTTACTAAATAACTATACAAGGAGCAAATATTATTACCAAACATATCACCATCATACTATTACTGACCTAACCCAAACCAACAATAATAACACGAGTCAAATAATACCTCCAAATCATGATCACATATGACCACCACATGGTGACTGAATAATACCCCATACGCTTACTGAATAATACCGCCACACGATAACCACATAGTGACTGAATAATACCGCCATACTGTTACTGAATAATACCCCCATACTGTTACTGAATAATACCCACATACTGTTACTGAATAATACCCCCCACACCATAACCACACAGTGACTGAATAATACCCCCATACTGTTACTGAATAATACCTCCACACCATAACCACATAGTGACTGGATATTACCCGCATACTGTTACTGAATAATACCAGCACACCATAACCACATAGTGACTGGATATTACCCGCATACTGTTACTGAATAATACCACCACACCATAACCACATAGTGACTGAATAATACCACCATACTGTTACTGAATAATACCACCACACCATAACCACATAGTGACTGAATAATACCCCCATACTGTTACTGAATAATACCCCCACTCCATAACCATAGAGTGACTGAATAATACCCCCATACTGTTACTGAATAATACCTCCACACCATAACCACATAGTGACTGAATAACACCCCATACTGTTACTGAATAATACCGCCACACCATAACTACATAGTGACTGAATAATACCCCCATACTGTTACTGAATAATACCTCCACACCATAACCACATAGTGACTGAATAATACCCACATACTGTTACTGAATAATACCAGCACACCATAACCACATAGTGACTGAATAATACCACCATACTGTTACTGAATAATACCTCCACACCATAACCACATAGTGACTGAATAATACCCCCATACTGTTACTGAATAATACCTCCACACCATAACCACATAGTGACTGAATAATACCCACATACTGTTACTGAATAATACCACCACACCATAACCACACAGTGACTGAATAATACCCCCATACTGTTACTGAATAATACCCCCCACACCATAACCACATAGTGACTGACTAATACCCCCATACTGTTACTGAATAATACCCCCCACACCATAACCACATAGTGACTGGATATTACCCGCATACTGTTACTGAATAATACCATCGCATCATAACCCCATAGTGACTGAATAATACCCCCATACTGTTACTGAATAATACAACCACACCATAACCACATAGTGACTGAATAATACCCCCATACTGATACTGAATAATACAACCACACCATAACCACATAGTGACTGAATAATAACCCCATACTGTTACTAAATAATACCACCACATCATAACACCATAGTGACTGAATAATACCCCCATACTATTATTGAATAATACCGCCACATCATAATCACATGGTTACTAAATAATACCGCCACACCATGATAACATATTACCACCACATAGAGACTGAATAATACCACCACACCATAACCACACAGTGACTGAATAATACCCCCATACTGTTACTGAATACCTCCACACCATAGCCACATAGTGACTGAATAATACCACCATACTGTTACTGAATAATACCTCCACATCATAACCACATAGTGACTGAATAATACCCCCATACTGTTACTGAATAATACCTCCACACCATAACCTCATAGTGACTGAATAATACTCCCATACTGTTACTGAATAATACCACCACACCATAACCACACAGTGACTGAATAATACCCCTATACTGTTACTGAATAATACTGCCACACCATAACCACATAGTGACTGAATAATACCCCCATACTGTTACTGAATAATACTGCCACACCATAACCACATATTACCATCACACAGTAGCTGAATAATTCTATCACACTTTTAGCTAATAATACCCCCATATTGTTACTGAATAATACCTCCATACCATGACCAGATATTACCACCACATAGTGATTGAATAATACCCTCTACACCGTGACCACATATTACCCCCAAATAGTGACTGAATAATACCACCATAGTGTTACTGAATAATACCTCCATACCATGACCAGATATTACCACCACATAGTGATTGAATAATACCCTCTACACCGTGACCACATATTACCCCCAAATAGTGACTGAATAATACCACCATAGTGTTACTGAATAATACCTCCATACCATGACCAGATATTACCACCACATAGTGATTGAATAATACCCTCCACACCGTGACCACATATTACCCCCAAATAGTGACTGAATAATACCTGCACACAATGACCAGATATTACCACATCATAGTGACTCAATAATACCACCATACTATTGCTGAAAAAGACACTGTACAAATACCAATATTACCACCATACAGTAACCATATAGCTGCAGATACCAGTTATACCCAAGTGCTCTTCAGACCGTATAAGTGAATACAGTACAAGTAAATCCAGTGACTCACAGGCGATGTATTTTCTGATTGAAGTTGCTTATTCCAGGCACGACTCATCTCTGCAGAATTTTCTGCTTACCTTCAGTTCCTCGCTTTCCATCACCCTCCCACCTCTACACAAACTCACCATCCATAGCTCCCCATTTGCTAATAGTGTCCCTTGCACAAAGCTAGAATATGCCCCCTTCTTTGGGCCCTACACAGTAATAGTGCTCCTCTTAATGCCTGACACAATAATAGTGCCCCATTTGTGCTCCCACCCGGTAATAACGACTCCTTTTATTCCCCCTAGACAGTAATGCCTCTCTTTGTGCCCCCACAGTAGTAATGTTCCTCCCTTGTCCCCTCACACAGAAGTAATGTTCCCTTTGTGCCTCCACACAATAGTAGTTTCCCCTTTGTGTCCCCAAACAACAGTAGTAGTGTCTCTTGTGTGAGTCCCCATTAATAGAGCCCCCTTTGCTCCCGTAAAAAAGAAAAAAGTACATACTCACCTATCCTCACACCCACAATGGGATGGGGGGATTCTTCCTGCCTGTGCCATCAGCAGCCCGTTGCAAGCAGCGCAATGCAGTGACGTCATCGGGTCACCGGCGCCCGGCCGCTGACTTCCTCAGCATGCTCCCATTGTCTTATGGACCTAAACCAGCCTGTGATCTTCAAAGTAAATGGCAGGGGGCCAATGGCCTAATAGTCATCCTGTCGGGGATCCGTGACACCGGGCCAAAAATATGGGGTCCATACCGCAAATGCCTGGCTTCCCCAAGGTGCCTGTCATATATGTACCCCAAGATGGCACATAAAAACATAACTTGTCCCACTAAAACAAGGTCTCCCAGTAATATTGTATAAAGAAAAGTTTTGCATCTTTCTGATTTAGCTTGTGTTTTCATAATTAAACAAGTCATTTTTCATTCACTAAGGCCCCGTAGATTTCGTCCGTAATTACGGACGCATTCCTTTCTGTGGCCGACGGACACCTTCCCGTATATTTATGGGAAGGTGTCTGTGCCGAAGTAACCTTCCGTAAAAAATAGGACATGTCCTATTTTTTTTATTTTACGGACCGTGCTCCCATACTTTATAATCGGAGCACGGCCTGCAAATGCTTACGGGCACGGTCGTGTGCATGGGGCCTTAGGAAGATAAACTAGAAAAAAGTAAGTAGAGGCTTCTCATAGACAAATTGTGTTGGCAGACACAAGAGCGCTATAGCTTTTATGCTTATTTTTTAGAGTGTACAAGAGGCACAACTACTAATCTGGCACATCACAATTGTTACTGCAGAGACAGAGTGCTAGTGTTGGGTGGTCTCCCAAATACCCTACTTTACAATGTCATTATTAATGGAAGGGGCCAAGACCAGTCCATTCTCATGGTGAGTGGGGTCTCAGTTATGACCTTGACAAGTCATAAAAGTAGTGAAAGTTAACGAATGTAAAAGAACAGTCAGTGTAGAAAATACACAAAAAAGCATAAAATATTTATAACATATCCTCCCCCTCTGCTCTGTCTGCAATAGGAGATCAAGCATGCTACACCCAGACCCCTTACCCCCTCCCCTACTATCTCACTATCCTATAGCCTCCATGCAGAACTCTGCTGTCAATCACAATGTTTCCGCTGGGGTGGGACCTTCTGCAACGAAGAATGAGTGATCTAAGTGGGGGTGGAGTATAATATAATTTAATCCCAAAGGTTAAGGCACAGCCCAACTATACTTCGGACAGAGCAGTACACTGATGCAGGCTAGTAATGACCACCACTGCTGACAGACTCAAAGATCCACATTAGTAGTAGCATGCCAAATGTCTGCCCTGCAGGAGATCCTCAGGGGTGGTCAGTAGGATATTAGTGTAGTTGTAATCCAAAGGATTACCTCTGATTCCAAGATTCCCATTGGTCAGTAATTTCTCATCACTGGTGGTATGGGGTGAGAGTTGAAGTTACTGCTGAGTACGGCAGAGGGTCATCATGGTTAGCAGACAAGTGGTCAGGGCAGGCGGTGTTCAGGAATGGACAAAGATCAGGCAAGAGGTCAGTAACAAGTAGTCCAAATATACATTGATGCAGGGGCGTAACTAGGAAAGACTGGGCCCCATAGCAAACTTTTGACTGGGGCCCCCCCTCCCCTGGGTGTCACACAACCCCCCCTTGTAGATAGTGCCTTTTTTACAGCCCCCTGTAGATAACGCCATACAACCCCCCCCTGTAGATAACGCCATAAGGCCCCCTCTGTAGATAGCGCCATACAGCCCCCCTGTAGATAACGCCATACAGCCCCCCTGTAGATAACGCCATACAGCCCCCCTGTAGATAACGCCATACAGACCCCTCCGTAGATAACGCCATACAACCCCCCTGTAGATAATGCCATACAGCCCCCTCTGTAGATAACGCCATACAGCCCCCCTGTAGATAACGCCATACAGCCCCCCTGTAGATAACGCCATACAGCCCCCTCTGTAGATAACGCCATACAGCCCCCCTGTAGATAACGCCATACAGCCCCCCTGTAGATAACGCCATACAACCCCCCTGTAGATAACGCCATACAGCCCCCTCTGTAGATAACGCCATACAGCCCCCCTGTAGATAATGCCATACAGCCTCCCTGTAGATAACGCCATACAGAACCCCCCTGTAGATAGTGCCATACAGACCCCCCTGTAGATAACGCCATACAGCCCCCCTGTAGATAATGCCATACAGCCTCCCTGTAGATAGTGCCATACAGCCCCCCCTGTAGATAACACCATACAGTCCCCCCTGTAGATAATGCCATACAGCCCCCCTGTAGATAACACCATACAGCCCCCTCTGTAGATAACGCCATACAGCCCCCCTGTAGATAATGCTATACAGTCCCCCCTGTAGAGAACGCCATACAGCCCCCTCTGTAGATAGCGCCATACAGCCCCCTTTGTAGATAACGCCATACAGCCCCCTTTGTAGATATCTACAGAGGGGGCTGTATGGCGTTATCTACAGGGGGGTCTGTATAGCGTTTTCTACAGAGGGGGCTGTATGGCGCTATCTACAGAGGGGGCTGTATGGCGTTCTCTACAGGGGGGACTGTATAGCGTTATCTACAGGGGGGTTCTGTATGGCGTTATCTACAGGGGGGCTGTATGGTGTTATCTACAGGGGGGCTGTATGGCGCTATCTACAGGGGGGCTGTATGGCGCTATCTACAGAGGGGGCTGTATGGCGTTCTCTACAGGGGGGCTGTATGGCGTTATCTACAGGGGGGTTCTGTATGGCGTTATCTACAGGGGGCTGTATGGTGTTATCTACAGGGGGGCTGTATGGCGCTATCTACAGGGGGGCTGTATGGCGCTATCTACAGAGGGGGCTGTATGGCGTTCTCTACAGGGGGGCTGTATAGCGTTATCTACAGGGGGGTTCTGTATGGCGTTATCTACAGGGGGGCTGTATGGCGTTATATACAGGGGGGTCTGTATAGCGTTTTCTACAGAGGGGGCTGTATGGCGTTCTCTACAGGGGGGTTCTGTATGGCGTTATCTACAGAGGGGTCTGTATGGCGTTCTCTACAGGGGGGACTGTATAGCGTTATCTACAGGGGGGCTGTATGGCGTTATCTACAGAGGGGGATGTATGGCGTTATCTACAGGGGGGGCTGTATGGCGTTATCTACAGAGGGGGCTGGTATGGCGTTCTCTACAGGGGGGACTGTATAGCGTTATCTACAGGGGGGTTCTGTATGGCGTTATCTACAGGGGGGGCTGTATGGCGTTATATACAGGGGGGTCTGTATAGCGTTTTCTACAGAGGGGGCTGTATGGCGTTATCTACAGGGGGGTCTGTATGGCGTTATCTACAGAGGGGTCTGTATGGCGTTCTCTACAGGGGGGTCTGTATGGCGTTATCTACAGGGGGGCTGTATGGCGTTATCTACAGAGGGGGATGTATGGCGTTATCTACAGGGGGGGCTGTGTGGCGTTATCTACAGGGGGGGCTGTATGGCGTTATCTACAGAGGGGGATGTATGGCGTTATCTACAGGGGGGGCTGTGTGGCGTTATCTACAGGGGGGCTGTATGGCGTTATCTACAGAGGGGGCTGTATGGCGTTCTCTACAGGGGGGCTGTATGGCGTTATCTACAGAGGGGGCTGTATGGCGTTCTCTACAGGGGGGGTCTGTATGGCGTTCCCTACAGGGGGGCGCTGTATGGCGTTCCCTACAGGGGGGGCTGTATGGCGTTCCCTACAGGGGGGGCTGTATGGCGTTCCCTACAGGGGGGGCTGTATGGCGTTCCCTACAGGGGGGGGCGCTGTATGGCGTTACCTACAGGGGGGCTGTATGGCGTTCCCTACAGGGAGGGATGTATGGCGTTATCTACAGAGGGGGCTGCATGGCGCTAACGCCATACAGCCCCCCCTGTAGAGAACGCCATACAGCCCCCCCCCCTGTAGGTAACGCCATACAGCGCCCCCCCCTGTAGGGAACGCCATACAGCGCGCCCCCCTGTAGGGAACGCCATACAGCCCCCCCCTCTAGGGAACGCCATACAGCCCCCTGTAGAGAACGCCATACAGCCTCCCCCCTCCCAAAAAAATGTGACCTACAGCGTGTCCGACAAAAGACATGTATTCCCTCTCCACAGGATAGGGGATACATGTGTGATCGCTGGCAGCGATAGGGAGAACGTTGGACCGAAAGTCCCCCCAAATTCTCCATGACTAACCTCTGACTTCCGGCGTCTGCGCAGCTCACTAAAAATGAAAGGAGCACGGGTCACGCATGCGCACAAGCACGACCGGCGCTCCATTCATTTCTACGGAGCTGCCGACACAGACCCCGGAAGTCCGAGGTTTGTGATGGAGAACTTCAGGGGACTTTCAGTCCCCCGTTCTCCCTATCAATGCCAGCGATCACACATGTATCCCCTATCCTGTGGATATCCTGTGGAGAGGGGATACATGTCCTGTGGAGAGGGGGATACATGTCCTGTGGAGAGGGGATACATGTCCTGTGGAGAGGGGGATACATGTCCTGTGGAGAGGGGATACATGTCCTGTGGAGAGGGGATACATGTCCTGTGGAGAGGGGATACATGTCCTGTGGAGAGGGGATACATGTCCTGTGGAGAGGGGATACATGTCCTGTGGAGAGGGGGATACATGTCCTGTGGAGAGGGGATACATGTCCTGTGGAGAGGGGATACATGTCCTGTGGAGAGGGGGATACATGTCCTGTGGAGAGGGGATACATGTCCTGTGGAGAGGGGATACATGTCCTGTGGATAGGGTATACATGTCTTTTGTTTAATGGCAGAGCGGGGAGATACCTCCCTGCTCTGCCGTAGTGTTCAGTGGCGTCGCGCTGTAGCAGCCATAGCGGCTGCTAGCGGAGCCTCCGGCCATGGTGGGGGCCCGTGCTGGCGGGCGACACGGCCCCCCCATGCCACGGGCCCCGTAGCAGCCACTACGGCTGCTATAGCGGTAGTTACGCCACTGCATTGATGCAGGATACAACTAGCAAGCTATTGTGAAACCTAATTGGTCAGGCACTGGAGAAATATGGGAGGATCCCTTTTTATATCCAGTAAAGTTGGGTGGAATTTGGCGCGCGCTAACCCTTAAAGGTAGGAAAAGTAAGAACGCGTTCACGCTAGGATTCACAGAGGCCAGGCCAGGAGGTGAGCATCGGCGGTGTGGGAAGCCGCCAGCAGCAGAGACCAGAGGAGAAGAGTGGAGCCGGCCAGGAGCTTAAAGACGTCGGAAACTGGTAAATATACATCAGTGGGTGGTGGTGGCATTGTCATTTGAGCTCTTCATGATGGTATTAGCTGGGTACTGTATGACAGTATTATTTTGTGATTATGCTTAAAAGTTTGTGTGTTTATGGTTCATATGTTGGTCGGTTCTGGGATGTGGTCCTGGAGGGTCGGCCTTCCTGTGTTTCAGGCTGTCATTTATAATTCTTACGTCAAGAAGGGAGCTAAAGAGCCTAAAAAAGCGGTATACAGCTTGGCTCTCAGAGGGCCAAGGCAGTGCCCAGGTAGTGCTTCGGTGGTTTGGCTATCTCCATTCAGAGAGTTTTTGGTTTGCGCTTGCCCGCCTCACACAGTTGCTGGAGGCTGCTAGCATTCTGGTGTTGAACATGGGGGGCAGCAATGTGGGGCAGGTACCCCTGGGGAAACATATAAAGGGGGATGTGGTGAGGATCCTGGGGTTGTTGCAGATCTGGTCTGGTCGAAGATGGTGCCTCAGCTTATCTGGAGACAGAAGGCGAATGACTGCACTCCTGAATGAAATGTTCAGGTGCTATAAGGGTTCGGGTTTGGATACCCCACGACTTGTATAGAACTATATCAGCTTATCTGAAGGCATGCCAAGAACCTGGTGGTGCTTGACAAGGCGAGCGGTAAAATGAACAAAGAAATGGCCTCCTTTGTCAGGAACCTAGCTGGTTTTGCGGTGCGTCACAGGTTTTTGGAAGGGGGTGCGATGGAGCTGTTCAGGCCTGCTGGGGTCCACCTGACCGCCATTGGTTTGGACATCTTCAATCTTCGGTTGCAGGTCAGGGTGGAAGAAGCTTTGGAGTGGGGTGGTTGAGCGCATTCGGCATGAGGTGTCCCTCGGCTGGCTTTTGCCGGGTTGGTAGGCAGGCGCGGTTTGGGGTAGGGTGCAGGGGGAGAGGACAAGAGATCACATGCTCACCTAGGCCAAGGCATGGGTGGGGCATCATTGGCCTTGTCTAGATACAAGGCTAGACTTTAGTAATCTGTATGTGGGGCTGTTGCTCTTTCTAGTTTTGTGTTTCTATGGCCTGTGTCCAGTGTACGAGTGGTGGATGTGCAGCCAGAGTCCAGGGAGAATAAATCTGACGGTGCGAATAATAAAGAGAAAACTTCTCCCCAAGTCCTGAAGTCTACACATGAGGGAGGGAGACCTGGCTCTTCAGGGGGCACTTAAGAAAAGTCAAACACAAGAAACTCATTATCCGGATGATCACTGAGCTGTCACCCACAATCATCTATACCGCACATCAGGGAACTGCGCCAATGCTCCATGTGCCCCCCGAGAGTCCAGCCGGGATAATATAAAGTCATTTTTCAGGAGGGTTGAACTATTTCTGCCCGTAGACGACAGGTCCGCCACCAATAATGTACAGAAGTGGAGGAAGAAACAGAAGATACATCCTCCTGGAAGACGATAACTGCAAGACTCCGACCCCATCCCCCGAGGACTGGACTACCCAGCTGCTGCTTACAAACTATTAGTACGTATATCACTTTCAAGATCTCTGTTTGCCGTCAGTGAATAAGAACATGCTGGTTTACTTCGGAAAGGCTAAGGGCTCGTCCACACGTTACGGAATTGCCGACGGACAATACGCAGCAGAATAAAGTAGCAGCAAAGTGGGTGTGATTGAACAAACGTCATCCACGATCCGTGGAAAATTTCAATCCAGAAATTCACCTGCGGTGCGCAATTTTCGATCCGCAACATGTCAATTACTGCTGCGGAAAACGGACTGAATTTTTTTTCAGAGGAGATGTACGGGATTTAAAGAAATGCAGTCAAATCTGCACTATCTTCTGCAGCAAAAAAATCGCAGGACACGGTGCTTTTCTTTTCCGTTACGTGTGGACAAGCCCTTAAACCTGTGCAGATTTCATACTTCTCATACTTCTTAGGCTTCTTTCACACTAGCGTTACGATACGTTCCCCTCTCATCCGTCAGAGGAAGAGAGAATCGAAAGTTTAAACGGAAAGCAACGGTTCCGTTAGAATTATCATTCATTTCAATGGTAAATATTTTGTTTCAGTCGCTTTCCGTTTGTCTCCGTTCGTAAGGTTTCCGTTTTTTCACGGAAATAAAAGTTCTTCAGACTGCACTTTTGCTTCCGTCAAAAAAACGGAAACCTAGCGAACGAAGACAAACGGAAAGCGACTGAAACAAAAGAATTACCATTGAAATCAATGATAATGCTGACGTAACCGTTGCTTTCCGTTTAATCTTTCGATCCTCTCTTCCTCTGACGGATGAGAGGGGAACGTATGGTAATGCTAGTGTGAACTTAGCCTTACAGCTGAGGGTTTGTTACAATTGTATCCAGTCTAGACCATTAACTGTGGGGTAAACAACCTGGACTTCAGACTGATACATTGTAACAAACCATCAGGACGGGAGAGAGATTTGTGCTGCTGATTGGTTTACCTGTTGGGTTATGGGGTCCCTGTGGAAAATCACCAGTGTTATCTACTATGGGGGTACCAGCAGTTTTGCCCCGTTTTTTTTATTAAGTCAAGATTTCGCTGCTCCCCTACATTGAGTCTTGTTATAGGGTAAGATATTGAAAATCGTGTAAAACGATTGGCAAAATTTTGAAATCGCGTCAATGTTTACCCATCGCTTTTTATTGAATGTTCACACTTGGCCGTCAGTTTCTTAATTGAGGGAGTGGCCTAAAATGGCGTGGTCGTGGGGTACAGTGATATATAGAATTTGCGCCCCCAATATATTTGCGCCGCACTTGCACCTTTATACGGTGGACGACTGATACAGAATGATGACTAGGGGCCGTATGACATACAGTGTCATACCTAGGAGAGGCACAGATAGCAATGGTGAATGGGCCACAGTGGTGTAGGAGGGGCCCATGGGACACAGAGGAGCCATGTCAAACGAACAGCACATTGATGGATGAGGCGCCCTAATATATGAACGTTTTACTTTTACCGTGTACTTAGAGTCTATACCGTTTTCAGTCTTTGAATATAAACAATTAGTGTTCCATTCATGGACAGAAAGCAGAGATCTTAAAGTCGATTAGAAAGCTCTATAACTTTTTATTATTCAAGGATTTAGGGTATGTTCACAAGGCTTATTTTCGGCCATTTTTCGGGCCATAAACGGCCAAAAAAACGGCCAGATATTCGGAAGAAGAACGTCTCCAAACATCTGCCCATTGATTTCAATGGGAAATACAGCGTTCTGTTCCAACGGGGCATTTTTTACGCGGCTGTTTTCAAAAGACGGCGCGTAAAAAAACGCCTCGTAAAAAGAAGTGCATGTCACTTCTTCAGCTGTTTTTTGGAGCCGTTTTTCATTGACTTCATAGAAAAACAGCTCCAAAAACGGGCGTAAAAAAACGCAGCGAAAAGCGCGAGTTGCTAAAAAAACGGCGGAAAATCAGGAGCTGTTTTCTCCTGAAAACAGCTCCATATTTTCCGAAGTTTTTTTAGTAAGCGTGTGAACATACCCTCAGTGTTCCATTCATGGACAGAAAGCAGAGATCTTAAAGTCGATTAGAAAGCTCTATAACTTTATTATTCAAGGATTAAGCCTGACTTACATAAGACTGGACCAACTCTTTAAGGGGGGATTCACACGAGCGTGTATTGGGTCCGTGCGGGCAGCGTGGTTTTCACGCGCCACGCTCAGACCAATACAAGTCTATGGGGCAGTACAGACAGTCCGTGCTTTTTGAGCAGCGTTTGTCAGCTGCGCAAAAAGCGCGACATGCTCAATATCTCCGCGTATTTCGCGCATCACGCACCCATTGAAGTCAATGGGTGCGTGAAAACCACGCAGGTCGCACGGAAGCACTTCCGTGCGAACTGCCTGTTTCGCGCACCAGCTGTCAAAAGGATGAATGTAAACAGAAAAGCACCACGTGCTTTTCTGTTTACAAACATCCAAACGGAGTGTCTTTGAGATGAACCGAACCGAACTTCACCGGGTTCTGCCATACTCGTTTTGGCCGAACCCGGGAAAAAAAATTCCGGTACGCGACGTCAGGAGATAGTCACTGTCCAGGGTGCTGAAAGAGTTAAACTGTTTCAGCACCCTGGACAGTGACTTCCGATCCCAATATACATGAACGTGTAAAAAAAAAAAGAAATTCTGACTTACCGATAACTCCCGGCTTCTTCCTCCAGTCTGACCTCCCGGGATGACAATTCAGTCCAAGTGATAGCTCCAGCCAATCACAGGCCAAGCACAGGCTGCAGCGGTCACATGGACTGCCGCGTCATCCAGGGAGGTGAGGCCCGATGTCAAGAGAGGCGCGTCACCAAGGCAACGGCCGGGAGGGAAGTTCTCGGTAAGTACGAACTTTTTCTTTTTTTTTAACAGGTTTCTCGATATTGTGTTCGGCATTCACTGTCGAGGGTGCTGAAAGAGTTACTGCCGATCAGTTAGCTCTTTCAGCACCTTGGATAGTGACGGGCGTCGACTAGCCTCATCTCTATGATGGCGGCTGCGCGAAAATCACGCAGCCGCGCATCATACACGGATGACACACGCAGCTGTCAAGTGGTTTTTGCGCGCGCAAAACGCCGCGTTTTTTGCGCGCGCAAAAACGTAACGTTCGTCTGAATCTGCCCTAAGTGACATCTAACCTCTTGTTATTCCCCCTTTTTCTTACAAATGTTTTTGTTTAACCCTTCGGGGCGAAGCCATTTTTTGATTTTTGATTTTCGTTTTTCACTCCTCGCATTCCAAGAGCCATAACTTTTTTATATTTCCGTCAGTGGAGCGATGTGAGGCTTATTTTGTTTCTTTTGGTACCATTTATAGTTCCATATAATGTACTGGGAAACTGAAACAAAATTATTTGCAGGCTGAAAATGGCAAAAACGGAGATTACTCAATTGTTTTTTGGGTTTCGTTTTTACGGATTTCACGGTGTGGTAAAAACGACAACTTATCTTTATTCTGTGGCTGAATACAATTACGGTGATACCAAATTGTATATTTTACTACTTCTATTGATAATAAACTTTTTGTTAAAAAAAAAATGTTTTGTGTCGCCACATTCTGAGAGCCATAATTTTTTTATTTTTTTCACCGATTGAGCGTTGGGAGGGCTTATTTTTTGCGGGACGAGCTGTAGTTTTTATCGGTACAATTTGTTGGTACGTAGAACTTTTTGATTCAATTGTTTTAGTGCTAAGTTGACCCAAAAATGTTGGCGGTTTACATTTTTTATGGCGTTCACCGTGCGCGTTAAATAACGCTATATTTTAATAGATCAGACTTTTACGAACGCAGCGATTCCAATTTTGTCCTATTTTTTACATTACTTTAGGGGGAAATGAGAAAAGGTATTTTTTTAACTTTTAATATATATATTTTTTTCACTACTAAAAACTTTTTTTTACACATTTTATTAGCCCCCCTAGGGGACTTGAACCAGCGATCGTTACATTGCTGGTACAATATACTGCAATACTAATGTATTGCAGTATAGCGTCATTTTTACAGGCTTCTGTTAAGCCCTGCCACTGCCCACAGCCCACTGCCCACAGCCCACTGCCCACAGCCCACTGCCCACAGGCCACAGCCCACAGGCCACAGGCCGGGCTTAGCAGAGGCAGAGTGAAGGCAGTCCTGGGGGCCTTCATTAGGCCCCTGGTCTGCCATAACAACCATTGTCGCCCCTGATCTCGTTGCGGGATGGGGGCGATGAGTTGTCGGAGTGGGCTGTCCCCCTCTTTTCAATGCCTCAGATGCAGCGGTCGTGATTAGCCACAGCATTTGAGGTGTTTAATCAGCCAGGAGAAGCGCGATCGCTGCTCCCGTCTGTTAGTCCTGGGTGTCTGCTGTCAAAACCAGCCGACACCCGTGACATATGAAGCGCGGAAGCGCGCTCCGAACATCACCCCCCGTACGCGGACGTAATGGCACGTCTGGGTGTGCGAAGTGGTTAAAAAATTATTACATTTTATTAGAATTAATTTGTAGGAGTTTGTGAGGTTTTTCTGCTTTTATTAGTCCGTTGCTGTATATTTATTTGTGGGGTTTTTTGTGGGACACAGAATTTTCTTATTACTTCAAATTGGCAGGTCTTATTAAGGGTCAAATGGTCAGAACCAGGGGGAAAAAAAATTCCACATTTTTTTATGCTGTGGTTTTGCCAACAATAATATTTAACCCAAAATTCATCCTCTAATTCTTTTGTGCACAGCGATGCGAAATATATGTACATTGTGTAATGTTTAGCCAGTGGCGGATTATCATATGGGCGGTTCGGGCGGCCGCCCGGGGCCCGAGGCTCCCAGGGGGCCCATGGCAGCCTTAACCGCACATAGTCTTATAAACCTATTGTCACGATGCGGGGTGTGGACCCACTGGGCCATACCGCGTAGCGGGGATGGCAGCTGGCCAAACCGGAAAGTACACAGTTCAATGGTTCAGCGAGAGTACCTGAGGCAATCGTAGGCAGTGGCGAGGCGGACACGTCCAGAACCAGGCGGTGGGAAGTCGTTTGGTGAGGCGTAGCAGGGTAGCGTAGACTGTAGCACAGCACCGTAGGTAGCACAGCACGGCAATAGCGTGAGTAGCACGGAAACAGGATACGGGATACGGAATACAGGAGCAAGGTACACTGGGAGGCTGGAAGACACTGGGAGACCATAAGCAAGATGAACAACGGGAAAACTAACAACGCTCTGGCAAAGGGCAAGAGGGCAGAGCCCTTTTTATAGCCCAGGGAATCCTGGGCCAGATTACAGTTTTTACAAAAACGCGCGCACTGGCCCTTTAAGGCCGTGCACGCGCGGGCGCGCGCACCCACCGGAGACACTCGGAATCCGGAAGAGAGTGCCGGCGCCTGACTGGGGGACGACGCTGCAGGCAGGTAAGCTGTCCATGGCCACGGCCGTCGGGGTTAACGACCGATCGACGGGCCGTGGCCATAGACGTTACAGTATCCCCCCTCTTACGCCCCCTCTTCTTGGGACCAGAGCGAGGGAGAAACTTCCTCACAAGAACAGGGGCATCGATGTTCTCCTCTGGCTCCCAAGACCTCTCTTCTGGGCGAACCCCCTCCAGTCCACCAAATAAAATGTCCTTCCTCCCACCTTCTTGGTAGCCAGAATCTCCTTTACCTCGAAAGTCCCAGATGGGCCGGCAGGAACCACTGTGGAACTAGGAGTCCTGGAGTAGCGGTTCAGGACCACCGGTTTTAGCAGGGAGACGTGAAAGGAGTTAGGAATCCTGAGAGTGGGGGGGAGCCACAGCTTGTAGGATACCGGGTTAATTTGTAGCAGGACTTCAAAGGGGCCAAGGAACCTCGGGGCAAATTTTCATGACGGCACCTTCAGCCGGATATTCATAGAGGACAGCCAGACTTTAGTCCCTGGAAGGAACTGTGGAGGCGCCCGTCTTCTTGTGTCTGCCTTTCTCTTCATGCGGTCCACCGCCAAGAGGATAGAAGATCGGGTCTGTTGCCATATCTGTAGAAAGTCCCTGAAGGTGGAGTCGGCTGCAGGCACCTGGGACATTGTAGAAACAGGAAGAGGTATACGAGGATGTTGGCCGTAGACGATGAAAAATGGACTGGATGTGGTTGACTTACTGGTGTGGTTGTTATAGGAGAACTCTGCCCACGGGAGCAACTGCACCCAATCATCATGGCGCCTGGACACAAAGTGACGTAAGTAGTTCTCCATAATCTGGTTAACTCTCTCGACTTGCCCGTTGGACTGGGGATGATAGGCTGAAGAGAAGTCCAATTTCACACAAAGGAGCCCGCAGAGTGCTCTCCAAAACTTCGAGGTAAACTGGACACCTCTGTCCGAGACAATATGCAGGGGCAATCCATGCAGGCAGAAGATGTGCTGTATGAAGAGGTCAGCCAACCGCGTAGCAGACGGCAGAGCGGTCAACGGGATGAAGTGAGCCATCTTGGAAAATCGATCCACCACCACCCAGATCACACTGCAACTCGCAGAAGGGGGAAGATCCGTGACGAAGTCCATAGCGACATGTTGCCACGGGGCAACGGGCACAGGCAGTGGTTGGAGCAGGCCCGCAGGTCTGAAGTGAGCAACTTTATTTGCTGTACAGACTGTGCAAGAGGAGACAAAGTCCATGACATCTTTGGGCAGCGTGGGCCACCAGAACTGACGGGTGATTAAATCTTGGGTCTTACGAGCACCCGCGTGACCTGCCAGCTTAGAGCTGTGACCCCAGCGAAGAATTCTTCCTCGGTCAACCAGACGCACAAAAGTCCTACCTGGAGGAATGTCTCTGACTTGCAGGGGATTCACAGAGAAGATACAGGATGGGTCAATGATATTCTGTGGAGATTCCATGGCGTCCTCGGTTTCGAAAGATCTAGACAAGGCATCGGCCCTCACATTCTTGTCGGCGGGACGGTAGTGGAGTTCGAACCGGAACCGAGCAAAGAACAACGACCACCTGGCTTGACGAGGATTCAACCGCTGGGCCGTCTGTAGGTAGGTCAAATTCTTGTGATCCGTGAAGATCAGGATAGGGTGAACCGCGCCTTCCAGTAGGTGTCTCCACTCCTGCAGAGTCAGTTTGATGGCCAGTAACTCCCGGTCCCCAATCGAGTAGTTACGCTCTGCGGGAGAAAACAGCTTGGAATAGTAGCCGCATACCACGGCCTTGCCTTTCGGTCTTTTCTGGAACAATAGTGCACCAGCACCCACCGAGGAGGCGTCCACCTCTAACGAAAACTGTAAGGATACGTCCGGATGGTGCAGAATGGAGGCAGATGTGAAGGCTTTCTTTAAGGATTCAAATGCGGCTTCAGCCTCCGGAGTCCACATCTTGGCATTCATACCTTTCTTAGTGAGGGTGGAGATAGGCGCTGTCAAAGATGAGAAGTTGGGGATGAAGAGTCGGTAGAAGTTGGCGAATCCTAGAAAGCGTTGGATGGCCCTTAAGCCTTGGGGGCGTGGCCACTCCAGGGTGGCCTTTACCTTCTGGGGATCCATCTTGAGACCCTGATCTGAGATAATATAGCCAAGGAAGGATAGAGACTTCTTCTCAAACACACACTTCTCCAATTTGGCGTAAAGTCGATTCTCTCTTAGACGGAGCAACACCTGGCGGACATGACTTTGATGAGTTACTGGGTCTGGGGAAAAAATCAGAATGTCATCGAGATACACCACAACACAAACATAAAGGAGATCACGAAAAATGTCATTGACAAATTCTTGGAATACTGCGGGAGCGTTACACAGGCCGAAGGGCATGACTAAGTATTCTAATGCCCATCACGAGTATTAAAGGCAGTCTTCCACTCGTCACCTCGATGAATCCGGATCAGATTATAGGCCCCCCGCAGGTCCAGTTTAGAAAAAATTTTTGCCCCCCGTATGCGATCAAACAGTTCAGAAATTAAAGGCAGAGGATACCTGTTCTTCACCGTGATCTGGTTTAGGCCTCGGTAGTCGATGCAAGGTCGTAATGATCCATCTTTTTTTTTAACAAAGAAGAACCCTGCTCCGGCCGGGGATGAAGATTTACGAATGAAACCCCTCTCCGGGTTCTCCTTGATGTAAGCCGACATGGACTGGGTCTCTGGCAAGGAGAGAGGATACACTCTACCACGAGGAGGAGACGATTCCGGAACCAGGTCGATTGGGCAGTCATATGCCCGGTGTGGCAGCAAGGTCTCGGCCTCCTTTTTATTGAAGACATCGCCGAACATGGAGAAACAGAGGGGCAAACCTGCCAACGACTGAAGAGGAGCGGGCTGTGGCGACTGGATGTGACTCAGACAGCGGTCAAGACACTTCGGGCCCCACTGGAGAACCTCTCCAGAGTTCCAATCCAGGACGGGGGCGTGCAGACGAAGCCAAGGCAACCCCAGCAGCACGGGGTTGATGGCCTTGGACAGGACGAACAGAGAGACGATCTCAGCATGAAGGGCTCCCACTTGGAGTTTCAACGGCTTGGTTACGGACACAACTGGGTCTGGTAATGGCAGTCCATCCACCGAGGCAACGATCAGCGGCCTTTCAAGCGGGATAGTGGGCAACTGTAGGAGATCCACAAGATCCTGGCAGATGAAGTTGGCTGCAGAGCCGGAGTCCAGATATGCGGAGACCTGATGAGACCTCTCGCCAGCAATAATGGTTACAGGGATAAATAGTTTGGAGGAGAGTTCTTGCTTCAATGTGTTGACGCCCAGGGTTGTCTCTCCAACCAAGCCTAGGCGCTGGGGTTTTTTGGCTTATGAGGACACAGACGCACGACGTGGCCAGCGAGGCCGCAATATAAGCACAGTCCAGAGGTGCGCCTGCGCTGTTTCTCCTGGACCGATAATTTTAGTCGGTCAACTTGCATCGGAACCTCAGGCAAAGCGATAGAAGCAGGCAAGAGGGGTTGCTGAAATTTGGGCGCCAGTCTAAGACGCCGGCGCTCCTGACGAACCTCATGGGATCTCTCCCTCAGCCTTATGTCAACCGGAGTGGCAAGCAGAATCAAGTCGTCCAACGCGGGAGGCAGGTCTCGAGCAGCCAGTTCGTCCTTGATCTCGGGCGACAGGCCATGCCAATAGGATGCCACAAATGCCTCATTGTTCCAGGATAGCTCTCCTGCCAGAGTCCGGAACTGAATAGTATACACGCCCACGGAGTTGTCCTCTTGGCGAAGGTTGAAGATGGCGGTGGCGGCTGATGAGACTCGTCCTGGTTCCTCAAAAACGGTTCGGAATATTCGTGCGAACTCCTGGAAGTCTCGGGTCTCGGGTCCCTGACGTTCCCAGATAGGGTTAGCCCATGCCAGGGCCTTGCCGGTCAGGAGGGAGATGATAAATGCGATCTTGGCTCCATCTGACGGAAATGCCCGAGAGTGCAGGGTAAAATGAATGTGGCATTGGTTCAGGAACCCCCGACAAGCACTGGCGTCTCCATCGAACCGAGAGGGCAATGGCAGCGAGAACCGAGGGTCCGTACAGGAACTGCCAGGAGGAGCAACAGGAGGGTCGGCTTGAGGAACTTGCATAGAAGCAGGAATGGAGGCAACTAGCGTCCCTAGCTGCTGCGCCATAGAGTCCACGGCCACGAGGAGCTGGTCCTGCCTAGCTTGGAGATCCAGCAGATCCGCCTGCATGGCTTGGGAGGGTGACAAGCCCTTGAATTGGCCAGCGGGGTCCATGGCCAGAGCGTACTGTCACGATGCGGGGTGTGGACCCACTGGGCCGTACCGCGTAGCAGGGATGGCAGCTGGCCAAACCGGAAAGTACACAGTTCAATGGTTCAGCGAGAGTACCTGAGGCAATCGTAGGCAGTGGCGAGGCGGACACGTCCAGAACCAGGCAGTGGGAAGTCGTTCGGTGAGGCGTAGCAGGGTAGCGTAGACTGTAGCACAGCACGGTAGGTAGCACAGCACGGCAATAGCATGAGTAGCACGGAAACAGGATACGGGATACGGAATACAGGAGCAAGGTACACTGGGAGGCTGGAAGACACTGGGAGACCATAAGCAAGACGAACAACGGGAAAACTAACAACGCTCTGGCAAAGGGCAAGAGGGCAGAGCCCTTTTTATAGCCCAGGGCATCCTGGGCCAGATTATAGTTTTTACAAAAACGCACGCACTGGCCCTTTAAGGCCGTGCACGCGCGGACGCGCGCACCCGCCGGAGACACTCGGAATCCGGAAGAGAGTGCCGGCGCCTGACTGGGGGACGACGCTGCAGGCAGGTAAGCTGCCCATGGCCACGGCCGTCGGGGTTAACGACCGATCGACGGGCCGTGGCCATAGACGTTACACCTATTCAGCGCGCTAGCGCTGCTAACTGCCGCTACGGAGATGGGGAGAAGGAGCAGGGAATTGGCCGGGATAGGGGTAGGTAGCAGGCGTTAAGCACGTCTGCTAGTGCTTAGGACACGCCTCTCTAACACTGCGGGTGCCGCCATTGAGTAACAGAACAGCGACGGACGGCTGTTCTGTTACTCCAAAGCTGGAAGAGAAGCTGGAAGAGAAGAGCCGGGCGGGCGTTCACAGTCGCTGAGGTTAGTACTGGCTGCCGGTTTATCCTCCTGCCCAACTAACATTAACTGGTTCCCGACCACTGGCTGTATTTTTACGCCCAGCGGTCAGGGTCCTTAAAACCCGAGCCATAGACTTTTTACGGCTCGGGTTTTAACTTGCTGCCCGCGCGATCGGGCAGCTGAATGTCGGGTCTCCGGCTGTCAGTGGCTGCCGGGGACCCTGAGGAGAAGATAGGAGCAGCTTTCGTTGCTTCTGTCTTCTCCGATGTCTTCTTACACAGCGCTCAATGAACGCTGTGTAAAGGAATAGAGACAGCAGCAGCGGCGCTGTCTCCATTCCTCCCGGTGATCATGTGACTGGTCACATGATCGCCGGGTGCCGTTACTGACAGACTGCTGCTGGGTCTTACTAGACCCAGCACAGCCCAGTTAGTGACAATCGTCACTATGAGAGGGCTGATTTCCCCTGTAACTGTGCAGCTCCAGTTACAGTGGAAAAACATGGTGTAAAAGAAAGAAAAAAAATATATAAAGTATATAAAAATTAAATAATAAATACACATAAAATACCCACCCCAAAAAAAAACGTTCCCCCCCGCCAATCATTGTTGTAACGCTAGCGCTGACCCAATTACCCTAATATAGACATGTAATATATTAAAATTTACGGTAAACAATGACGATTACAAATAAATGGTCTATTTTAGGGTAAAACTATGTTATTACCAAAAAAAATAGCTGAAACTTCTAAAAGCTTATTTTTTTACTATTATTTTCAAACTTTATGAATAAAAATTCTAAAATAGGAAAAAAGGTGTGTATAAAAACGATAAAAAAAGAAACCTGCATTGTCTACGGAAAAAATGTCGCAAAAATCACGTAGTTAGCCCAACAAATAATAAAGTTATAGCCATTTAACTAACACGTGCTAAAAATGGCTAAACGGTGTCTGGTCCTAAAGGGTCAAAATAGCCCGGTCCTGAACTGGTTAAAGTCACTGGCGTGATTGATTGATTGATTTTATTAAAAAAAAAATTCACTTTTTGAGATACAGCTGCTTTGTATCCTGTATCCGTCAGGTCAGCAGGACTGACGGGATCAGTGAAACGGGCCCTGCGCTAAATTATAATCTTAGATGTGATAGATTTGAGATGGATCCTGCGTGTCACTGGTCCTGTCAGTCCTGCTGACCTGACGGATACACGATACAAAGCAGCTGTATCTCAAAAAGTAAAAATATTTTTTAATAAAATCAATCAATCACACTGATACACAGACATACATTATATATATATATATATATATATATATATATATATATATATATATATATATATATATATATATATATATATAATAAAGTGTTTAGATGTGTACATGACCTTGTGGCACTATATACCAGGGCGAGCGTTGTGTGGCACTATATACAAGGGGGGGGCGCTGTGTGGCACTATATACAAAGGGGGAGGGCTGTGTAGCACTATATACAAAGGGGGAGGGCTGTGTAGCACTATATATAAGGGGGAGCGCTGTGTGGCACTATATACAAGGGGGAGCGCTGTGTGGCACTATATACAAAGGGGGAGGGCTGTGTAGCACTATATACAAAGAGGGAGGGCTGTGTAGCACTATATACAAGAGGGGGCTGTGTAGTTCTATCCACAGTGGTATGTGTGTGGCACTCTTAATAGGGGGGGCTTTTTGGTGCTATTTACAAGAGGGGGAGGGCTGTGTGGCGCTCTCTACAGGGGGCTGTATGGCACTATCTATAGGGGCTGTGTGTAACGCTCTCTACGGGGGGATGTGTGATATATAGCGGGGGCTGTGTATGGCGATATCTATGGGGGTGTGTAATATCTACAGGGGCTGTGTGTGGCACTATGTACAGGGGGCTGTGTGTGGCACTATGTACAGGGGGCTGTGTGTATGTGGTGTTTTACAGTGTGTGGTATTATTATATTCAGGCGCGCAGTGTTTGGTGCTATTATATTTAGGGGTACAGTATGTGGCACCATGATAACTTTATTTTCGTTTATAGGTGTGGATATGTTGGAAAAGTGAGGAGACGTCTGAGTGGCAAATTCTGCAGAAATAAGTCATGGCCGGGAGAAGTCGTCATGAGCGCTGGACCGGATGGAGAAGAGAAGAGGACAAAAGCTACTATAATCTGAGACGTCGTCACCTGTGAGTCACTAGATTTATAGAGAATCTATCACCTCTCCTGACATGTTTATTATAGGAAATCCTTGTATTTCACAAAAAGTCTTTCTGCAGTCCAGGACTGATAGACAATTCCCCTTGTCAGGAGGACGTGTCCCAGCACAGTGTGATACTGTCAGTATGTAGGGACACAGCCCTGTGACAAGGGGAATCGTAACACCCATTTGTTAATGCTTGCCTAAAAGGGTAATTTTAAAAATAGTTATGGCGCGGCAGGGTGGCGGTGCGGAAGGGGGACCCAAGTTTGGGTAACAGCCCAGGGCCCATGGTCCACTTAATCCGCCACTGTGTGTAGCGCTCTATAGCGACGAGGACAAACACCCTATGTTAGTTTTACATGCGGCTCCTGCCTTAGCTTTAGACGCAGCCTCTGGACATGAGGGAGAATCTTCAATGGTACAGGCATTTGTGTCACACAGATATATATATATATATATATATATATATATATATATATGTGTGTATTTTTTTTTCACATGCCAATAATCGGGAATCAGTGTTCTATTCCCCCAATTATAGGCATGTGTAAAAGGGCTTTAAGGCCAGTCGTTGATCTTAGTGATGAAAAGCTGGAGGCCGGGATCACACGCACACTTTTGATGCACTTTTTGGCTCAGTTACATAGTTATATAGTTCGTACGGTTGAAAAAGATGTCAAATTCAATAAAGGGGAAAAGGGAAGGGAAAAATGTATTTTCCTTGACAGAAGAGCTTATATTTTTTTATTCTAGGAAATGATCTTTGCCTTTTTTGCAGCATCTCCTGTCCCTGCTGTGGCGGCCCCTGCGGTGGCTATTCCATAGATTCACAGTTCTCACAGTAAAGAAGACTTGTCGCCTCTGCAGCTTGAACCTTTTTTTCTCCACACGGAGGCAGTGCCCCCTTGTTTTTTGAGGGGGTTTTACATGGAACAGGATTTCACCATATTTTTTGTATGTGCCATTAATATATTTATATAAGTTAATCACGTCCCCCCTTAGTCGTCTCTTCTCATGGATAAATAGGTTTAATTCTTTTAATCTTTCCTCATAACTTACACTCTCCGCGCCCCTTATTAGCTTCGTTGCTCTTCTTTGTATTTTTCATCCTTTCTATGAACTGGAGCCCAGAACTGAACTGCATATTCTAGATGAGGCCTCACTAATGCTTTGTAAAGTGGTAATATTACATCCCTGTCCCGCGAGTCCAGAAGAGGCTGGACGCAGCCGCAGGGTGAAGGGAAGCCGACATGACCGTCCTGGTAGGGAAAGGGTTAATTAGGTGAGGGAGAGTTGGAAGGAGCTGAAGGAGGGACGGGGAGGAGTTAAGGGGGACGGGGGGCCGTTACTGCGCTTCCCGCTGTTTCTCGGCATTGAGCCGGAAGCAGCGGGAGGAGTAACATAGAAGCAAGTAAGCTCCCCGTTGCCCGGCTTTTAGAAATGGCAGAAGCCCTTATGTTAGAGCGGCTGCGTGCCGCTGCTGTGCACCACGGTCCCGGATGGCTAGAGGAGACCGTGGCTGCAATAACGAGGATCCCGGACGCCGTTTCGCCACGTCGGGCACGGCGTTCGGGGTCGGTTGAAGAGGACAGGCTCCCCTCCCCCGGCCCCCTTACGAGCATGGCTATGGCGGCGGGGGGGGAGTCGGCAACAACCGCTCCTGCGCTGGGCAGGCAGAGAGCGGTGCCAGGGGTGACGGCGACGCAGGCAGGGTCGACCCGTCCCTCTCGGCGGTCCCGACCTCCAGAGCGCCTCAGTCCGGAGGTAGTCCCGCGGACACGGCGTCGCAGAGGGAGCCCGATCCCGGACGCTGCAGGCCAGGCAGCTGGGAGGACCGCCCCTTCCCAGGCCCTGCGTCCTGGCAGGAATCCCAGGCCGCGACGGGGTCCGGCGGTAAGCAGGGAGTCGCAGGCTGGGCTCCCTGTCACCCCTCCCCCATCAGATGGAAGATTTGGAGGACAAGGTACGGCCGCCCCGCATGGTGATGTTCCGGCCAGGGGGCAGGCTTCGTCAGGATTGTCTAGACGGACGCCTAGATCTGCAGCGACGTCGAGGCAACAGGTCCGGTCGGAAGTCTGGGTCCCGGCGGTCGGGCGGCAGGTTGCCGGCCCATCGGTCAGCGCGTCCTCATCCCCGTTCCGAAGATGTCGTTGGGAGGGACAGTCGTCGGCGAGAGAAGAACTGGAGGAAGGTGAACTGGACGTGTATCGTCGAGGTCAGGATGGTCCGGCTGACGGGAACACAGCGCCTGTGCAGCCCGGTGAGTGTATAACTCCATCATTGTCTTATCCAGCGATTTTTATGTCGGGTGTCGGCGGGGGGGCGGCTAGCATTGCATCGGGGGCCGGTAGTGGCGCGGGCGGACGCGACGGAGCGGGTTTGGCAGACTTAGTGGGTTGCTTACGGGAGCTGGTGGGGCGCCTGGATAGGGCCGCTGCGCCGGTAGTAACGGAAGTGTCTCCTGCGGTAGTTTGGGAAGGCCCCAGGGACGTGGGATCGTTACAGGCGCGTCCTGTGGTGGCGGTTAGAGAGGCGGTCGCGGTGTCGGTACAGACCGAGGCACAGAAGGACGGCGATCGAGTGCGTATGGACGATCGTGCTCGGGGGGAGGTGTATGTTTGTTTTGAGGGTCCGTTGGGGGCGCATTTAAAGCAGGAGGTGCGCGATCGGATCTGGAAAGACGAATATGTTGAAATTTTTTCTCTCTTGCCGCTGGCTAAATTTAATTTGGATAAGAGCAAGCGGGATGAGAGTAAAAAGGACGAGGAGGAACGGCGGCGGTATAGGCTTATCCCGCAGACGTTCGTTAATTGGTCGCAGGCGTTCGCCATATTGGCTAGTGTGATAGGGGAAAAGGCGCCGGAAAATTGTTCGGCGTTGTTTTGTTATTTTGATGCCATTGGGGAGGCTCATAGGGCGTATGGGGGTCAGGCGTGGCTGCGATATGATGAGCAATTCCGTCAGCGGAAGGCGGTTCGGCCGGCGATTCGGTGGGACCAGAAGGATATTGCTCTCTGGTTACGGGTTACGGCTCCGGTTAGGCAGCCCTTTCCCGGGAGCGGTGGCCAGGGAGGCCAGTCTAGTCAGAGTGGACAAAGCGGCGGGGGAAAGGCGGGGTTTTGCTGGCAATTCAATGAAGGTCAGTGCAAGTTCGGGGCCACGTGCAAGTTCAAGCACGTGTGCTCCGAGTGTAATGGTGCATCACACGGGGCGGCAAAATGTCTGCGAAAAAAGAGGTCAGGGAACCAGCACGGAGCTGGTCAAGGGGGTGTCGCCGGTGAGGGTGGAAAGGATGGCCCCTTATCTAAGTGAGTATCCGGATAGGGCGGCAGCTAAGTTGCTTTATGAAGGGTTTCGTGTTGGTTTTGTTATTCCTCCGCCTCCTTATGAGGTTCCGGTTACGCGGAGGAATTTAAAATCGGCTTACTTGCATGCGGAAGTCGTGTCGGAAAAGTTGTTAAAAGAAGTTTTGTTGGGGCGCATGTCGGGGCCATTTGTTGAGTCGCCGGTAAAAGATTTAGTTGTGTCCCCTTTGGGTATTGTCCCTAAACGCGAGCCCGGAAAGTTTCGTTTGATTCAACATTTATCGTATCCCAAAGGTTCGTCGGTAAATGACGGGATTGATCACGAGTTGTGTTCCGTAGTTTATACCTCATTCGATAAGGCGGTGGGGTTAGTGCGGGCTGCGGGTCCGGGGGCGCTGCTAGCAAAAACCGACATCGAGGCGGCGTTCAGGTTGTTGCCGGTCCATCCAGAAAGCCAACGGCTGTTGGGTTGTTTTTGGAATGGGGCCTTTTACGTGGATCGGTGCCTTCCGATGGGGTGTTCTCTTTCTTGTGCATACTTCGAGGCGTTTAGTAGCTTCGTGGAGTGGGTAACGAGGGGAGTATCCGGGGTCGATTCGTTGATCCATTACTTAGATGATTTTTTGTGCGTTGGCCCGGGGGGTTCGCCGGTGTGCGGTAATTTGCTTCATGCACTACAGAAGGTGGCGAGGGATTTTGGGATCCCTTTGGCGCCGGAAAAAACGGAGGGCCCGGTAGCGACGATTTGTTTCTTGGGAATCGAAATTGACTCGGTGGCAATGGAGTGTCGGCTCCCGGCGGATAAGTTGGGTGCTTTGAGGCTGGAGGTTCGACGGGCTTGTAGAATGAAGAAAATGGCGCTGAGGGAGCTTCAGTCGCTGCTGGGGAAGTTGAATTTCGCCTGCCGGATTATGCCGATGGGGAGGGTGTTTGGTAGGAGGTTGGCGGCGGCAACGGCGGGAGTGCGCGCGCCGCATCATTTTGTGCGGCTCAAGGAGGAGCACCGAGCTGATCTTCAGGTTTGGGATGACTTCTTGGGCCAGTACAATGGTCGCTCGCTATGGATGGCTCCTGCGCAGGATACGAGTGATTTGAATATTTTTACGGATGCGGCTGGGGTGGGTGGTTTTGGAGCCTATGGGGGAGGTCCGTGGTGCGCGGGTCAATGGCCGGCTAGCTGGGTGTCCAGTGGACTCACGCGGAATCTGGCCCTGCTCGAGCTGTTTCCCATCGTGGTGGCGGCTACCATTTGGGGGGACAGGCTCAGGGATAAGAAGGTCCGTTTTTACTGCGACAACATGGGGGTGGTGCTGGCCATTAATAACATCACGGCATCCTCTCCTCCGGTAGTTCAATTGTTGCGACATTTAGTGTTGGTGTGTTTGTCATTGAACGCGTGGGTGGTGGCGGTGCATGTCCCGGGTGTTCAGAATTGTATCGCTAATGCTCTTTCTCGCTCGCAGTGGGACCGGTTTCGGCAATTGGCACCGGGAGCGGAACGTCTCGGGTTGGCGTGTCCGGAGCATCTGTGGGATCTGGTATCGGTCCCGTAGAGCAGCTGTTAAAAAGGTCTTTGGCGCGCGCGACGTGGAGTGCGTATGCTGCTTGTTGGAGGCAGTGGGAGGAGTGGTTAAGAGAGTTGGGTGACGTCAATACGGATAGAGACAGGTTGGTGGCACTTTTGTACTGGTTAGGGGACGCCTGGGAGTCGGGGTTTTCAGTAGCGAAGGTGAACCGGTTCATATCTGCGGTGGCGTTTGGGTTTAAGCTGCGGGGCTTTCGGGATGTATCGAAGGAATTTCTGGTATCGCAGGCTTTGAAGGGGTTGCGTCGAGGTAGGGTGGAGGCGGATAGTAGAAGGCCGGTGTCGTTTGCTTTGCTTAACTCGTTGGGCGGTTCATTAGCATCGGTATGTCGTTCTTCAGATGAAATGGATTTGTTTCGATTGGCTTTTTCGTTAGCGTTTTTTGGAGCATTTAGAATAGGTGAGTTGGTGTCGCCAAGTACAAAACGGGCAGGGGGGCTGAGATCTGGGGAGGTGAGCCTATTTGCAGATCGGCTAGAGGTATGGTTGCGTCGATCAAAAACTGACCAAGTAGGGAAGGGAAAACTGATAGTTTTGTTCGCTCTCCCGGGGTCGGTCATGTGCCCTGTAGAGTGCATGCGGGGTTTTACGCAAAACGGGGGGTCTCCAGATTTGCCTTTGTTACGTCATGTGGACGGGTCGTTTTTGTCCAGGTTTCAGTTTGGAGCTGTATTTAAAAAATGTTTGACGGCGGTTGGGGTTGCAGCAGGCTCATATTCATCTCATTCCTTCAGGATTGGCGCAGCAACGGAAGCGGGGCGCTGGGGGTTGGATGATGAAGGGGTGAGGCGTATTGGTCGTTGGGAGTCTAAAAGGTTTAAGTCCTATGTCCGCCCCCATATGTTATGATTGGGGTTGTTTACGCTTTACAAATGTTATATTGGTGGTGCCTAATTGTTTTTTCCGTTTCAGATTCGCCTCCTTGTCTGGTGTGGTTGATGGGTCATTCGTACGTGCACTGGGGGGCTTTGAGGGCGGACGTCCGCCCGGATGGTCGCCAGTTGCGCATTCCGCGACAGGATGCGGTTGTGCATTGGCTGGGTTTTAGAGGTATGTCGTGGAACAGGGTGTTGGCGGAATTCCAGACATATGCGCGGCTTGATAGGGTTCCGGAGGTTTTAGTGTTGCACGTGGGTGGGAATGACTTAGGAGTCCGCCCTTTTCGTGAGTTGGTGCGGGATATCAAACATGATATGTTGTGTTTGTGGGTATCTTATCCCAAGTTGGTGGTAGTGTGGTCGGATATAGTCCCAAGAAAGCATTGGCGGTTAGCTAGATCGGTGGAGAGAGTCAATAAGGCTCGCATAAAGGTTAACCGGGCGGTGTCCCGTTTTGTGGCAAAGAACGGGGGCATTTGCGTAAGGCATAGGGATTTGGAGTCAGGAGTGGGGAATTTCTGGAGAAGTGATGGGGTTCATCTGACCGAGGTTGGCATTGATCTTTGGAGCTTGGCGATAGCAGAAGGCATAGAAAGGGCGGTGGTGGTGTGGAGGAACTCACAGGCTTAAGGGGGTCAAGGCCTGTTTCGCTGTGGCGGGGGGAGTCCTTGAGGCCAGTCAGTACAAAATGGTGGGGGGGTCGCATCGGGGGTATGCGTCCCCCAAAAAAGGTACATGGTTGAAGACTTCATCGGGTGTTATCCCTTTGAAGTGGTCTTCTGGTAGAAGGTATATCACTTGAAGGCTTCATCGGGTGTTATCCCTTTGAAGTGGACTTCTAGTGGTCGGTATATCACTTGAGGGCTTCATCGGGTGTTATCCCCTTGAAGTGGACTTCTAGTGGTTGGAGCCATCTGCAGAGGTGAACGGTGCTTCCGAGCTGGTTTACGGCTGGAGGTAATTGGTGGTTTGCAGATGGCTAATTCGGTGGGTTCTTAATAAGGAACATCTGAGGGGGCTTCAAGGACTTCCTCTGCTCGGGTTAATGTTAACGTTTAATTGTTATTTATGATTCTGACCCATGTTGGGTCATGTGAATTATTAGGAGGAATTCTCTGGTGGATTCCTAACTAGTTATCCGAATGTTTCGGATTTAAATTGTTTTTATAAAACTGTGAAATTAATAAACGGCTGCTGTGGCCATTTCACATCCAACCTCGGTGTCACGTGTCTTTACTAAGTGGGGGTGGGGGGGATAGTAAGGTCTAAGGTTAACACACGACTCTACCTAGGCAGGTCAAGGCCCCTATAATACACGACAATATCCTGCTGGCCTTACAAGCAGCTGATTGACATTGCATGCTGTTATTTAGTCTATGATCTACAAGTCCATACAGACCCTTCTCAACAAGTGACTCCCCCAGTGTAGCGCCCCCTAGGACATATGATGCTGCAGATTATTACACCCAGATCCTTCTCAACAAGTGACTCCCCCAGTGTAGCTCCCCCTAGGACATATGATGCTGCAGATTATTACACCCAGATCCTTCTCAACAAGTGACTCCCCCGGTGTAGCGCCCACTAGGACATATAATGCCTGCAGATTATTACACCCAGATCCTTCTCAACAAGTGACTCTCCCAGTGTAGCGCCCCCTAGGACATATGATGCTGCAGATTATTACACCCAGATCCTTCTCAACAAGTGACTCCCCCAGTGTAGCTCCCCCTAGGACATATGATGCTGCAGATTATTACACCCAGATCCTTCTCAACAAGTGACTCCCCCAGTGTAGCGCCCCCTAGGACATATGATGCTGCAGATTATTACACCCAGATCCTTCTCAACAAGTGACTCCCCCAGTGTAGCGCCCCCTAGGACATATAATGCCTGCAGATTATTACACCCAGATCCTTCTCAACAAGTGACTCTCCCAGTGTAGCGCCCCCTAGGACATATGATGCTGCAGATTATTACACCCAGATCCTTCTCAACAAGTGACTCCCCCAGTGTAGCTCCCCCTAGGACATGTGATGCTGCAGATTATTACACCCAGATCCTTCTCAACAAGTGACTCCCCCAGTGTAGCGCCCCCTAGGACATATGATGCTGCAGATTATTACACCCAGATCCTTCTCTACAAGTGACTCCCCCAGTGTAGCACCCCCTAGGACATATGATGCCTGCAGATTATTACACCCAGATCCTTCTCAACAAGTGACTCCCCCAGTGTAGCGCCCCCTAGGACATATGATGCTGCAGATTATTACACCCAGATCCTTCTCTACAAGTGACTCCCCCAGTGTAGCGCCCCCTAGGACATATGATGCCTGCAGATTATTACACCCAGATCCTTCTCAACAAGTGACTCCCCCAGTGTAGCTCCCCCTGGGACATATGATGCTGCAGATTATTACACCCAGATCCTTCTCAACAAGTGACTCCCCCAGTGTAGCTCCCCCTAGGACATATGATGCTGCAGATTATTACACCCAGATCCTTCTCAACAAGTGACTCCCCCAGTGTAGCTCCCCCTAGGACATATGATGCTGCAGATTATTACACCCAGATCCTTCTCAACAAGTGACTCCCCCAGTGTAGCTCCCCCTAGGACATATGATGCTGCAGATTATTACACCCAGATCTTTCTCAACAAGTAACTCCCCCAGTGTAGCTCCCCCTAGGACATATGATGCCTGCAGATTATTACACCCAGATCCTTCTCTACAAGTGACTCCCCCAGTGTAGCGCCCCCTAGGACATATGATGCCTGCAGATTATTACACCCAGATCCTTCTCAACAAGTGACTCCCCCAGTGTAGCGCCCCCTAGGACATATGATGCTGCAGATTATTACACCCAGATCCTTCTCAACAAGTAACTCCCCCAGTGTAGCCCCCCCTAGGACATATGATGCTGCAGATTATTACACCCAAATCCTTCTCAACAAGTGACTCCCCCAGTGTAGCGCCCCCTAGGACATATGATGCCTGCAGATTATTACACCCAGATCCTTCTCAACAAGTGACTCCCCCAGTGTAGCTCCCCTAGGACATATAATGCCTGCAGATTATTACACCCAGATCCTTCTCAACAAGTGACTCCCCCAGTGTAGCCCCCCTAGGACATATGATGCCTGCAGATTATTACACCCAGATCCTTCTCTACAAGTGACTCCCCCAGTGTAGCTCCCCCGAGGACATATGATGCTGCAGATTATTACACCCAGATCCTTCTCTACAAGTGACTCCCCCAGTGTAGCTCCCCCTAGGACATATGATGCTGCAGATTATTACACCCAGATCCTTCTCAACAAGTGACTCTCCCAGTGTAGCTCCCCCTAGGACATATGATGCTGCAGATTATTACACCCAGATCCTTCTCAACAAGTGACTCCCCCAGTGTAGCCCCCCCTAGGACATATGATGCTGCAGATTATTACACCCAGATCCTTCTCAACAAGTGACTCCCCCAGTGTAGCGCCCCCTAGGACATATGATACCTGCAGATTATTACACCCAGATCCTTCAATACAAGTGACTCCCCCAGTGTAGCTCCCCCTAGGACATATGATGCCTGCAGATTATTACACCCAGATCCTTCTCAACAAGTGACTCCCCCAGTGTAGCGCCCCCTAGGACATATGATACCTGCAGATTATTACACCCAGATCCTTCAATCCAAGTGACTCCCCCAGTGTAGCCCCCTTAGGACATATGATGCTGCAGATTATTACACCCAGATCCTTCTCTACAAGTGACTCCCTCAGTGTAGCTCCCCCTAGGACATATGATGCTGCAGATTATTACACCCAGATCCTTCTCTACAAGTGACTCCCCCAGTGTAGCGCCCCCTAGGACATATGATGCTGCAGATTATTACACCCAGATCCTTCTCTACAAGTGACTCCCCCAGTGTAGCGCCCCCTAGGACATATGATGCTGCAGATTATTACACCCAGATCCTTCTCTACAAGTGACTCCCCCAGTGTAGCGCCCCCTAGGACATATGATGCCTGCTGATTATTACACCCAGATCCTTCTCAACAAGTGACTCCCCCAGTGTAGCTCTCCCTAGGACATATGATGCTGCAGATTATTACACCCAGATCCTTCTCTACAAGTGACTCCCCCAGTGTAGCGCCCCCTAGGACATATGATGCTGCAGATTATTACACCCAGATCCTTCTCAACAAGTGACTCCCCCAGTGTAGCTCCCCCTAGGACATATGATGCCTGCAGATTATTACACCCAGATCCTTCTCAACAAGTGACTCCCCCGGTGTAGCCCCCCCTAGGACATATGATGCCTGCAGATTATTACACCCAGATCCTTCTCAACAAGTAACTCCCCCAGTGTAGCTCCCCCTAGGACATATGATGCTGCAGATTATTACACCCAGATCCTTCTCAACAAGTGACTCCCCCAGTGTAGCTCCCCCTAGGACATATGATGCTGCAGATTATTACACCCAGATCCTTCTCCACAAGTGACTCCCCCAGTGTAGCCCCCCTAGGACATATGATGCTGCAGATTATTACACCCAGATCCTTCTCTACAAGTGACTCCGCCAGTGTAGCTCCCCCTAGGACATATGATGCTGCAGATTATTACACCCAGATCCTTCTCAACAAGTGACTCCCCCAGTGTAGCGCCCCCTAGGACATATGATGCCTGCAGATTATTACACCCAGATCCTTCTCTACAAGTGACTCCCCCAGTGTAGCCCCCCTAGGACATATGATGCCTGCAGATTATTACACCCAGATCCTTCTCAACAAGTGACTCCCCCAGTGTAGCGCCCCCTAGGACATATGATGCTGCAGATTATTACACCCAGATCCTTCTCTACAAGTGACTCCCCCAGTGTAGCCCCCCTAGGACATATGATGCCTGCAGATTATTACACCCAGATCCTTCTCAACAAGTGACTCCCCCAGTGTAGCTCCCCCTAGGACATATGATGCTGCAGATTATTACTCCCAGATCCTTCTCAACAAGTGACTCCCCCAGTGTAGTGCCCCCTAGGACATATGATGCTGCAGATTATTACACCCAGATCCTTCTCTACAAGTGACTCCCCCAGTGTAGCGCCCCCTAGGACATATGATGCTGCAGATTATTACACCCAGATCCTTCTCTACAAGTGACTCCCCCAGTGTAGCTCCCCCTAGGACATATGATGCTGCAGATTATTACACCCAGATCCTTCTCAACAAGTGACTCCCCAGTGTAGCCCCCTAGGACATATGATGCTGCAGATTATTACACCCAGATCCTTCTCTACAAGTGACTCCCCCAGTGTAGCGCCCCCTAGGACATATGATGCTGCAGATTATTACACCCAGATCCTTCTCTACAAGTGACTCCCCCAGTGTAGCTCCCCCTAGGACATATGATGCTGCAGATTATTACACCCAGATCCTTCTCAACAAGTGACTCCCCCAGTGTAGCGCCCCCTAGGACATATGATGCTGCAGATTATTACACCCAGATCCTTCTCAACAAGTGACTCCCCCAGTGTAGCGCCCCCTAGGACATATGATGCTGCAGATTATTACACCCAGATCCTTCTCAACAAGTGACTCCCCCAGTGTAGCGCCCCCTAGGACATATGATGCTGCAGATTATTACACCCAGAACCTTCTCAACAAGTGACTCCCCCAGTGTAGCTCCCCTAGGACATATGATACCTGCAGATTATTACACCCAGATCCTTCTCTACAAGTGACTCCCCCAGTGTAGCTCCCCTAGGACATATGATGCTGCAGATTATTACACCTAGATCCTTCTCAACAAGTGACTCCCCCAGTGTAGCGCCCCCTAGGACATATGATGCTGCAGATTATTACACCCAGATCCTTCTCTACAAATGACTCCCCCAGTGTAGCCCCCCTAGGACATATGATGCCTGCAGATTATTACACCCAGATCCTTCTCAACAAGTGACTCCCCCAGTGTAGCTCCCCCTAGGACATATGATGCTGCAGATTATTACACCCAGATCCTTCTCTACAAGTGACTCCGCCAGTGTAGCCCCCCCTAGGACATATGATGCTGCAGATTATTACACCCAGATCCTTCTCTACAAGTGACTCCCCCAGTGTAGCGCCCCCTAGGACATATGATGCTGCAGATTATTACACCCAGATCCTCCTCAACAAGTGACTCCCCCAGTGTAGCCCCCCTAGGACATATGATGCTGCAGATTATTACACCCAGATCCTTCTCTACAAGTGACTCCCCCAGTGTAGCGCCCACTAGGACATATGATGCTGCAGATTATTACACCCAGATCCTTCTCAACAAGTGACTCCCCCAGTGTAGCGCCCCCTAGGACATATGATGCTGCAGATTATTACACCCAGATCCTTCTCAACAAGTGACTCCCCCAGTGTAGCGCCCCCTAGGACATATGATGCTGCAGATTATTACACCCAGATCCTTCTCCACAAGTGACTCCCCCAGTGTAGCTCCCCTAGGACATACGATGCTGCAGATTATTACACCCAGATCCTTCTCTACAAGTGACTCCCCCCAGTGTAGCGCCCCCTAGGACATATGATGCTGCAGATTATTACACCCAGATCCTTCTCTACAAGTGACTCCCCCAGTGTAGCTCCCCCTAGGACATATGATGCCTGCAGATTATTACACCCAGATCCTTCTCCACAAGTGACTCCCCCAGTGTAGCCCCCCTAGGACATATGATGCTGCAGATTATTACACCCAGATCCTTCTCAACAAGTGACTCCCCCAGTGTAGCTCCCCCTAGGACATATGATGCTGCAGATTATTACACCCAGATCCTTCTCAACAAGTGACTCCCCCAGTGTAGCTCCCCCTAGGACATATGATGCCTGCAGATTATTACACCCAGATCCTTCTCAACAAGTGTCTCCCCCAGTGTAGCGCCCCCTAGGACATATGATGCTGCAGATTATTACACCCAGATCCTTCTCAACAAGTGACTCCCCCAGTGTAGCTCCCCCTAGGACATATGATGCTGCAGATTATTACACCCAGATCCTTCTCTACAAGTGACTCCCCCAGTGTAGCGCCCCCTAGGACATATGATGCCTGCAGATTATTACACCCAGATCCTTCTCCACAAGTGACTCCCCCCAGTGTAGCCCCCCCTAGGACATATGATGCTGCAGATTATTACACCCAGATCCTTCTCTACAAGTGACTCCCCCAGTATAGCGCCCCCTAGGACATATGATGCTGCAGATTATTACACCCAGATCCTTCTCAACAAGTGACTCCCCCAGTGTAGCCCCCCTAGGACATATGATGCTGCAGATTATTACACCCAGATCCTTCTCAACAAGTGACTCCCCCCAGTGTAGCCCCCCTAGGACATATGATGCTGCAGATTATTACACCCAGATCCTTCTCAACAAGTGAATCCGCTAGTGTAGCTCCCCCTAGGACATATGATGCTGCAGATTATTACACCCAGATCCTTCTCAACAAGTGACTCCCCCAGTGTAGCGCCCCCTAGGACATATGATGCTGCAGATTATTACTCCCAGATCCTTCTCCACAAGTGACTCCCCAGTGTAGCGCCCCCTAGGACATATGATGCTGCAGATTATTACACCCAGATCCTTCTCTACAAGTGACTCCCCCAGTGTAGCCCCCCTAGGACATATGATGCTGCAGATTATTACACCCAGATCCTTCTCAACAAGTGACTCCCCCAGTGTAGCTCCCCCTAGGACATATGATGCCTGCAGATTATTACACCCAGATCCTTCTCAACAAGTGACTCCCCCAGTGTAGCTCCCCCTAGGACATATGATACCTGCAGATTATTACACCCAGATCCTTCTCAACAAGTGACTCCCCCAGTGTAGCCCCCCTAGGACATATGATGCTGCAGATTATTACACCCAGATCCTTCTCTACAAGTGACTCCCCCAGTGTAGCGCCCCCTAGGACATATGATGCTGCAGATTATTACACCCAGAACCTTCTCAACAAGTGACTCCCCCAGTGTAGCGCCCACTAGGACATATGATGCTGCAGATTATTACACCCAGAACCTTCTCAACAAGTGACTCCCCCAGTGTAGCGCCCCCTAGGACATATGATGCCTGCAGATTATTACACCCAGATCCTTCTCTACAAGTGACTCCCCCAGTGTAGCCCCCCCTAGGACATAAAATGCTGCAGATTATTACACCCAGATCCTTCTCAACAAGTGACTCCCCCAGTGTAGCTCCCCCTAGGACATATGATGCTGCAGATTATTACACCCAGATCCTTCTCAGCAAGTGACTCCCCCAGTGTAGCTCCCCCTAGGACATATGATGCCTGCAGATTATTACACCCAGATCCTTCTCAACAAGTGACTCACCCAGTGTAGCCCCCCCTAGGACATATGATGCTGCAGATTATTACACCCAGATCCTTCTCTACAAGTGACTCCCCCAGTGTAGCGCCCCCTAGGACATATGATGCCTGCAGATTATTACACCCAGATCCTTCTCAACAAGTGTCTCCCCCAGTGTAGCTCCCCCTAGGACATATGATGCCTGCAGATTATTACACCCAGATCCTTCTCAACAAGTGACTCCCCCAGTGTAGCTCCCCCTAGGACATACGATGCTGCAGATTATTACACCCAGATCCTTCTCCACAAGTGACTCCCCCAGTGTAGCGCCCCCTAGGACATATGATGCTGCAGATTATTACACCCAGAACCTTTTCAACAAGTGACTCCCCAGTGTAGCTCCCCCTAGGACATATGATACCTGCAGATTATTACACCCAGATCCTTTTCAACAAGTGACTCTCCCAGTGTAGCACCCCCTAGGACATATGATGTCTGCAGAGTATTACACCCAGAACCTTCTCAACAAGTGACTCCCCCAGTGTAGCCCCCCTAGGACATATGATGCCTGCAGATTATTACACCCAGATCCTTCTCAACAAGTGACTCCCCCAGTGTAGCCCCCCTAGGACATATGATGCTGCAGATTATTACACCCAGATCCTTCTCAACAAGTGACTCCCCCAGTGTAGCGCCCCCTAGGACATATGATGCTGCAGATTATTACACCCAGATCCTTCTCAACAAGTGACTCCCCCAGTGTAGCCCTCCCTAGGACATATGATGCTGCAGATTATTACACCCAGATCCTTCTCAACAAGTGACTCCCCCAGTGTAGCCCCCCTAGGACATATGATGCTGCAGATTATTACACCCATATCCTTCTCTACAAGTGTCTCCCCCAGTGTAGCGCCCCCTAGGACATATGATGCTGCAGATTATTACACCCAGATCCTTCTCAACAAGTGACTCCCCCAGTGTAGCTCCCCCTAGGACATATGATGCTGCAGATTATTACACCCAGATCCTTCTCTACAAGTGACTCCCCCAGTGTAGCGCCCCCTAGGACATATGATGCTGCAGATTATTACACCCAGATCCTTCTCTACAAGTGACTCCCCCAGTGTAGCCCCCCTAGGACATATGATGCTGCAGATTATTACACCCAGATCCTTCTCCACAAGTGACTCCCCCAGTGTAGCCCCCCCCCCCCTAGGACATATGATGCTGCAGATTATTACACCAGATCCTTCTCTACAAGTGACTCCCCCAGTGTAGCCCCCCCCCCCCTAGGACATATGATGCTGCAGATTATTACACCAGATCCTCCTCTACAAGTGACTCCCCCAGTGTAGCGCCCCCTAGGACATATGAGGCCTGCAGATTATTACACCCAGATCCTTCTCAACAAGTGACTCCCCCAGTGTAGCCCCCCTAGGACATATGATGCTGCAGATTATTTCACCCAGATCCTTCTCAACAAGTGACTCCCCCAGTGTAGCTCCCCCTAGGACATATGATGCTGCAGATTATTACACCCAGATCCTTCTCTACAAGTGACTCCCCCAGTGTAGAGCCCCCTAGGACATATGATGCTGCAGATTATTACACCCAGATCCTTCTCAACAAGTGACTCCCCCAGTGTAGCGCCCACTAGGACATATGATGCCTGCAGATTATTACACCCAGATCCTTCTCTACAAGTGACTCCCCCAGTGTAGCTCCCCCTAGGACATATGATGCTGCAGATTATTACACCCAGATCCTTCTCCACAAGTGACTCCCCCAGTGTAGCTCCCCCTAGGACAGATGATGCTGCAGATTATTACACCCAGATCCTTCTCTACAAGTGACTCCCCCAGTGTAGCCCCCCTAGGACAGATGATGCTGCAGATTATTACACCCAGATCCTTCTCAACAAGTGACTCCCCCAGTGTAGCTCCCCCTAGGACATATGATGCTGCAGATTATTACACCCAGATCCTTCTCCACAAGTGACTCCCCCAGTGTAGCTCCCCCTAGGACAGATGATGCTGCAGATTATTACACCCAGATCCTTCTCTACAAGTGACTCCCCCAGTGTAGCCCCCCCTAGGACATATGATGCCTGCAGATTATTACACCCAGATCCTTCTCAACAAGTGACTCCCCCAGTGTAGCTCCCCCTAGGACATATGATGCTGCAGATTATTACACCCAGATCCTTCTCAACAAGTGACTCCCCCAGTGTAGCGCCCCCTAGGACATATGATGCTGCAGATTATTACACCCAGATCCTTCTCAACAAGTGACTCCCCAGTGTAGCGCCCCCTAGGACATATGATGCTGCAGATTATTACACCCAGATCCTTCTCAACAAGTGACTCCCCCAGTGTAGCCCCCCTAGGACATATGATGCTGCAGATTATTACACCCAGATCCTTCTCAACAAGTGACTCCCCCAGTGTAGCCCCCCCTAGGACATATGATGCTGCAGATTATTACACCCAGATCCTTCTCTACAAGTGACTCCCCCAGTGTAGCCCCCCCTAGGACATATGATGCTGCAGATTATTACACCCAGATCCTTTTCAACAAGTGACTCCCCCAGTGTAGCGCCCCCTAGGACATATGATGCCTGCAGATTATTACGCCCAGATCCTTCTCTACAAGTGACTCCCCCAGTGTAGCCCCCCTAGGACATATGATGCTGCAGATTATTACTCCCAGATCCTTCTCAACAAGTGACTCCCCCAGTGTAGCGCCCCCTAGGACATATGATGCTGCAGATTATTACACCCAGATCCTGCTCTACAAGTGACTCCCCCAGTGTAGCCCCCCCTAGGACATATGATGCTGCAGATTATTACACCCAGATCCTTCTCTACAAGTGACTCCCCCAGTGTAGCGCCCCCTAGGACATATGATGCTGCAGATTATTACACCCAGATCCTTCTCCACAAGTGACTCCCCCAGTGTAGCCCCCCTAGGACATATGATGCTGCAGATTATTACACCCAGATCCTTCTCCACAAGTGACTCCCCCAGTGTAGCTCCCCCTAGGACATATGATGCCTGCAGATTATTTCACCCAGATCCTTCTCAACAAGTGTCTCCCCCAGTGTAGCGCCCCCTAGGACATATGATGCTGCAGATTATTACACCCAGATCCTTCTCAACAAGTAACTCCCCCAGTGTAGCTCCCCCTAGGACATATGATGCTGCAGATTATTACACCCAGATCCTTCTCCACAAGTGACTCCCCCAGTGTAGCGCCCCCTAGGACATATGATGCTGCAGATTATTACACCCAGATCCTTTTCAACAAGTGACTCTCCCAGTGTAGCTCCCCCTAGGACATATGATGCTGCAGATTATTACACCCAGATCCTTCTCCACAAGTGACTCCCCCAGTGTAGCGCCCCCTAGGACATATGATGCTGCAGATTATTACACCCAGATCCTTTTCAACAAGTGACTCTCCCAGTGTAGCACCCCCTAGGACATATGATGTCTGCAGAGTATTACACCCAGAACCTTCTCAACAAGTGACTCCCCCAGTGTAGCCCCCCTAGGACATATGATGCCTGCAGATTATTACACCCAGATCCTTCTCAACAAGTGACTCCCCCAGTGTAGCCCCCCTAGGACATATGATGCTGCAGATTATTACACCCAGATCCTTCTCAACAAGTGACTCCCCCAGTGTAGCGCCCCCTAGGACATATGATGCTGCAGATTATTACACCCAGATCCTTTTCAACAAGTGACTCTCCCAGTGTAGCGCCCCCTAGGACATATGATGCTGCAGATTATTACACCCAGATCCTTCTCAACAAGTGACTCCCCCAGTGTAGCTCCCCCTAGGACATATGATGCTGCAGATTATTACACCCAGATCCTTCTCAACAAGTGACTCCCCCAGTGTAGCCCCCCCCTAGGACATATGATGCTGCAGATTATTACACCCAGATCCTTCTCTACAAGTGACTCCCCCAGTGTAGCGCCCCCTAGGACATATGATGCTGCAGATTATTACACCCAGATCCTTCTCAACAAGTGACTCCCCCAGTGTAGCGCCCCCTAGGACATATGATGCTGCAGATTATTACACCCAGATCCTCCTCTACAAGTGACTCCCCCAGTGTAGCGCCCCCTAGGACATATGATGCTGCAGATTATTTCACCCAGATCCTTCTCAACAAGTGACTCCCCCAGTGTAGCGCCCCCTAGGACATATAATGCCTGCAGATTATTACACCCAGATCCTTCTCTACAAGTGACTCCCCCAGTGTAGCTCCCCCTAGGACAGATGATGCTGCAGATTATTACACCCAGATCCTTCTCAACAAGTGACTCCCCCAGTGTAGCCCCCCCTAGGACATATGATGCTGCAGATTATTACACCCAGATCCTTCTCAACAAGTGACTCCCCCAGTGTAGCTCCCCCTAGGACATATGATGCTGCAGATTATTACACCCAGATCCTCCTCAACAAGTGACTCCCCCAGTGTAGCTCCCCCTAGGACATACGATGCTGCAGATTATTACACCCAGATCCTTCTCAACAAGTGACTCCCCCAGTGTAGCTCCCCCTAGGACATATGATGCTGCAGATTATTACACCCAGATCCTTCTCAACAAGTGACTCCCCCAGTGTAGCTCCCCCTAGGACATATGATGCTGCAGATTATTACACCCAGATCCTTCTCAACAAGTGACTCCCCCAGTGTAGCTCCCCCTAGCACAGATGATGCTGCAGATTATTACACCCAGATCCTTCTCTACAAGTGACTCCCCCAGTGTAGCCCCCCCTAGGACATATGATGCTGCAGATTATTACACCCAGATCCTTCTCAACAAGTGACTCCCCCAGTGTAGCGCCCCCTAGGACATATGATGCTGCAGATTATTACACCCAGATCCTTCTCAACAAGTGACTCCCCCAGTGTAGCTCCCCCTAGGACATATGATGCTGCAGATTATTACACCCAGATCCTTCTCAACAAGTGACTCCCCCAGTGTAGCGCCCCCTAGGACATATGATGCCTGCAGATTATTACACCCAGATCCTTCTCTACAAGTGACTCCCCCAGTGTAGCGCCCCCTAGGACATATGATGCTGCAGATTATTACACCCAGATCCTTCTCTACAAGTGACTCCCCCAGTGTAGCGCCCCTAGGACATATGATGCCTGCAGATTATTACTCCCAGATCCTTCTCAACAAGGGACTCCCCCAGTGTAGCCCCCCCTAGGACATATGATGCTGCAGATTATTACACCCAGATCCTTCTCTACAAGTGACTCCCCCAGTGTAGCGCCCCCTAGGACATATGATGCTGCAGATTATTACACCCAGATCCTTCTCAACAAGTGACTCCCCCAGTGTAGCTCCCCCTAGGACATATGATGCTGCAGATTATTACACCCAGATCCTTCTCTACAAGTGACTCCCCCAGTGTAGCTCCCACTAGGACATATGATACCTGCAGATTATTACACCCAGATCCTTCTCAACAAGTGACTCCCCCAGTGTAGCTCCCCCTAGGACATATGATGCTGCAGATTATTACTCCCAGATCCTTCTCTACAAGTGACTCCCCCAGTGTAGCTCCCACTAGGACATATGATGCTGCAGATTATTACACCCAGATCCTTCTCTACAAGTGACTCCCCCAGTGTAGCCCCCCCTAGGACATATGATGCTGCAGATTATTACACCCAGATCCTTCTCAACAAGTGACTCCCCCAGTGTAGCGCCCCCTAGGACATATGATGCCTGCAGATTATTACACCCAGATCCTTCTCTACAAGTGACTCCCCCAGTGTAGCCCCCCTAGGACATATGATGCTGCAGATTATTACTCCCAGATCCTTCTCAACAAGGGACTCCCCCAGTGTAGCGCCCCCTAGGACATATGATGCTGCAGATTATTACACCCAGATCCTGCTCTACAAGTGACTCCCCCAGTGTAGCTCCCCCTAGGACATATGATGCCTGCAGATTATTACACCCAGATCCTTCTCCACAAGTGACTCCCCCAGTGTAGCTCCCCCTAGGACATATGATACCTGCAGATTATTACACCCAGATCCTTCTCAACAAGTGACTCCCCCAGTGTAGCGCCCCCTAGGACATATGATGCTGCAGATTATTACACCCAGATCCTTCTCTACAAGTGACTCCCCCAGTGTAGCCCCCCTAGGACATATGATGCTGCAGATTATTACACCAGATCCTTCTCTACAAGTGACTCCCCCAGTGTAGCCCCCCTAGGACATATGATGCTGCAGATTATTACACCCAGATCCTTCTCTACAAGTGTCTCCCCAGTGTAGCCCCCCTAGGACATATGATGCTGCAGATTATTACACCCAGATCCTTCTCTACAAGTGACTCCCCCAGTGTAGCCCCCCCTAGGACATATGATGCTGCAGATTATTACACCCAGATCCTTCTCTACAAGTGACTCCCCCAGTGTAGCCCCCCTAGGACATATGATGCTGCAGATTATTACACCCAGATCCTTCTCTACAAGTGACTCCCCCAGTGTAGCTCCCCCTAGGACATATGATGCTGCAGATTATTACACCCAGATCCTTCTCAACAAGTGACTCCCCCAGTGTAGCTCCCACTAGGACATATGATGCTGCAGATTATTACACCGAGATCCTTCTCTACAAGTGACTCCCCCAGTGTAGCTCCCCCTAGGACATATGATGCCTGCAGATTATTACACCCAGATCCTTCTCAACAAGTGACTCCCCCAGTGTAGCGCCCCCTAGGACATATGACGCTGCAGATTATTACACCCAGATCCTTCTCTACAAGTGACTCCCCCAGTGTAGCTCCCCCTAGGACATATGATGCTGCAGATTATTACACCCAGATCCTTCTCTACAAGTGACTCCCCCAGTGTAGCCCCCCCTAGGACATATGATGCTGCAGATTATTACACCCAGATCCTTCTCTACAAGTGACTCCCCCAGTGTAGCTCCCCCTAGGACATATGATGCTGCAGATTATTACACCCAGATCCTTCTCAACAAGTGACTCCCCCAGTGTAGCGCCCCCTAGGACATATGATGCTGCAGATTATTACACCCAGATCCTTCTCAACAAGTGACTCCCCCAGTGTAGCGCCCCCTAGGACATATGATGCTGCAGATTATTACACCCAGATCCTTCTCAACAAGTGACTCCCCCAGTGTAGCGCCCCCTAGGACATACGATGCTGCAGATTATTACACCCAGATCCTTTTCAACAAGTGACTCCCCCAGTGTAGCTCCCCTAGGACATATGATGCTGCAGATTATTACACCCAGATCCTTCTCTACAAGTGACTCCCCCAGTGTAGCCCCCCTAGGACATATGATGCTGCAGATTATTACACCAGATCCTTTTCAACAAGTGACTCTCCCAGTGTAGCTCCCCTAGGACATACGATGCTGCAGATTATTACACCCAGATCCTTCTCAGCAAGTGACTCCCCCAGTGTAGCCCCCCCTAGGACATATGATGCTGCAGATTATTACACCCAGATCCTTCTATACAAGTGACTCCCCCAGTGTAGCGCCCCCTAGGACATATGATGCTGCAGATTATTACACCCAGATCCTTCTCTACAAGTGACCCCCCCAGTGTAGCCCCCCCTAGGACATATGATGCTGCAGATTATTACACCCAGATCCTTCTCAACAAGTGACTCCCCCAGTGTAGCGCCCCCTAGGACATATGATGCTGCAGATTATTACACCCAGATCCTTCTCAACAAGTAACTCCCCCAGTGTAGCGCCCCCTAGGACATATGATGCTGCAGATTATTACACCCAGATCCTTCTCAACAAGTGACTCCCCCAGTGTAGCGCCCCCTAGGACATATGATGCTGCAGATTATTACACCCAGATCCTTCTCAACAAGTGACTCCCCCAGTGTAGCTCCCCCTAGGACATATGATGCCTGCAGATTATTACACCCAGATCCTTCTCAACAAGTGACTCCCCCAGTGTAGCTCCCCCTAGGACATATGATGCTGCAGATTATTACACCTAGATCCTTCTCAACAAGTGACTCCCCCAGTGTAGCTCCCCCTAGGACATATGATGCTGCAGATTATTACACCCAGATCCTTCTCAACAAGTGACTCCACCGGGTGTAGCGCCCCCTAGGACATATGATGCTGCAGATTATTACACCCAGATCCTTCTCCACAAGTGACTCCCCCAGTGTAGCTCCCCTAGGACATATGATGCTGCAGATTATTACACCCAGATCCTTCTCTACAAGTGACTCCCCCAGTGTAGCGCCCCCTAGGACATATGATGCTGCAGATTATTACACCCAGATCCTTCTCTACAAGTGACTCCCCCAGTGTAGCGCCCCCTAGGACATATAATGCCTGCAGATTATTACACCCAGATCCTTCTCCACAAGTGACTCCCCCAGTGTAGCTCCCCCTAGGACATATGATGCTGCAGATTATTACACCCAGATCCTTCTCAACAAGTGACTCCCCCAGTGTAGCGCCCCCTAGGACATATGATGCTGCAGATTATTACACCCAGATCCTTCTCTACAAGTGACTCCCCCAGTGTAGCTCCCCCTAGGACATATAATGCCTGCAGATTATTACACCCAGATCCTTCTCCACAAGTGACTCCCCCAGTGTAGCTCCCCCTAGGACATATGATGCTGCAGATTATTACACCCAGATCCTTCTCTACAAGTGACTCCCCCAGTGTAGCTCCCCCTAGGACATATGATGCTGCAGATTATTACACCCAGATCCTTCTCAACAAGTGACTTCCCCAGTGTAGCCCCCCTAGGACATATGATGCTGCAGATTATTACACCCAGATCCTTCTCAACAAGTGACTCCCCCAGTGTAGCCCCCCTAGGACATATGATGCTGCAGATTATTACACCAGATCCTTCTCTACAAGTGACTCCCCCAGTGTAGCCCCCCCTAGGACATATGATGCTGCAGATTATTACACCCAGATCCTTCTCCACAAGTGACTCCCCCAGTGTAGCGCCCCCTAGGACATATGATGCATGCAGGTTATTACACCCAGATCCTTCTCTACAAGTGACTCCCCCAGTGTAGCGCCCCCTAGGACATATGATGCCTGCAGATTATTACACCCAGATCCGTCTCTACAAGTGACTCCCCCAGTGTAGCGCCCCCTAGGACATATGATGCCTGCAGATTATTACACCCAGATCCGTCTCTACAAGTGACTCCCCCAGTGTAGCGCCCCCTAGGACATATGATGCTGCAGATTATTACACCCAGATCCTTCTCTACAAGTGACTCCCCCAGTGTAGCGCCCCCTAGGACATATGATGCCTGCAGATTATTACACCCAGATCCGTCTCTACAAGTGACTCCCCCAGTGTAGCCCCCCCTAGGACATATGATGCTGCAGATTATTACACCCAGATCCTTCTCTACAAGTGACTCCCCCAGTGTAGCGCCCCCTAGGACATATGATGCTGCAGATTATTACACCCAGATCCTTCTCAACAAGAGACTCCCCCAGTGTAGCTCCCCCTAGGACATATGATGCTGCAGATTATTACACCCAGATCCTTCTCAACAAGTGACTCCCCCAGTGTAGCTCCCCCTAGGACATATGATGCTGCAGATTATTACACCCAGATCCTTCTCTACAAGTGACTCCCCCAGTGTAGCTCCCCCTAGGACATATGATGCTGCAGATTATTACACCCAGATCCTTCTCTACAAGTGACTCCCCCAGTGTAGCCCCCCTAGGACATATGACGCCTGCAGATTATTACACCCAGATCCTTCTCAACAAGTGACTCCCCCAGTGTAGCGCCCCCTAGGACATATGATGCTGCAGATTATTACACCCAGATCCTTCTCAACAAGTGACTCCCCCAGTGTAGCTCCCCCTAGGACATATGATGCTGCAGATTATTACACCCAGATCCTTCTCTACAAGTGACTCCCCCAGTGTAGCCCCCCCTAGGACATATGATGCTGCAGATTATTACACCCAGATCCTTCTATACAAGTGACTCTCCCAGTGTAGCGCCCCCTAGGACATATGATGCCTGCAGATTATTACACCCAGATCCTTCTCAACAAGTGACTCCCCCAGTGTAGCCCCCCCTAGGACATATGATGCTGCAGATTATTACACCCAGATCCTTCTCAACAAGTGACTCCCCCAGTGTAGCCCCCCTAGGACATATGATGCTGCAGATTATTACACCCAGATCCTTCTCAACAAGTGACTCCCCCAGTGTAGCCCCCTAGGACATATGATGCCTGCAGATTATTACACCCAGATCCTTCTCTACAAGTGACTCCCCCAGTGTAGCTCCCCCTAGGACATATGATGCTGCAGATTATTACACCCAGATCCTTCTCAACAAGTGACTTCCCCAGTGTAGCCCCCCTAGGACATATGATGCTGCAGATTATTACACCCAGATCCTTCTCAACAAGTGACTCCCCCAGTGTAGCCCCCCTAGGACATATGATGCTGCAGATTATTACACCCAGATCCTTCTCTACAAGTGACTCCCCCAGTGTAGCGCCCCCTAGGACATATGATGCTGCAGATTATTACACCCAGATCCTTCTCAACAAGTGACTTCCCCAGTGTAGCTCCCCCTAGGACATATGATGCTGCAGATTATTACACCTAGATCCTTCTCCACAAGTGACTCCCCCAGTGTAGCCCCCCTAGGACATATGATGCTGCAGATTATTACACCCAGATCCTCCTCTACAAGTGACTCCCCCATGACCTGCCTAGGTAGAGTCGTGTGTTAACCTTAGACCATACTATCCCCCACCCCCACATTAGTAAAGACACGTGACACCGAGGTTGGATGTGAAATGGCCACAGCAGCCGTTTATTAATTTCACAGTTTTATAAAAACAATTTAAATCCGAAACATTCGGATAACTAGTTAGGAATCCACCCGAGAATTCCTCCTAATAATTCACATGACCCAACATGGGTCAGAATCATAAATAACAATTAAACGTTAACATTAACCCGAGCAGAGGAAGTCCTTGAAGCCCCTTCAGATGTTCCTTTCAAGAACACACCGAATTAGCCATCTGCAAACCACTAATTACCTCCAGCCGTAAACCAGCTCGGAAGCACCGTTCACCTCTGCAGATGGCTCCAACCACTAGAAGTCCACTTCAAGGGGATAACACCCGATGAAGCCCTCAAGTGATATACCGACCACTAGAAGTCCACTTCAAAGGGATAACACCCGATGAAGCCTTCAAGTGACATACCTTCTACCAGAAGACCACTTCAAAGGGATAACACCCGATGAAGTCTTCAACCATGTACCTTTTTTGGGGGACGCATACCCCCGCTGCGACCCCCCCACCATTTTGTACTGACTGGCCTCAAGGACTCCCCCCGCCAGCTGCCATGACAACAGAACCTACTCCGGAAAAAAGAAAAACATGTTAAATAAGCACACAAAATAACACACAACGCTCATAGACGGACGTACATAAGACCTAAGGAGTAACAAAACAAGGGTGGGAGGGTGGGAGCTTTGCTTAGTGTGTGTTACTCCTCCCGCTGCTTCCGGCTCAATGCCGAGAAACAGCGGGAAGCGCAGTAACGGCCCCCCCGTCCCCCTTAACTCCTCCCCGTCCCTCCTTCAGCTCCTTCAACTTTCCCTCACCTCATAACATTAACCCTTTCCCTACCAGGACGGTCATGTCGGCTTCCCTTAAGCCTGCAGCTGCGTCCAGCCTCTTCTTGACCTGCCTAGGTAGAGTCGTGTGTTAACCTTAGACCATACTATCCCCCACCCCCATTTAGTAACGACACATGACACCGAGGTTGGATGTGAAATGGCCACAGCAGCCGTTTATTAATTTCACAGTTTTATAAAAACAATTTAAATCCGAAACATTCGGATAACTAGTTAGGAATCCACCCGAGAATTCCTCCTAATAATTCACATGACCCAACATGGGTCAGAATCATAAATAACAATTAAACGTTAACATTAACCCGAGCAGAGGAAGTCCTTGAAGCCCCTTCAGATGTTCCTTTCAAGAACACACCGAATTAGCCATCTGCAAACCACTAATTACCTCCAGCCGTAAACCAGCTCGGAAGCACCGTTCACCTCTGCAGATGGCTCCAACCACTAGAAGTCCACTTCAAGGGGATAACACCCGATGAAGCCCTCAAGTGATATACCGACCACTAGAAGTCCACTTCAAAGGGATAACACCCGATGAAGCCTTCAAGTGACATACCTTCTACCAGAAGACCACTTCAAAGGGATAACACCCGATGAAGTCTTCAACCATGTACCTTTTTTGGGGGACGCATACCCCCGATGCGACCCCCCCACCATTTTGTACTGACTGGCCTCAAGGACTCCCCCCGCCACCGCGAAACAGGCCTTGACCACCTTAAGCCTGTGAGTTCCTCCACACCACCACCGCCCTTTCTATGCCTTCTGCTATAGCCAAGCTCCAAATATCAATGCCAACCTCGGTCAGATGAACCCCGTCACTTCTCCAGAAATTCCCCAATCCTGACTCCAAATCCCTATGCCTCACGCAAATGCCCCCGTTCTTCGCCACAAAACGGGACACCGCCCGGTTAACTTTTATCCGAGCCTTATTGACTCTCTCCACCGATCTAGCTAACCGCCAATGCTTCCTTGGGACTATGTCCGACCACACTACCACCAACTTGGGATAAGATACCCACAAACACAACAAATCATGTTTGATATCCCGCACCAACTCACGAAAAGGGCGGACTCCTAAGTCATTCCCACCCACGTGCAACACTAAAACCTCCGGAACCCTATCAAGCCGCACATATGTCTGGAATTCCGCCAACACCCTGTTCCACGACATACCTCTAAACCCCAGCCAATGCACAACCGCCTCCTGTCGCGGAATGCGCAACTGGCAACCATCCGGGCGGACGTCCGCCCTCAAAGCCCCCCAGTGCACGTACGAATGACCCATCAACCACACCAGACAAGGAGGCGAATCTGAAACGGAAAACACAGTTAGGCACCACCATAACATTCGCAAGCATAAACAACAAAATTACAACATATGGGGGCGGACATAGGACTTAAACCTTTTAGACTCCCAACGACCAATACGCCTCACCCCCTCATCATCCAACCCCCAGCGCCCTGCTTCCGTTGCTGCGCCAATCCGGAAGGAATGAGATGAATATGAGCCTGCCGCAACCCCCACCGCCGTCAAACATTTTTTAAAAACAGCTCCAAACTGAAACCTGGACAAGAACGACCCGTCCACATGACGTAACAAAGGCAAATCTGGAGACCCCCTGTTTTTTGTAAAACCCCGCATGCACTCTACTGGGCACATGACCGACCCCGGGAGAGCGAACAAAACTATCAGTTTTCCCTTCCCTAATTGGTCAGTTTTTGATCTACGCAACCATACCTCCAGCCGATCTGCAAAAAGGCTCACCTCCCCAGATCTCAGCCCCCCTGCCTGTTTAGTACTTGGCGACACCAACTCACCTATTCTAAATGCTCCGAAGAACGCCAACGAAAAAGCCAACCGAAACAAATCCCTTTCATCTGAAGAACGACATACCGATGCTAATGAACCGCCCAACAAGCCAAGCAAAGCAAACGACACCGGCCTTCTACTATCCGCCTCCAACCTACCTCTGCGCAACCCCTTCAAAGCCTGCGATACCAGAAATTCCTTCGATACATCCCGCAAGCCCCGCAACTTAAGCCCAAACGCCACCGCGGATATGAACCGGTTCACCTTCGCTACTGAAAACCCCACCTCCCAGGCATCCCCTAACCAATACAAAAGTGCCACCAACCTGTCTCTATCCGTATTGACATCACCCAACTCTCTTACCCACTCCTCCCACTGCCTCCAACAAGCAGCATAAGCACTCCACGTCGTGCGCGCCAAAGACCTTTGTAACAGCTGCTCTACGGGACCGATACCAGATCCCATAGATGATCCGGACAAGCCAAACCGAGACGTTCCGCTCCCGGGGCCAATTGCCGAAACCGGTCCCACTGCGAGCGAGAAAGAGCATCAGCAACACAATTCCGTACACCCGGGACATGCACCGCCACCACCCACGCGTTCAACGACAAACACACCAACACTAAATGTCGCAACAATTGAACTACCGGAGGAGAGGACGCCGTGATGTTATTAATGGCAAGCACCACCCCCATGTTGTCGCAGTAAAAACGGACCTTCTTATCCCTGAGCCTGTCCCCCCAAATGGTAGCCGCCACCACGATGGGAAACAGCTCGAGCAGGGCCAGATTCCGCGTCAATCCACTGGACACCCAGCTAGCCGGCCATTGACCTGCGCACCACGGACCTCCCCCGTAAGCTCCAAAGCCCCCCGCCCCAGCCGCATCCGTGAAAATATTCAGATCACTCGTATCCTGCGCTGGGGCCATCCATAGCGAGCGACCATTGTACTGGCCCAAGAAGTCATCCCAAACCTGAAGATCAGCTCGGTGCTCCTCCTTGAGCCGCACAAAATGATGCGGCGCCCGCACTCCCGCCGTTGCCGCCGCCAACCTTCTACCAAACACCCTCCCCATCGGCATAATCCGGCATGCGAAATTCAACTTCCCCAGCAGCGACTGAAGCTCCCGCAGCGACATTTTCTTCCTTCTACAAGCCCGTCGCACCTCCAGCCTCAAAGCACCCAACTTATCCGCCGGGAGCCGACACTCCATTGCCACCGAGTCAATTTCGATTCCCAAGAAACAAATCGTCGCTACCGGGCCCTCCGTTTTTTCCGGCGCCAAAGGGATCCCAAAATCCCTCGCCACCTTCTGCAGGGCATGAAGCAAGTTACCGCAAACCGGCGAACCCCCCGGGCCAACGCACAAAAAATCATCTAAGTAATGGATCAACGAATCGACCCCGGATACTCCCCTCGTAACCCACTCCACGAAGCTACTAAACGCCTCGAAGTATGCACAAGAAAGAGAACACCCCATCGGAAGGCACCGATCCACGTAAAAGGCCCCATTCCAAAAACAACCCAACAGCCGTTGGCTTTCTGGATGGACCGGCAACAACCTGAACGCCGCCTCGATGTCGGTTTTTGCTAGCAGCGCCCCCGGACCCGCAGCCCGCACTAACCCCACCGCCTTATCGAATGAGGTATAAACTACGGAACACAACTCGTGATCAATCCCGTCATTTACCGACGAACCTTTGGGATACGATAAATGTTGAATCAAACGAAACTTTCCGGGCTCGCGTTTAGGGACAATACCCAAAGGGGACACAACTAAATCTTTCACCGGCGCCTCCCCAAATGGCCCCGACATGCGCCCCAACGAAACTTCTTTTAACAACTTTTCCGACACGACTTCCGCCTGCAAGTAAGCCGATTTTAAATTTCTCCGCGTAACCGGAACCTCATAAGGAGGCGGAGGAATAACAAAACCAACACTAAACCCTTCATAAAGCAACTTAGCTGCCGCCCTATCCGGATACTCACTTAGATAAGGGGCCATCCTTTCCACCCTCACCGGCGACACCCCCTTGACCAGCCCCGTGCTGGTTCCCTGACCTCTTTTTTCGCAGACATTTTGCCGCCCCGTGTGATGCACCATTACACTCGGAGCACACGTGCTTGAACTTGCACGTGGCCCCGAACTTGCACTGGCCTTCATTGAATTGCCAGCAAAACCCCGCCTTTCCCCCGCCGCTTTGTCCACTCTGACTAGACTGGCCTCCCTGGCCACCGCTCCCGGGAAAGGGCTGCCTAACCGGAGCCGTAACCCGTAACCAGAGAGCAATATCCTTCTGGTCCCACCGAATCGCCGGCCGAACCGCCTTCCGCTGACGGAATTGCTCATCATATCGCAGCCACGCCTGACCCCCATACGCCCTATGAGCCTCCCCAATAGCATCAAAATAACAAAATAACGCCGAACAATTTTCCGGCGCCTTTTCCCCTATCACACTAGCCAATATGGCGAACGCCTGCGACCAATTAACGAACGTCTGCGGGATAAGCCTATACCGCCGCCGTTCCGCCTCGTCCTTTTTACTCTCATCCCGCTTGCTCTTATCCAAATTAAATTTAGCCAGCGGCAAGAGAGAAAAAATTTCAACATATTCATCTTTCCAGATCCGATCACGCACCTCCTGCTTTAAATGCGCCCCCAACGGACCCTCAAAACAAACATACACCTCCCCCCGAGCACGATCATCCATGCGCACTCGATCGCCGTCCTTCTGTGCCTCAGTCTGTACCGACACCGCGACCGCCTCTCTAACCGCCACCACAGGACGCGCCTGCAACGATCCCACGTCCCTGGGGCCTTCCCAAACTACCGCAGGGGACACTTCCGTTACTACCGGCGCCGCGGCCCTATCCAGGCGCCCCACCAGCTCCCGTAAGCAACCCACTAAATCTGCCAAACCCGCTCCGTCGCGTCCGCCCGCGCCACTACCGGCCCCCGATGCAATGCTAGCCGCCCCCCCGCCGACACCCGACATAAAAATCGCTGGATAAGACAATAATGGAGTTATACACTCACCGGGCTGCACAGGCGCTGTGTTCCCGTCAGCCGGACCATCCTGACCTCGACGATACACGTCCAGTTCACCTTCCTCCAATTCTTCTCTCGCCGACGACTGTCCCTCCCAACGACATCTTCGGAAAGGGGATGAGGACGCGCTGACCGATGGGCCGGCAACCTGCCGCCCGACCGCCGGGACCCAGACTTCCGACCGGACCTGTTGCCTCGACGTCGCTGCAGATCTAGTCGCCCGTCTAGACGATCCTGACGAAGCCTGCCCCCTGGCCGGAACATCACCATGCGGGGCGGCCGTACCTTGCTCTCGACATCTTCCATCTGATGGGGGAGGGGTGACAGGGAGCCCAGCCTGCGACTCCCTGCTTACCGCCGGACCCCGTCGCGGCCTGGGATTCCTGCCAGGACGCAGGGCCTGGGAAGGGGCGGTCCTCCCAGCTGCCTGGCCTGCAGCGTCCGGGATCGGGCTCCCTCTGCGACGCCGTGTCCGCGGGACTACCTCCGGACTAAGGCGCTCTGGAGGTCGGGACCGCCGAGAGGGACGGGTCGACACAGCCTGCATCGCCGTCACCCCTGGCACCGCTCTCTGCCTGCCCAGCGCAGGAGCGGTTGTTGCCGACTCCCCCCCCGCCGCCATAGCCATGCTCGTAAGGGGGCCGGGGGAGGGGAGCCTGTCCCTTACAACAGACCCCGAACGCCGTGCCCGGCGTGGCGAAACGGCGTCCGGGATCCGCGTTAATGCAGCCACGGTCTCCTCCAGCCATCCGGGACCGTGGTGCACAGCAGCGGCACGCAGCCGCTCTAACATAAGGGCTTCTGCCATTACTAAAAAACCGGGCAACGGGGAGCTTTGCTTAGTGTGTGTTACTCCTCCCGCTGCTTCCGGCTCAATGCCGAGAAACAGCGGGAAGCGCAGTAACGGCCCCCCCCCCCGTCCCCCTTAACTCCTCCCCGTCCCTCCTTCAGCTCCTTCAACTTTCCCTCACCTCATAACATTAACCCTTTCCCTACCAGGACGGTCATGTCGGCTTCCCTTAAGCCTGCAGCTGCGTCCAGCCTCTTCTGTGTAGCTCCCCCTAGGACATATGATGCTGCAGATTATTACACCCAGATCCTTCTCTACAAGTGACTCCCCCAGTGTAGCTCCCCCTAGGACATATGATGCTGCAGATTATTACTCCCAGATCCTTCTCAACAAGTGACTCCCCCAGTGTAGCCCCCCCTAGGACATATGATGCTGCAGATTATTACACCCAGATCCTTCTCAACAAGTGACTCCCCCAGTGTAGCCCCCCTAGGACATATGATGCTGCAGATTATTACACCCAGATCCTTCTCTACAAGTGACTCCCCCAGTGTAGCGCCCCCTAGGACATATGATGCTGCAGATTATTACACCCAGATCCTTCTCAACAAGTGACTCCCCCAGTGTAGCTCCCCCTAGGACATATGATGCTGCAGATTATTACACCCAGATACTTCTCAACAAGTGACTCCCCCAGTGTAGCTCCCCCTAGGACATATGATGCTGCAGATTATTACACCCAGATCCTTCTCAACAAGTGACTCCCCCAGTGTAGCGCCCCCTAGGACATATGATGCTGCAGATTATTACACCCAGATCCTTCTCTACAAGTGCCTCCCCCAGTGTAGCCCCCCTAGGACATACGATGCTGCAGATTATTACACCCAGATCCTTCTTAACAAGTGACTCCCCCAGTGTAGCGCCCCCTAGGACATATGATGCTGCAGATTATTACACCCAGATCCTTCTCTACAAGTGACTCCCCCAGTGTAGCTCCCCCTAGGACATATGATGCTGCAGATTATTACACCCAGATCCTTCTCAACAAGTGACTCCCCCAGTGTAGCGCCCCCTAGGACATATGATGCTGCAGATTATTACACCCAGATCCTTCTCTACAAGTGCCTCCCCCAGTGTAGCTCCCCCTAGGACATATGATGCTGCAGATTATTACACCCAGATCCTTCTCTACAAGTGACTCCCCCAGTGTAGCGCCCCCTAGGACATATGATGCTGCAGATTATTACACCCAGATCCTTCTCTACAAGTGACTCCCCCAGTGTAGCGCCCCCTAGGACATATGATGCCTGCAGATTATTACACCAGATCCTTCTCCACAAGTGACTCCCCAGTGTAGCTCCCCCTAGGACATATGATGCCTGCAGATTATTACACCCAGATCCTTCTCAACAAGTGACTCCCCCAGTGTAGATCCCCCTAGGACATATGATGCTGCAGATTATTACTCCCAGATCCTCCTCAACAAGTGACTCCCCCAGTGTAGCGCCCCCTAGGACATATGATGCTGCATATTACACCCAGATCCTTCTCTACAAGTGACTCCCCCAGTGTAGCGCCCCCTAGGACATATGATGCTGCAGATTATTACACCCAGATCCTTCTCTACAAGTGACTTCCCCAGTGTAGCTCCCCCTAGGACATATGATGCCTGCAGATTATTACACGAGATCCTTCTCCACAAGTGACTCCCCAGTGTAGCTCCCCCTAGGACATATGATGCCTGCAGATTATTACACCCAGATCCTTCTCTACAAGTGACTCCCCCAGTGTAGCGCCCCCTAGGACATATGATGCTGCAGATTATTACACCCAGATCCTTCTCTACAAGTGACTCCCCCAGTGTAGCGCCCCCTAGGACATATGATGCCTGCAGATTATTACACCCAGATCCTTCTCTACAAGTGACTCCCCCAGTGTAGCCCCCCCTAGGACATATGATGCTGCAGATTATTACACCCAGATCCTTCTCAACAAGTGACTCCCCCAGTGTAGCTCCCCCTAGGACATATGATGCCTGCAGATTATTACACCCAGATCCTTCTCAACAAGTGACTCCCCCAGTGTAGCGCCCCCTAGGACATATGATGCCTGCAGATTATTACACCAGATCCTTCTCCACAAGTGACTCCCCAGTGTAGCTCCCCCTAGGACATATGATGCTGCAGATTATTACACCCAGATCCTTCTCAACAAGTGACTCCCCCAGTGTAGCCCCCCTAGGACATATGATGCTGCAGATTATTACACCCAGATCCTTCTCTACAAGTGACTCCCCCAGTGTAGCGCCCCCTAGGACATATGATGCTGCAGATTATTACACCCAGATCCTTCTCTACAAGTGACTCCCCCAGTGTAGCCCCCTAGGACATATGAGGCTGCAGATTATTACACCCAGATCCTTCTCAACAAGTGACTCCCCCAGTGTAGCTCCCCCTAGGACATATGATGCTGCAGATTATTACACCCAGATCCTTCTCAACAAGTGACTCCCCCAGTGTAGCCCCCCTAGGACATATGATTCCTGCAGATTATTACACCCAGATCCTTCTCAACAAGTGACTCCCCCAGTGTAGCGCCCCCTAGGACATATGATGCTGCAGATTATTACACCCAGATCCTTCTCAACAAGTGACTTCCCCAGTGTAGCGCCCCCTAGGACATATGATGCCTGCAGATTATTACACCCAGATCCTTCTCCACAAGTGACTCCCCCAGTGTAGCTCCCCCTAGGACATATGATGCTGCAGATTATTACTCCCAGATCCTTCTCAACAAGTGACTCCCCCAGTGTAGTGCCCCCTAGGACATATGATGCTGCAGATTATTACTCCCAGATCCTCCTCAACAAGTGACTCCCCCAGTGTAGCGCCCCCTAGGACATATGATGCTGCAGATTATTACACCCAGATCCTTCTCCACAAGTGACTCCCCCAGTGTAGCGCCCCCTAGGACATATGATGCTGCAGATTATTACACCCAGATCCTTCTCTACAAGTGACTCCCCCAGTGTAGCGCCCCCTAGGACATATGATGCTGCAGATTATTACACCCAGATCCTCAACAAGTGACTCCCCCAGTGTAGCTCCCCCTAGGACATATGATGCTGCAGATTATTACACCCAGATCCTTCTCTACAAGTGACTCCCCCAGTGTAGCGCCCCCTAGGACATATGATGCTGCAGATTATTACACCCAGATCCTTCTCTACAAGTGACTCCCCCAGTGTAGCCCCCCCTAGGACATATGATGCTGCATATTACACCCAGATCCTTCTCTACAAGTGACTCCCCCAGTGTAGCGCCCCCTAGGACATATGATGCTGCAGATTATTACACCCAGATCCTTCTCAACAAGTGACTCCCCCAGTGTAGCCCCCCCTAGGACATATGATGCTGCAGATTATTACAACCAGATCCTTCTCTACAAGTGACTCCCCCAGTGTAGCCCCCCCTAGGACATATGATGCTGCAGATTATTACACCAAGATTCTCCTCAACAAGTGACTCCCCCAGTGTAGCCCCCCTAGAACATATGATGCTGCAGATTATTACACCCAGATCCTTCTCAACAAGTGACTCCCCCAGTGTAGCGCCCCCTAGGACATATGATGCCTGCAGATTATTACACCCAGATCCTTCTCAACAAGTGACTCCCCCAGTGTAGCTCCCCCTAGGACATATGATGCTGCAGATTATTACACCCAGATCCTTCTCCACAAGTGACTCCCCCAGTGTAGCTCCCCCTAGGACATATGATGCTGCAGATTATTACACCCAGATCCTTCTCAACAAGTGACTCCCCCAGTGTAGCTCCCCCTAGGACATATGATGCCTGCAGATTATTACACCCAGATCCTTCTCAACAAGTGACTCCCCCAGTGTAGCGCCCCCTAGGACATATGATGCTGCAGATTATTACACCCAGATCCTTCTCAACAAGTGCCTCCCCCAGTGTAGCTCCCCCTAGGACATATGATGCTGCAGATTATTACACCCAGATCCTTCTCTACAAGTGACTCCCCCAGTGTAGCGCCCCCTAGGACATATGATGCTGCAGATTATTACACCCAGATCCTTCTCTACAAGTGACTCCCCCAGTGTAGCGCCCCCTAGGACATATGATGCCTGCAGATTATTACACCAGATCCTTCTCCACAAGTGACTCCCCAGTGTAGCTCCCCCTAGGACATATGATGCCTGCAGATTATTACACCCAGATCCTTCTCAACAAGTGACTCCCCCAGTGTAGATCCCCCTAGGACATATGATGCTGCAGATTATTACTCCCAGATCCTCCTCAACAAGTGACTCCCCCAGTGTAGCGCCCCCTAGGACATATGATGCTGCATATTACACCCAGATCCTTCTCTACAAGTGACTCCCCCAGTGTAGCGCCCCCTAGGACATATGATGCTGCAGATTATTACACCCAGATCCTTCTCTACAAGTGACTTCCCCAGTGTAGCTCCCCCTAGGACATATGATGCCTGCAGATTATTACACGAGATCCTTCTCCACAAGTGACTCCCCAGTGTAGCTCCCCCTAGGACATATGATGCCTGCAGATTATTACACCCAGATCCTTCTCTACAAGTGACTCCCCCAGTGTAGCGCCCCCTAGGACATATGATGCTGCAGATTATTACACCCAGATCCTTCTCTACAAGTGACTCCCCCAGTGTAGCGCCCCCTAGGACATATGATGCCTGCAGATTATTACACCCAGATCCTTCTCTACAAGTGACTCCCCCAGTGTAGCCCCCCCTAGGACATATGATGCTGCAGATTATTACACCCAGATCCTTCTCAACAAGTGACTCCCCCAGTGTAGCTCCCCCTAGGACATATGATGCCTGCAGATTATTACACCCAGATCCTTCTCAACAAGTGACTCCCCCAGTGTAGCGCCCCCTAGGACATATGATGCCTGCAGATTATTACACCAGATCCTTCTCCACAAGTGACTCCCCAGTGTAGCTCCCCCTAGGACATATGATGCTGCAGATTATTACACCCAGATCCTTCTCAACAAGTGACTCCCCCAGTGTAGCCCCCTAGGACATATGAGGCTGCAGATTATTACACCCAGATCCTTCTCAACAAGTGACTCCCCCAGTGTAGCTCCCCCTAGGACATATGATGCTGCAGATTATTACACCCAGATCCTTCTCAACAAGTGACTCCCCCAGTGTAGCCCCCCTAGGACATATGATTCCTGCAGATTATTACACCCAGATCCTTCTCAACAAGTGACTCCCCCAGTGTAGCGCCCCCTAGGACATATGATGCTGCAGATTATTACACCCAGATCCTTCTCAACAAGTGACTCCCCCAGTGTAGCCCCCCTAGGACATATGATGCTGCAGATTATTACACCCAGATCCTTCTCAACAAGTGACTTCCCCAGTGTAGCGCCCCCTAGGACATATGATGCCTGCAGATTATTACACCCAGATCCTTCTCCACAAGTGACTCCCCCAGTGTAGCTCCCCCTAGGACATATGATGCTGCAGATTATTACTCCCAGATCCTCCTCAACAAGTGACTCCCCCAGTGTAGCGCCCCCTAGGACATATGATGCTGCAGATTATTACACCCAGATCCTTCTCCACAAGTGACTCCCCCAGTGTAGCGCCCCCTAGGACATATGATGCTGCAGATTATTACACCCAGATCCTTCTCTACAAGTGACTCCTCCAGTGTAGCGCCCCCTAGGACATATGATGCTGCAGATTATTACACCCAGATCCTCAACAAGTGACTCCCCCAGTGTAGCTCCCCCTAGGACATATGATGCTGCAGATTATTACACCCAGATCCTTCTCTACAAGTGACTCCCCCAGTGTAGCGCCCCCTAGGACATATGATGCTGCAGATTATTACACCCAGATCCTTCTCTACAAGTGACTCCCCCAGTGTAGCTCCCCCTAGGACATATGATGCTGCAGATTATTACACCCAGATCCTTCTCAACAAGTGACTCTCCCAGTGTAGCGCCCCCTAGGACATATGATGCTGCAGATTATTACACCCAGATCCTTCTCTACAAGTGACTCCCCCAGTGTAGCTCCCCCTAGGACATATGATGCTGCAGATTATTACACCAAGATTCTCCTCAACAAGTGACTCCCCCAGTGTAGCCCCCCTAGAACATATGATGCTGCAGATTATTACACCCAGATCCTTCTCAACAAGTGACTCCCCCAGTGTAGCGCCCCCTAGGACATATGATGCCTGCAGATTATTACACCCAGATCCTTCTCAACAAGTGACTCCCCCAGTGTAGCTCCCCCTAGGACATATGATGCTGCAGATTATTACACCCAGATCCTTCTCCACAAGTGACTCCCCCAGTGTAGCTCCCCCTAGGACATATGATGCTGCAGATTATTACACCCAGATCCTTCTCAACAAGTGACTCCCCCAGTGTAGCTCCCCCTAGGACATATGATGCCTGCAGATTATTACACCCAGATCCTTCTCAACAAGTGACTCCCCCAGTGTAGCGCCCCCTAGGACATACGATGCTGCAGATTATTACACCCAGATCCTTCTCAACAAGTGACTCCCCCAGTGTAGCGCCCCCTAGGACATATGATGCTGCAGATTATTACACCCAGATCCTTCTCAACAAGTGACTCCCCCAGTGTAGCGCCCCCTAGGACATATGATGCTGCAGATTATTACTCCCAGATCCTCCTCAACAAGTGACTCCCCCAGTGTAGCGCCCCCTAGGACATATGATGCTGCAGATTATTACACCCAGATCCTTCTCAACAAGTGACTCCCCCAGTGTAGCGCCCCCTAGGACATATGATGCTGCAGATTATTACACCCAGATCCTTCTCTACAAGTGACTCCCCCAGTGTAGCCCCCCCTAGGACATATGATGCCTGCAGGTTATTACACCAGATCCTCCTCTACAAGTGACTCCCCCAGTGTAGCGCCCCCTAGGACATATGATGCTGCAGATTATTACACCCAGATCCTTCTCAACAAGTGACTCCCCCAGTGTAGCTCCCCCTAGGACATATGATGCCTGCAGATTATTACACCCAGATCCTTCTCAACAAGTGACTCCCCCAGTGTAGCGCCCCCTAGGACATATGATGCTGCAGATTATTACACCCAGATCCTTCTCAACAAGTGACTCCCCAGTGTAGCGCCCCCTAGGACATATGATGCCTGCAGATTATTACACCCAGATCCTTCTCAACAAGTGACTCCCCCAGTGTAGCGCCCCCTAGGACATATGATGCATGCAGATTATTACACCCAGATCCTTCTCAACAAGTGACTCCCCCAGTGTAGCTCCCCCTAGGACATATGATGCTGCAGATTATTACACCCAGATCCTTCTCTACAAGTGACTCCCCCAGTGTAGCCCCCCTAGGACATATGATGCTGCAGATTATTACACCCCGATCCTTCTCTACCAGTGACTCCCCCAGTGTAGCTCCCCCTAGGACATATGATGCTGCAGATTATTACACCCAGATCCTTCTCAACAAGTGACTCCCCCAGTGTAGCTCCCCCTAGGACATATGATGCTGCAGATTATTACACCCAGATCCTTCTCTACAAGTGACTCCCCCAGTGTAGCGCCCCCTAGGACATATGATGCTGCAGATTATTACACCCAGATCCTTCTCAACAAGTGACTCCCCCAGTGTAGCCCCCCCTAGGACATATGATGCCTGCAGATTATTACACCCAGATCCTTCTCCACAAGTGACTCCCCAGTGTAGCGCCCCCTAGGACATGTGATGCCTGCAGATTATTACACCCAGATCCTTCTCAACAAGTGACTCTCCCAGTGTAGCGCCCCCTAGGACATATGATGCCTGCAGATTATTACACCCAGATCCTTCTCAACAAGTGACTCCCCCAGTGTAGCGCCCCCTAGGACATATGATGCTGCAGATTATTACTCCCAGATACTCCTCAACAAGTGACTCCCCCAGTGTAGCGCCCCCTAGGACATATGATGCCTGCAGATTATTACACCAGATCCTTCTCTACAAGTGACTCCCCCAGTGTAGCGCCCCCTAGGACATATGATGCCTGCAGATTATTACACCCAGATCCGTCTCTACAAGTGACTCCCCCAGTTTAGCGCCCCCTAGGACATATGATGCTGCAGATTATTACACCCAGATCCTTCTCTACAAGTGACTCCCCCAGTGTAGCCCCCCCCTAGGACATATGATGCTGCAGATTATTACACCCAGATCCTTCTCAACAAGAGACTCCCCCAGTGTAGCTCCCCCTAGGACATATGATGCCTGCAGATTATTACACCCAGATCCTTCTCTACAAGTGACTCCCCCAGTGTAGCTCCCCCTAGGACATATGATGCTGCAGATTATTACACCCAGATCCTTCTCAACAAGTGACTCCCCCAGTGTAGCTCCCCCTAGGACATATGATGCTGCAGATTATTACACCCAGATCCTTCTCCACAAGTGACTCCCCCAGTGTAGCCCCCCTAGGACATATGATGCTGCAGATTATTACACCCAGATCCTTCTCCACAAGTGACTCCCCCAGTGTAGCCCCCCCTAGGACATATGATGCTGCAGATTATTACACCCAGATCCTTCTCCACAAGTGACTCCCCCAGTGTAGCCCCCCTAGGACATATGATGCCTGCAGATTATTACACCCAGATCCGTCTCTACAAGTGACTCCCCCAGTGTAGCGCCCCCTAGGACATATGATGCTGCAGATTATTACACCCAGATCCTTCTCCACAAGTGACTCCCCCAGTGTAGCCCCCCTAGGACATATGATGCTGCAGATTATTACACCCAGATCCTTCTCCACAAGTGACTCCCCCAGTGTAGCCCCCCCTAGGACATATGATGCTGCAGATTATTACACCCAGATCCTTCTCCACAAGTGACTCCCCCAGTGTAGCTCCCCCTAGGACATATGATGCTGCAGATTATTACACCCAGATCCTTCTCCACAAGTGACTCCCCCAGTGTAGCCCCCCTAGGACATATGATGCTGCAGATTATTACACCCAGATCCTTCTCCACAAGTGACTCCCCCAGTGTAGCCCCCCTAGGACATATGATGCTGCAGATTATTACACCCAGATCCTTCTCTACAAGTGACTCCCCCAGTGTAGCGCCCCCTAGGACATATGATGCTGCAGATTATTACACCTAGATCCTTCTCTACAAGTGACTCCCCCAGTGTAGCTCCCCCTAGGACATATGATGCTGCAGATTATTACACCCAGATCCTTCTCAACATGTGACTCCCCCAGTGTAGCCCCCCTAGGACATATGATGCTGCAGATTATTACACCCAGATCCTTCTCTACAAGTGACTCCCCCAGTGTAGCTCCCCTAGGACATATGATGCTGCAGATTATTACACCCAGATCCTTCTCTACAAGTGACTCCCCCAGTGTAGCGCCCCCTAGGACATATGATGCTGCACATTATTACACCCAGATCCTTCTCAACAAGTGACTCCCCCAGTGTAGCGCCCCCTAGGACATATGATGCTGCAGATTATTACTCCCAGATCCTCCTCAACAAGTGACTCCCCCAGTGTAGCTCCCCCTAGGACATATGATGCTGCAGATTATTACACCCAGATCCTTCTCAACAAGTGACTCCCCCAGTGTAGCGCCCCCTAGGACATATGATGCCTGCAGATTATTACACCCAGATCCTTCTCTACAAGTGACTCCCCCAGTGTAGCGCCCCCTAGGACATATGATGCTGCAGGTTGTTGGTACCCAGATCCTTCTCAACAAGTGACTCCCCCAGTGTAGAGCCCCCTAGGACATACGATGCTGCAGATTATTACACCCAGATCCTTCTCAACAAGTGACTCCCCCAGTGTAGCGCCCCCTAGGACATATGATGCCTGCAGATTATTACACCCAGATCCTTCTCAACAAGTGACTCCCCCAGTGTAGCTCCCCCTAGGACATATGATGCTGCAGATTATTACACCCAGATCCTCCTCAACAAGTGACTCCCCCAGTGTAGCGCCCCCTAGGACATATGATGCCTGCAGATTATTACACCCAGATCCTTCTCTACAAGTGACTCCCCCAGTGTAGCCCCCCTAGGACATATGATGCTGCAGATTATTACACCCAGATCCTCCTCAACAAGTGACTCCCCCAGTGTAGCGCCCCCTAGGACATAGGATGCTGCAGATTATTACACCCAGATCCTTCTCAACAAGTGACTCCCCCAGTGTAGCCCCCCTAGGACATATGATGCCTGCAGATTATTACACCCAGATCCTTCTCTACAAGTGACTCCCCCAGTGTAGCTCCCCCTAGGACATATGATGCTGCAGATTATTACACCCAGATCCTTCTCCACAAGTGACTCCCCCAGTGTAGCGCCCCCTAGGACATATGATGCTGCAGATTATTACACCCAGATCCTTCTCCACAAGTGGCTCCCCCAGTGTAGCTCCCCCTAGGACATATGATGCTGCAGATTATTACACCCAGATCCTTCTCAACAAGAGACTCCCCCAGTGTAGCCCCCCCCCTAGGACATATGATGCTGCAGATTATTACACCCAGATCCTTCTCAACAAGTGACTCCCCCAGTGTAGCGCCCCCTAGGACATATGATGCCTGCAGATTATTACACCAGATCCTTCTCCACAAGTGACTCCCCAGTGTAGCTCCCCCTAGGACATATGATGAATGCAGATTATTACACCCAGATCCTTCTCAACAAGTGACTCCCCCAGTGTAGCGCCCCCTAGGACATATGATGCTGCAGATTATTACACCCAGATCCTTCTCAACAAGTGACTCCCCCAGTGTAGCTCCCCCTAGGACATATGATGCTGCAGATTATTACACCCAGATCCTTCTCAACAAGTGACTCCCCCAGTGTAGCGCCCCCTAGGACATATGATGCTGCAGATTATTACACCCAGATCCTTCTCAACAAGTGACTCCCCCAGTGTAGCGCCCCCTAGGACATATGATGCCTGCAGATTATTACACCCAGATCCTTTTCAACAAGTGACTCTCCCAGTGTAGCTCCCCCTAGGACATATGATGCCTGCAGATTATTACACCTAGATCCTTCTCAACAAGTGAGTCCCCAGTGTAGCTCTCCCTAGGACATATGATGCTGCAGATTATTACACCCAGATCCTTCTCAACAAGTGACTCCCCCAGTGTAGCTCCCCCTAGGACATATGATGCTGCTGATTATTACACCCAGATCCTTTTCAACAAGTGACTCCCCCAGTGTAGCTCCCCCTAGGACATATGATGCTGCAGATTATTGCACCCAGATCCTTCTCAACAAGTGACTCCCCCAGTGTAGCCCCCCTAGGACATATGATGCCTGCAGATTATTACACCAGATCCTTCTCCACAAGTGACTCCCCCAGTGTAGCTCCCCCTAGGACATATGATGCTGCAGATTATTACACCCAGATCCTTTTCAACAAGTGACTCCCCCAGTGTAGCCCCCCCTAGGACATATGATACCTGCAGATTATTGGTACCCAGGTGCATAACTTTACATTTATCTACATTAAACTTCATTTGCCAAGTGGACGCCCAAACACTCAGTGTCCAAATCAACCAGCAATTTCTGAACATCTTCCATAGACTGAACATTACTACATAGCTTGGTGTCATCTGCAAAAATAGAAATAGTGCTATTATTCCCATCCTCTATATCATTATTAAATAAGTTGAATAATAGTGGTCCCAGCACTGAACCCTGGGGTACACCACTTATAACCGGGGACCTTTTAGAGTAGGAATAATTTACCACAACCCTCTCCTTTAACCAATTCTCAATCCAAATACAAACTCTACTATCTAAACCTATAGTCCTTAATTTACCCAATAGACGTCTATGAGGGACTGTGTCAAATGCCTTTACAAAGTCCAAAAACACTATATCCACAGCGGCCCCTGGGTCTAGGCTTCTCCTCATCTCTCATATAATCACTATATACACAGCGGCCCCTCTGTCTAGGCTTCTCCTCACCTCTCATATAAACACTATATCCACAGCGGCCCTCTGTCTAGGCTTCTCCTCACCTCTCATATAATCACTATATACACAACGGCCCCTCTGTCTAGGCTTCTCCTTACCTCGCATATAAATACTATATCCACAGCGGCCCCTCTGTCTAGGCTTCTACTCACCTCTCATATAAACACTATATACACTGCGGCCCCTCTGTCTAGGCTTCTACTCACCTCTCATATAAACACTATATACAAAGCGGCCCCTTTGTCTAGGCATCTCCTCACCTCTCATATAAACACTATATCCACAGCGGCCCCTCTGTATAGGCATCTCCTCACCTCTCATATAAACACTATATCAACAGTGGCCCCTCTGTCTAGGCTTCTCCTCACCTCACATGTAATCACTATATCCACAGCGGCCCCTCTGTCTAGGCTTCTACTCACCTCTCATATAAACACTATATTCACAGTGGCCGCTCTGTCTAGGCTTCTCCTCACCCCTCATATAGACACTATATCCACAGCGGCCCCTCTGTCTAGGCTGCTACTCACCTCTCATATAAACACTATAGCCACAGCGGCCCCTCTGCCTAGGCATCTCCTCACCTCTCATATAAACACTATATCCACAGCGGCCCCTCTGTCTAGGCTTCTGCTCATCTCTCATATAATAACTATATCCACAGCGGCCCCTCTATCTGGGCTTCTCCTCACCTCTCATATAAACACTATATCCACAGCGGCCCCTCTGTCTAGGCTTCTCCTCTCCTCACCTCTCATATAATCACTATATCCACAGCGGCCCCTCTGTCTAGGCTTCTCCTCACCTCACATGTAAACACTATATCCACAGCGGCCCCAATGTCTAGGCTTCTACTCACCTCTCATATAAACACTATATCCACAGTGGCCCCTCTGTCTAGGCTTCTACTCACCTCTCATATAAACACTATATACACAGCGGCCCCTCTGTCTAGGCTTCTACTCACCTCTCATATAAACACTATATCCACAGCGGCCCCTCTGTCTAGGCATCTCCTCACCTCTCATATAAACACTATATTCACAGTGGCCCCTCTGTCTAGGCTTCTCCTCACCCCTCATATAGACACTATATCCACAGCGGCCCCTCTGTCTAGGCTGCTACTCACCTCTCATATAAACACTATATCCACAGCGGCCCCTCTGCCTAGGCATCTCCTCACCTCTCATATAAACACTATATCCACAGCGGCCCCTCTGTCTAGGCTTCTGCTCACCTCTCATATAATCACTATATCCACAGCGGCCCCTCTGTCTAGGCTTCTCCTCTCCTCACCTCTCATATAATCACTATATACACAGTGGCCCCTCTGTCTAGGCTTCTCCTCACCTCTCATATAAACACTATATCCACAGCGGCCCCTCTGTCTAGGCTTCTACTCACCTCAAATAAACACTATATACACAGCGGCCCCTCTGTCTAGGCTTCTACTCACCTCTCATATAAACACTATATACACAGTGGCCGCTCTGTCTAGGCTTCTCCTCACCCCTCATATAGACACTATATCCACAGCGGCCCCTCTGTCTAGGCTGCTACTCACCTCTCATATAAACACTATAGCCACAGCGGCCCATCTGCCTAGGCATCTCCTCACTTCTCATATAAACACTATATCCACAGCGGCCCCTCTGTCTAGGCTTCTGCTCATCTCTCATATAATAACTATATCCACAGCGGCCCCTCTATCTGGGCTTCTCCTCACCTCTCATATAAACACTATGTCCACAGCGGCCCCTCTGTCTAGGCTTCTCCTCTCCTCACCTCTCATATAATCACTATATCCACAGCGGCCCCTCTGTCTAGGCTTCTCCTCACCTCACATGTAAACACTATATCCACAGCGGCCCCAATGTCTAGGCTTCTACTCACCTCTCATATAAACACTATATCCACAGCGGCCCCTCTGTCTAGGCTTCTACTCACCTCTCATATAAACACTATATACACAGCGGCCCCTCTGTCTAGGCTTCTACTCACCTCTCATATAAACACTATATCCACAGCGGCCCCTCTGTCTAGGCATCTCCTCACCTCTCATACAAACACTATATTCACAGTGGCCCCTCTGTCTAGGCTTCTCCTCACCCCTCATATAGACACTATATCCACAGCGGCCCCTCTGTCTAGGCTGCTACTCACCTCTCATATAATCACTATATCCACAGCGGCCCCTCTGCCTAGGCATCTCCTCACCTCTCATATAAAACCTATATCCACAGCGGCCCCTCTGTCTAGGCTTCTGCTCATCTCTCATATAATCACTATATCCACAGCGGCCCCTCTGTCTAGGCTTCTCCTCTCCTCACCTCTCATATAATCACTATATACACAGTGGCCCCTCTGTATAGGCTTCTCCTCACCTCTCATATAAACACTATATCCACAGCGGCCCCTCTGTCTAGGCTTCTACTCACCTCTCATAAACACTATATACACAGCGGCCCCTCTGTCTAGGCTTCTACTCATCTCTCATATAAACACTATATACACAGCGGCCCCTCTGTCTAGGCTTCTACTCACCTCTCATATAAACACTATATCCACAGCGGCCCCTCTGTCTAGGCATCTCCTCACCTCACATATAAACACTATATTCACAGTGGCCCCTCTGTCTAGGCTTCTCCTCACCCCTCATATAGACACTATATCCACAGCGGCCCCTCTGTCTAGGCTGCTACTCACCTCTCATATAAACACTATATCCACAGCGGCCCCTCTGCCTAGGCATCTCCTCACCTCTCATATAAACACTATATCCACAGCGGCCCCTCTGTCTAGGCTTCTGCTCACCTCTCATATAATCACTATATCCACAGCGGCCCCTCTGTCTAGGCTTCTCCTCTCTTCACCTCTCATATAATCACTATATACACAGTGGCCCCTCTGTCTAGGCTTCTCCTCACCTCTCATATAAACACTATATCCACAGCGGCCCCTCTGTCTAGGGTTCTACTCACCTCTCATAAACACTATATACACAGCGGCCTCTCTGTCTAGGCTTCTGCTCACCTCTCATATCACTATATCCACAGCGGCCCCTCTATCTGGGCTTCTCCTCACCTCTCATATAAACACTATATCCACAGCGGCCCTTCTGTCTAGGCTTCTCCTCACCTCTCATATAATCACTATATCCACAGCGGCCCCTCTGTCTAGGCTTCTCCTCACCTCACATGTAAACACTATATCCACAGCGGCCCCCCTGTTTAGGCTTCTACTCAACTCGCATGTAAATACTATATCCACAGCGGACCCAATGTCTAGGCTTCTACTCACCTCTCATATAAACACTATATCCACAGCGGCCCCAATGTCTAGGCTTCTACTCACCTCTCATATAAACACTATATCCACAGCGGCCCCTCTGTCTAGCCTTCTACTCACCTCTTATATAAACACTATATACACAGCGGCCCCTCTGTCTAGGCTTCTACTCACCTCTCATATAAACACTATATACAAAGCGCCCCCTTTGTCTAGGCATCTCTTCACCTATCTTATAAACACTCTATTCACAGCGGCCCCTCTGTCTAGGCATCTCCTCACCTCTCATATAAACACTATATCCACAGTGGTCCCTCTGTCTAGGCCTCTCCTCACCTCACATGTAAACACTATATCCACAGCGGCCCCTCTGTCTAGGCTTCTACTCATCTCTCATATAATCACTATATCCAGAGCGGCCCCTCTGTCTAGGCTTCTCCTCACCTCTCATATAAACACTGTATGCACAGCGGCCCCTCTGTCTAGGCTTCTCCTCACCTCTCATATAAACACTATATCCACAGCGTCCCCTCTGTCTAGGCTTCTCCTCACCTCTCATATAATCACTATATACACAGCGGCCCCTCTGTCTAGGCTTCTCCTCACCTCTCATATAATCATTATATCCACAGCGGCCCCTCTGTCTAGGCTTCTCCTCACCTCACATGTAAACACTATATCCACAGCGGCCCCTCTGTCTACGCTACTACTCACCTCTCATATAAATACTATATCCACAGCGGCTGCTCTGTCTAGGCTTCTACTCACCTCTCATATAAACACTATATCCACAGCGGCCCCTCTCTCGAGGCTTCTCCTCACCACTCATATAATCATTATATCCACTACGGCCCCTCTGTCTAGGCTTCTCCTCACCTCTCATATATACACTATGTCCACAGCGGCCCCTCTGTCTAGGCTTCTACTCACCACTTATATAAACACTATATCCACAGCGAACCCTCTGTCTAGGCTTCTACTCATCTCTCATATAAAAGCTATATCCACAGCGGCCCCTCTCTCTAGACTTCTCCTCACCTCTCATATAAACACTATATACACAGCGACCTCTCTGTCTAGGCTTCTACTTACCTCTCATATAAACACTATATCCACAGCAGCCCCTCTGTCTAGGCTTCTGCTCACCTCTCATATAAACTCTATATCCACAGTGGCCCCTCTGTCTAGGCTTCTACTCACCTCTCATATAAACACTATATCCACACGGTCCCTCTGTCTAGGCTTCTATTCAGCTCTCATATAAACACTATATCCACAGAGGCCCCTCTGTCTAGGCTTCTACTCACCTCTCATATAAACACTATATCGACAGTGGCCCCTCTGTCTAGGCTTCTCCTCACCCCTCATATAAACACTATATCCACAGCGGCCCCTCTGTCTAGGCTTCTCCTCACCTCTCATATAATCACTATATCCACAGCGGACCCTCTGTCTAGGCTTCTCCTCACCTCTCATATAGACTTTATATCCACAGCGGCGCCTCTGTCTAGGCTTCTGCTCACCTTTCACATAAACACTATATCCACAGCGACCCCCTCTGTCTAGGCTTCTCCTCACCTCTCATATAATCGCTATATTCACAGTGTCCCCTCTGTCTAGGGTTCTCCTCACCTATCATATAAACACTATATGCACAGCAGCCTCTCTGACTTGGCTTTTCCTCACCTCTCATATAATCATTATATCCACAGCGGCCCCTCTGTCTAGGCTTCTACTCACCTCTCATATAAACACAATATCCACAGCGGCCCCTCTGTCTAGGCTTCTAATCACCTCTCATAAAAACACAATATCCACAGTGGTCCCTCTGTCTAGGCTTATACTCACCTCTCATATAAAAACTATATCCACAGTGGCCCCTCTGTCTAGGCTTCTACTCACCTCTCATATAAAAACTATATCCACAGCGGCCCCTCTGTCTAGGCTTCTCCTCACCTCACATGTAAACACTATATCCACAGCGGCCCCTCTGTCTAGGCTTCTACTCACCTCTCATATAAATACTATATCCACAGCGGCCCCTCTGTCAAGGCTTCTACTCACCTCTCATATAAACACTATATCCACAGTGGCACCTCTGTCTAGGTTTCTCCTCACCTCTCATATAAACACTATATCCACAGCAGCCCATCTGTCTAGGCTTCTCCTCACCTCTCATATATACACTATATCCACAGCGACCCCTGTGTCTAGGCTTCTGCTCTCCTCTCATATAAACACTATATCCACAGCGGCCCCTCTGTCTAGACATCTCCTCACCTCTCATATAAACACTATATCCACTGCGGCCCCTCTGTCTAGGCTTCTCCTCACCTCTTATATAAACACTATATCCACAGCGAACCCTCTGTCTAGGCTTCTACTCATCTCTCATATAAAAGCTATATCCACAGCAGCCCCTCTGTCTAGACTTCTCCTCACCTCTCATATAAACACAATATCCACAGTGGCCCCTCTGTCTAGGCTTCTCCTCACCCCTCATATAAACACTATATCCACAGCGACCCCTCTGTCTAGGCTTCTCCTCAACTCTCATATAGACTTTATATCAACAGCGGCGCCTCTGTCTAGGCTTCTGCTCACCTTTCATATAAACACTATATCCACAGCGACCCCCTCTGTCTAGGCTTCTCCTCACCTCTCATATAATCACTATATCCACAGCGGCCCCTCTGTCTAGGCTTCTACTCACCTCTCATATAAACACTATATCCACACGGCCCCTCTGTCTAGGCTTCTGCTCTCCTCTCATATAAACACTATATCCACAGCGGCCCCTCTGTCTAGACATCTTCTGACCTCTCATATAAACACTATATCCACAGCGGCCCCTCTCTCGAGGCTTCTCCTCACCTCTCATATATACAGTATATCCACAGCGGCCCCTCTGTCTAGGCTTCTCCTCACCTCTTATATAAACACTATATCCACAGCGAAACCTCTGTCTAGGCTTCTACTTACCTCTCATATAAACACTATATCCACAGCAGCCCCTCTGTCTAGGCTTCTGCTCACCTCTCATATAAACTCTATATCCACAGTGGCCCCTCTGTCTAGGCTTCTACTCACCTCTCATATAAACACTATATCCACAGCGGCCCCTCTGTCTAGGCTTCTACTCACCTCTCATATAAACACTATATCCACAGCGGCCCTTCTGTCTAGGCCTCTCCTCACCCCTCATATAAACACTATATCCACAGGGGCCCCTCTGTCTAGGCTTCTAGGCTTCTCCTTACCTCTCATATAATCACTATATCCACAGCGGACCCTCTGTCTAGGCTTCTCCTCACCTCTCATATAAACACTATATCCACAGCGGCCCCTCTGTCTAGGCTTCTACTCACCTCTCATATAAACACTATATCCACACGGCCCCTCTGTCTAGGCTTCTATTCAGCTCTCATATAAACACTATATCCACAGTGACCCCTGTGTCTAGGCTTCTGCTCTCCTCTCATATAAACACTATATCCACAGCGGCCCCTCTGTCTAGGCTTCTCCTCACCTCTCATATAAACACTATATCCACAGCGGCTCCTCTCTCTCGGCTTCTACTCACCTCTCATATATACATTATATCCACAGCGGCCCCTCTGTCTAGGCTTCTCCTCACCTCTTATATAAACACTATATCCACAGCGAAACCTCTGTCTAGGCTTCTACTTACCTCTCATATAAACACTATATCCACAGCAGCCCCTCTGTCTAGGCTTCTGCTCACCTCTCATATAAACTCTATATTCACAGTGGCCCCTCTGTCTAGGCTTCTACTCACCTCTCATATAAACACTATATCCACAGCGGCCCCTCTGTCTAGGCTTCTACTCACCTCTCATATAAACACTATATCCACAGCGGCCCTTCTGTCTAGGCCTCTCCTCACCCCTCATATAAACACTATATCCACAGGGGCCCCTCTGTCTAGGCTTCTAGGCTTCTCCTTACCTCTCATATAATCACTATATCCACAGCGGACCCTCTGTCTAGGCTTCTCCTCACCTCTCATATAAACACTATATCCACAGCGGCCCCTCTGTCTAGGCTTCTACTCACCTCTCATATAAACACTATATCCACACGGCCCCTCTGTCTAGGCTTCTATTCAGCTCTCATATAAACACTATATCCACAGTGACCCCTGTGTCTAGGCTTCTGCTCTCCTCTCATATAAACACTATATCCACAGCGGCCCCTCTGTCTAGGCTTCTCCTCACCTCTCATATAAACACTATATCCACAGCGGCTCCTCTCTCTCGGCTTCTACTCACCTCTCATATATACATTATATCCACAGCGGCCCCTCTGTCTAGGCTTCTCCTCACCTCTTATATAAACACTATATCCACAGCGAAACCTCTGTCTAGGCTTCTACTTACCTCTCATATAAACACTATATCCACAGCAGCCCCTCTGTCTAGGCTTCTGCTCACCTCTCATATAAACTCTATATCCACAGTGGCCCCTCTGTCTAGGCTTCTATTCACCTCTCATATAAACACTATATCCACAGCGGCCCCTCTGTCTAGGCTTCTACTCACCTCTCATATAAACACTATATCCACAGCGGCCCCTCTGTCTAGGCTTCTACTCACCTCTCATATAAACACTATATCCACAGCGGCCCCTCTGTCTAGGCTTCTAGGCTTCTCCTTACCTCTCATATAATCACTATATCCACAGCGGACCCTCTGTCTAGGCTTCTTCTCACCTTTCATATAAACACTATATCCACAGCGACCCCTCTGTCTAGGCTTCTCCTCACCTCTCATATAAACACTATATGCACAGCAGCCTCTCTGACTTGGCTTTTCCTCACCTCTCATATAATCATATCCACAGCGGCCCCTCTGTCTAGGCTTCTACTCACCTCTCATATAAACACAATATCCACAGCGGGATATGGGCAGTGACGTCGGCAGCAGTACTGGAGTCCCAGAGCAGAGCATCAGCTGATCAGCTGATGCTCTGCTCAGGGACTCCAGCGGTAGGAAACCCCTGAAGTTTCTGTCTATATATGGACAGTGCGTTGGCAACAGTAGTGGAGTCCCTGAGCAGAGCATAAGCTGGTGCTCTGCCTGGGGACTCCCGTACTGCTGCTGATGTCATTGTCCATATATGGACAGTGACGTTGGCAGCAGTACTGGAGACCCCAAGCAGTGCATCAGCTGACGCTCTGCCTGGGGACTTCCGTACTACTACCGACATCACTATCCATAAATGAACAGTGACAGTGACGTTGGCAGCAATGCTGGAGTCCCCTAGCAAAGCATCAGCTGATGCTCTGTCCGGGAACTCCAGCTATAGGAAACCCCTGAAGTCACTGACCAAATGTCGGGAGCAGTGCTGGAGTCCCGAGCAAAGTGCTAGCTGATGCTCTGCTCGGGGACTAGAGCAATAGGCAATGTGACAGCTGATTGCGGCCATGCCGTTGAAAACACGCCGACACGAACTGCACAGGATGCAAGCCCTCAGTCACGTAGTGCCATGTCGGCATGTCATCAATATTAGAAAAGCTCCAGGACTTTCGGGAACAGTTTACCGTGTTTGAACGGCACCATTTAGTACCAAATTTTTAATTAAAGTACATTAGTACGTGACTTCTTTTTACAGAAAAATATGAATGCAAAGCAATTTTTGTTCCCCGGATAACCCCTTAAAGTGACTCACAGGTAACGTCAGATTCTAGTTGTCCTTTTTCTCTTTTCTTCTCTATCTGGTCCAGACCTCTATGACGACTTCTCCCGGGCACAGCCCATTTCTGCAGTTTGCTGCTCAGATGTCTTCAGCTTCTCACTTTTCAATCATTTCTGCACCTATAAACGAAGATAGTTCTCATGGTGCCAGACACTGTGCCCCTAAATATAACAGCGCCATACACTGCGTCGCACACACACACCATGCAATCTGTAGATATTGCCCTATATAGATCCCCCTGTAGATCGTGACCCTCATAGAGCCCCAGTAGATAGTGCCCCACATATAGCCCCCTGTAAATAGTGTCCCACATATAGCCACCCCTGTAGATAGTGCCAACATATAGCCCCCTCTGTAGATAGTGCCCACATATAGCCCCCTGTAGATAGTGCCCTACATATAGCCCCCCTGTATATAGAGCCCCACATATAGTTCCCCCTGTAGTTAGTGCTCCACATATAGCCCACTCCTGTATATAGTGTCCAACATATAGCCCATCCCTGTAGATAGTGCCTCACATATAGCTGCCCCTATAGATAGTGCTCCACATATAGCCCACCCCTGTATATAGTGCCTCACATATAGCTCCCACTATAAAACTCCACATATAGCCCACCCCTGTATCTAGCCCCGCCATATAGATATAGTTCACCCTTGCATAGTGTCCAACATATAGCCCACCCCTGTAGATAGTGCCCTACATATACCTCCCCCTATAAATAGTGCTCAACATATAGCCCACCCGTGTATATAGTGCCTCACATATAGCTCCCCTATAATGCTTCACATATAGCCCACCTTGGTATATAGCCCACCTGTAGATATAGCCCACCCCTGTACAGTGTCCAACATATAGCCCACCCCTGTAAATAGAGCCCTACATATAGCAACCCCTATAGTGCTCCACATATAGCCCACACCTGTATATAGGCCGACTGTAGATAGAGCTGACCCTTGTAGATAGAGCCAACCTGTAGATAATGGCACTCACATTTTTATTAGGATAAAAAAAATTCTCTCTTCTGAGCAGGTCTGCTGACGTCATCGTGCCGATTTAGTTTATGAAAGCGGCTGATTGGCAGGGCAGAATGGCTTTCCCTGTCAATCAGTGCCTTTCAACAATGCAAGAGGCGCAAAGAAGCAATTGCGCCGCTTGCGACGTTGAAAGACGCAGGTAAAATTAAAGTGTAGAATGGGGTATCGGCGGCTGGTTTCAGTGGCGCCGCCACCCCCTCAGAGAGGCAGCAGGCCACTGTCATCGACCGTGCCGCCCTGGCGCCCCCCTACCTTCCCTCTTAGATGCACCTGGAGCACATGCCCCACCTCCGCCCCCCTAGCTACGCTCCTGGACTGGTCACGTGATTGCCAGGATGCTGGTAGTTGGAGGCTGCTGCTGGGTCTCAACTAGACCCAATCCAAACAATAACATTAGTCACTATAAGGCCATGTCCACACACGGCAGACATGAGTACACATCGTATACGCCCTGGTGCCCGCAGGGAAATCCGGACGAAAAAAACACACCAAGTTGTGGTGCAATTTTTTGGACTGTTGCAGAAAACAGTGGTTAAAAAAAAAAAGCTTATACTTACCCCGGTAGTCATGGCGAAACGTCCCTCTGTTGTCTGTGCAGCCAGGCCTCCAGAGATGATGTTTCATCACTTCTGACCACTGCAGCCTGTGATTGGCTGCAGCAGTCACGTGGGATGAAACATCATCCCAGGAGGTCGGCCTGGACGGAGAATTATAGACATCTGGGAAAGTATTCGCTTTTTTTCGGAGATGCATTTTTCGTGGCGGAATCGCAGCTTTTCCACCACAAAAAAATGGAACATTTACGCAGCGTGTCAATTTATGTTGCAAAAACGCTGTAAAATTTCTGCACCGAAAATCCTTGCAGAAAATCTGCAGTATTTGCGCTTTGTGCGAACTTACCCTAACTGGTCTGGATTCTCCTGGGGAAAAGTTAATCTTTGAGGGACAGGACATAATAATAAAAGAATAAAAGTAAAAAAAATAAAAATAAATGTTAAGTGAAAATTAAAAAACACTCATTGTCGTAACGCTAGCCCTGACCGAATAAACATGTAATATAAACATTTACGGTAAACAATGACGATCACAAATAAAAGGTCTATTTTAGGGTAACACTATATTATTATCAGAAAAAAATCATCTAAAAAGTAAAAAAGCTTATTTCTTACTATTTTTTTTCAAACTATAAGCCTAAAAATGCTAAAGAAAAAAAATGATAAGAACAGAATAAACATCATGTCGCTAGCCCAACAAATGAAAACTTCATGAAAACGTCACGCGAATGATGTAGATGATCTCATCACTGCAGGGGTGGTGGAGACCATGGGAGCATAGGCACTGGAGATGCAGGGGGATTTAAATGGTGAATAACCTTTTTTTTTATTTTATAACATTTACTGCAGTTACTGAAATTTTCAACAATCTCAGACAATCTCTTTAAGTTCGGTGACAAACATTTGGCTTCTGTAACACATACCATCTGCCAGACATCTTCCCGTGTGATGCGCACTTCTGCTCTAAATTACGTCCTCTGTCTAGATACGTCAATCAAATTACATCACTTTCGTTCTCTCCAAGCTCTTATGGTCACAGACAATAATTCACATAAGAGCCAGGTAGAGAACAGGTCAATAAGGTTCCACCCATGAAGAGGACAGGGCAGTGAGGCTCCACCCATGAAGAGGACTAGGCAGTGAGGCTCCACCCATGAAGAGCACTAGGCAGTGAGGCTCCACCCATGAAGCCAGAAGTAATTCTGGACTGTATTGGACTGAAGTTCCTTTGACCCACAAGAGGAAGTAATTCTTTAGGTCCAACCGATACAAAGCATGTACACGTACATTTTTTATTTCATCATCTTTTACCATTATATACACAGGATATATCATCAATACAGTTAAATTGATAATTTGTGAATCATCCCTCGAGAAATAGACCCCAGTGGAAAGTGATTGGCTGCACAGTCAACTCCAAGTAGGCTTGTCATTTACTGGACCTTTGGACCTATTATTGTGTCGGAGACTGGGCTCACTGGAGGATTTTCTGCTACTCTGGTGGGCTAATTTGACCCTGCTTATGGAAGATGGTCCCTCAGGGGAGGTTTTCTGTGGGAATTAGACTAACTCACTAAATGTGATGACCGAAAAATATCAGCTGGATGCAAATTAAAGCCACATGGTGAGAAAATCTAACATTTTGGGGGCCATGGTCACCCTACATTTAAAGTAAGGCCTTATGCACACGTCAGTATTCTTGTCAGTATTTTGCTTCAGTATTTGTAAGCCAAAACCAGTAGTGGAACATAAATAGAGAAAACCTATAACGGAAAGATTTGCACCTCTTCCGTGTTTTCGACCCACTACTGGTTTTGGCTTACACATACTGAAGCAAAATACTGACCAGAATACTGACGTGTGCCTCAGGCCTAAGTCTTTGTCATGAAATTTTGAAGCAACCATTGAACAGCTAGATGTTTAATTTAAGTACATGAAAGGCCTGATTGATCATCTAGTATCAAGGCCAATAAAATAGGAGAACCTCCATATAAGCTGCAATACCGAGAGATATGTCCTTCAGATCCCAAGCTTAGGTCCACTCTCTAAATATTTCAGCAGCTCCTGTTTTTTGTTTGTTTTCTAGGGAGACACCAGGACTATTCAGTAAGCCCAGCGTAATGTAGTTGCAGCCGTAATGAAGGAAGCGCATGACTAGGTGTTTGGGAGTTCTAGGCTATTATGTTCTAGGTATTATGTTTTAGGCTATATTTATAGGGATTGGAGGGTTATGTGAAAGGGTCATGGGGCAAAATGTATCTATATGTGGTGGGTGGAGAATAAAGTATATAAGTCCATGCGGGGAAGAGGCAGCCCTCTTTCCCGCTGGACAACAGGAGAAAGTTTTGTCCTGTTATTATATTCAAAAGGAAAACATACATATTAATATTTTCTACTTACCTGATGGAAGCGGCGATGGAGACAACGATGGCCAGGATCCGGGATGCAGCGATGCAGCACGGCGTGGGATGGCTGGATGCGCTGATTGCCGGGGCTCTTCCTCCGGTTCCAGCGGCTGGAGAGGAGAGTGAGGGACGCAGCAGCGGGCGTTCCAGGCCTCAGGAGAGGCCTTCTTCTGCAGGTACACCTCGGTCTGGTCGGCGCCGAGGGAGCCCCTCCAGGGACCCTCCTCCTCCTGCTGGTCCGGAGCTGCACCCTGGCGACGGCCCGCGGAGGTCTGGGAGGAATCCCATTAGGCGGGCTAGACCGGAGGTGACAGGAGGGGGGGGGGCCGCGGCGGCCATCTTCCTCCCTCCTGTCTCAAACAACGACGCCGGAAGTGGAGGCGGGACCGGATGCGCGCGCAAGACCGGATGCGCGCACAAGACCGGATGTGCGCGCGGGACCGGATGCGCGCGCATCACCGGAAGTGACGGCTTTCTCCGGCGCCGATGCTCCAGGTGCCGGAGGAGCTCTACATACCGAAGTCCGGACTGCAAGACCGACACAGAGGAAGAGGCGAGCGGCTTCTGGATGGGGAGCGAGATCGCCTCCTGCAGGAGCAGGGAGGCGTGTGACAGCGACAGCGACCGGAAGGACCCGGGCAGCTTCGGTGAGTGACGCCGGGCCCCATCCGGACGAGGGGGGGCAGCGGTCTGCAAGACAAGCGGCGACAAGGAGATTTGTGTTTGACAGCCCTGCAGAAGGACTGGATCGGCAGGGCTGTCAGGCTGATGTCGCGCCACCAGCGGGTGGCAGGATCGTGGCTGGATATGTCGCGCCACCAGCGGGTGGCAGGACCGTGGACGGGCCGCGTTCCGCTGGGCCTGGAGCTTCATCAACAAGAAGTGTGCGGAGCTACGGGGAGCGTGGGGTGCAGGAGCACCACTCCCCAGGATCGTCACGACCGACGCCAGGATTATCTGGAGTGATGGACGCGTCCGCTGGGAGGTCACCTCAGGGACGTACGGGGGAGTTTACCACGGATGTGGTGCCGGGGATGTGTGGGGGGGATGTGGGGGGGATGTTGTCAATGTCACAGATGCAATTGTTGTTTAGAGGGATGCAGGAGTATTTTATGAGAACTGTGCCAGGCGTAGAGCAGTCGCCAGCGAGGGTATGGAGCGCTGCTAGTGAGGCGTCTGCTAGTGCGGCAGGGAGTGCAGTTGCTAACGAGGCTATTTCTGCTGCGGCTGCGGCAGGGATTGCGGGTGTTAGTGACGTGGCGCCGGTTGTGGGTGCCGTAGTGGCGGTGGAAAAAGCGGTTGATGCGGCGGCTAGTACAGTTAAGAAAGTGGTGGAGGATGTGCATTTGGCGGATGCGGCAAAAGGCGAGGTTTATGTGTGTTTTGAGTGCCCGCTGGGGGCGCATTTGAAGGTGGAAATTAGGGAAAAGATCTGGAAAGATGAATATGTTGAGATTTTTTCTTTGCTGCCTTTAGAAAAGTTTAATTTGGACCGGTGGAAACCGGATGAAAGTAAGAAGGAGGAGGAGGAGAGGCGGCGGTATCGCTTGATTCCTCGGACTTTTGCGAATTGGTTACAGGCCTTCGCTATCTTGGCTAGTGTGGTGGGTGAGAAGGCGCCGGAGAACTGTTCGGCGTTATTTTGTTATATGGATTCGGTAGGGGAGGCGTATCGTGTATATGGTGGTAATGCGTGGTTGCGGTATGACGAACAGTTTCGTCAGCGGAAGTCGGTGCGCCCGTCATTGCGATGGGACCACAAAGATATCAGTTTGTGGATGCGGCTGATGTCTGCGCCAAAACAGGGTCAGCAGCCCTTTCGGGATGCGGCCGGCGGTCAGGGGTCAGCAGCGGGTCGGTCAGGATCCTCAGGAAAGGGGTGTTGCTGGCAGTACAACGAGGGGCATTGCAAGTTTGGCCCAGACTGTAGGTACAAGCACGAGTGCTCCGGTTGCGGAGGCGCCCATGGTTTGTCCAGATGCTTCAAGAAGCATAAGGGCAGGCAGGGAGATGCTGAGCAGAAGAGGGGCGACACCGGTGAGGGTGGAAAGGATGCTCCCATTTTTAAGGGGGTATCCAAATAAGAAAGTGGCGGAGTTGTTGCGGTTAGGTTTTTCAGTAGGTTTTCGGATTCCTTGTACGTCGGTTGGACGTGATGGGGTAGTCCGTAATTTGTCGTCTGCTTTGGCGCGGCCTGATCTGGTTACGGATAAGCTGCTGAAGGAGGTGGCGTTGGGCCGCATGGCGGGTCCGTTTTCCTGCCCGCCTGTTCAGAATTTGTGGGTTTCCCCGTTAGGTTTGGTTCCAAAAAAGGAGACGAATAAATTCCACCTTATTCATCACTTGTCTTATCCGGAAGGCGAGTCGGTGAATGACGGCATTGATCCGGCATTGTGCGCGGTCAGTTACACTAACTTTGATGTGGCGGTTGTTTGGGTTCGGAAATACGGGAAGGGCTCTCTGTTAGCAAAAACTGACATTGAGGCCGCTTTTCGTTTATTGCCGGTGCATCCGGATAGTTTTTGTTTGCTGGGATGTTATTGGCAGGAGGAATATTTTGTGGATTGTTGCCTCCCGATGGGCTGCTCCATTTCATGCGCTTATTTTGAGATGTTTAGCACGTTTTTGGAGTGGGTGGTCCGTCGGGAGGCGCAGGTGCAATCTGCCCTGCATTATCTGGACGATTTCCTGTTTATCGGGCCGCCGGGTACCTATGTGTGTGCAGGATTGCTACACACTATGGAGAGAGTGGCAAAGGATTTTGGGGTACCTCTGGCGCCTGAAAAAACTGAGGGACCCACGACGGTCATTAAGTTTTTGGGAATCATGATTGATTCAGATAACATGGAGTGTCGCTTGCCTGATGATAAGTTGCTGGAGATGAGAGGGTTGGTGGCGAGTGCGCTGCGCAGGAAGAAGATCCAATTGCGGGACTTGCAATCCTTGTTGGGGCATTTGAATTTTGCTTGTAGGATTATGCCCATGGGGCGGGTGTTTTGCAGGCGATTGGCAAGTGCTACCGCAGGGGTGCATTCTCCCCATCATTTTATTAGGTTGTCGGCGGAGTTGAAAGCTGATTTGTTGGTGTGGGGGGAGTTTTTGCAGACCTATAATGGGCGGTCGGTGCTCATGTATCAGCCGGTGTCTAGTGTGGACTTGGAGCTGTATACGGATGCATCAGGTGCATGTGGATTTGGGGCTTATTTCCAGGGGCAGTGGTGTGCAGGAGTTTGGCCAGATGCTTGGCATGATTGTGGTTTTGTCCGTAACTTGGCTCTGCTGGAATTGTTCCCGATTGTGGTGGCTGCGGAGTTGTGGGGGGATTGTCTGCGGGACCGGAGAGTGCGTTTCGCATGTGACAATCTGGGTGTGGTTCAGGCTGTTAATGCTCAGACAGCTAATTCTCCGCCAGTCGTGCGACTATTGCGACATTTAGTTTTGAGAGGTTTGATGTTGAATGCGCATTTTGTGGCAGTGCATATTCCTGGGGTGCTGAATTCTGTGGCTGATTCCCTTTCTCGTCAACAGTGGGACAGGTTTCGTCTGCTGGCGCCGGGGGCGGAGTCTCATGGCCTGACTTGTCCAGAGCATCTGTGGAAGGTGGTGTAGCAATGGCGATGTCGCTCGTGGAAAGGTCGGTTAGTGCGGTCACGTGGCAGAGGTACAGTACGGTGTGGCAGGTATGGGAGGCGTTGTTGGATAATGCGCAGGCGGGTATTGCAGATCGGCAGGCGTGTTTGTTGTATTTTATAGGAAAGGCGTACAGTGAGGGGTCGTCTGCAGCAACGGTCGCTCGGAGTTTGTCGGCCTTGGCTTTTTGGTTTAAGAAAAAAGGTGAGGAGGACGTGACTAAGTCCTTTCTGGTCCGGCAGGCAATGAAGGGTTTCAGGAGGGGTTCCGCAGTTAGGGATCTCAGGAAGCCGGTGTCATTTGAGCTGTTGGTAGCGATTTGTGATTTATTGAGGGAGGTTTGTGTTTCAGCATTTGAAGCGCGGCTATTTACACTGGCTTTTTCTTTGGCTTTCTTTGGGGCGTTCCGGATATCGGAGTTGGTGTCGGCCAGAAGAGTGTGGCAGGGGGTTTATTGTTCGCGGATGTGGATTTGGATGGTTCCTGCCTTTCTTGTTTGCTTCGTAGATCTAAGACAGATCAGGAGGGGAGAGGTTTTGTGGTGCGTTTGTATGAGTTACCTGGGTCGCGGGTGTGCCCGGTCCGCTGTTTTCGGGAGTTTGTTGCGGTGAGGCCTGAGGGGCCGGAGTCTTTGCTGGTTCATGCAGACGGGTTGTCTTTGTCAAAATTCCAGTTTTCACAGGGTTCAAAAAATGCATCCTGTTGTCTGGCAGAGGTGGAGCAGGTTTTAGCTCTCATTCCTTTAGAATTGGCGCAGCTACGGAAGCAGCTCGGTGGGGTTTATCCCCGGCGATGGTTAAGAAGATCGGTAGGTGGGAGTCAGACCGATATAGGCTGTATGTGCGGCCTCACTTGCTTTGAGGTGGAGGTGATAAGATGTGCTGGAGGTGGATATGGAGTAGTTACATTGCTGTTTTGTGTTGTTTTAGGTGCAGGTCCCTGCTTGATTTGGATCATGGGGCACTCCTACGTGCACTGGGGAGGTGCGCGTGCTGATGTTCGTCCGGCCGGACGGCAGTTGGGCCTGGATCACGCAGAGGTGCAGGTCAGATGGTTGGGTCTGCGGGGCATGCTGTGGTGTAGGCTGTTACCGGAGGTACAATTTTATGCAGGTTTGGACAGGGCGCGGGATATTTTGGTGGTGCACCTTGGCGGCAATGATTTGGGCATTCGGTCATCCAGGGATTTAGTGAGGGATGTGAAGATCGACCTTTTGCGGTTGTGGTCGGCTTTCCCAGGAGTGGTGATTGTATGGTCGGATATTGTGGCTCGCAAGGTGTGGCGGCAGGCACGTTCCGTACATAGCCTGAATAAAGCGCGGGCAAAGGTCAACAAGGTAGTTGGCAGGTTTGTGGCACGCAATGGCGGTGTTGTGGTGCGGCATAAAGAGTTGGAGGGCAGAGAGGTCGGTTTCCTCAGGGCGGATGGTGTTCACTTAAACGAGGTGGGTCTTGATATGTGGACCCTGGACATCAAGGAGGGCATGGAAAAAGCCCTGCAGTTGTGGAGGGACAATCATGTGTAAGGGGTCACACATGATTGTCGTGGCGGTAGGAGGAGGGGTCTTTGGAGGCACGTAATGGTAAGAAGGAGAAGCAACAATGGAGATTGTTGGAAGAGAACTCGGGGCGTTTAACCCGGGATAGTATTGGAGGGCCTGGGGAGTGGTTACCCAGCTCATATATATTCCTGATGGGCAGGGTCCCCAGGAAGGGAGAGAGAGGTCTTGGACATGGTTGGTGCCCTCGGGTCAGGTGCAGAACGGCTGTAGGGTAAGAGGTCCAGACCTAATAAGGAAACGATGGAGTTTGGTATTTAACGATTGAAGTGCCTTCAAGGATCCTTTATCTGGAGTTGGGAAATAGAGCAGGATGTTATCATGGAGTTATGATGTGTTTATGGTTATGCTCTTTTATCAGGAAAAAGGTGTGTTTAATAAATGGCTGCTGTGGCCTTTACACCAAAATTCATGTGTGGTCTCTTATTGGGGTTTGGGGGGTGTAAGGTCGTAGATAGCGGAAGCATCAAACATACCTTAAGTCAAGTAAGCCCAGCGTAATGTAGGCGCAGCCGTAATGAAGGAAGCGCATGACTAGGTGTTTGGGAGTTCTAGGCTATTATGTTCTAGGTATTATGTTTTAGGCTATATTTATAGGGATTGGAGGGTTATGTGAAAGGGACATGGGGCAAAATGTATCTATATGTGGTGGGTGGAGAATAAAGTATATAAGTCCATGCGGGGAAGAGGCAGCCCTCTTTCCCGCTGGACAACAGGAGAAAGTTTTGTCCCGCCCGCCCTCCCAGTACTTTTCTCCTGTTTATGGGAATTTGTCGGTTGGGGTTTTTCTTTTGTCACAGTAGCGATGGCGGTAGGAGGAGGGGTCTTTGGAGGCACGTAATGGTAAGAAGGAGAAGCAACAATGGAGATTGTTGGAAGAGAACTCGGGGCGTTTAACCCGGGATAGTATTGGAGGGGCTGGGGAGTGGTTACCCAGCTCATATATATTCCTGATGGGCAGGGTCCCCAGGAAGGGAGTGAGAGGTCTTGGACATGGTTGGTGCCCTCGGGTCAGGTGCAGAACGGCTGTAGGGTAAGAGGTCCAGACCTAATAAGGAAACGATGGAGTTTGGTATTTAACGATTGAAGTGCCTTCAAGGATCCTTTATCTGGAGTTGGGAAATAGAGCAGGATGTTATCATGGAGTTATGATGTGTTTATGGTTATGCTCTTTTATCAGGAAAAAGGTGTGTTTAATAAATGGCTGCTGTGGCCTTTACACCAAAATTCATGTGTGGTCTCTTATTGGGGTTTGGGGGGTGTAAGGTCGTAGATAGCGGAAGCATCAAACATACCTTAAGTCATGTGATGGTGGGGAACTCTACATTTCTGTACAACAATGTCACCCAGATGTCCATCTTCGCCTCTAAAATGAATGACATCATGAAAATAGTCTTCCTAACCTTGTCAATTTTCTGTTTTTGCATCTTCCTCTACTTTATGGTGGTTTTGATGATTGTCTACTTCACCACTCCTCATGTACGAGACAATGCCCGCTACATTCTCTTCGCTCATATGCTCATTAACGACACTTTGTACCTCATCGTGACACTCTTCCTCTCATTGGCACATCAGTTTATCTTCTATAATAAAGTGTCCATATGTTATTTTATTCTTACCCTAGCAACCACCACTTTTAGGGTCACACCATACAACTTGGCGGCCATGGCTTTCGAGCGATACATAGCAATTTGTTTTCCTCTTAGACATGCAATTCTATGTACTGCCAAACGGACATATTCCGTCATAATGGTGATGTGGTTTGTTGGTCTACTCCCAGGTGTAGCAGATTTTGTTGTCCTCATCCATTCTGTTGAAAAAGTTTTTTTCTCCAAACATGTCTTATGCAAACAAGAAAGGCTCATATTCCAGCCTGTGCAGAACATTTTAAGATCCTCCACCTACGTTGGTTGTCTTTTTCTGGTGGCTCTTGTCATACTGTTCACCTACATCAAGGTTATGTTGATCGCTCGAAAAAGTGGTTCTGGTAAATCTTCTGCCTCCAGGGCTGGTAGGACCCTTATACTTCACACGTTTCAACTCATGTTATGCATGATGTCACTAACCTCTTCAGTCACTGAGTCATATAAGGGAGATTACATTACCATCTTGATCATGGCCAACTTTTTGTTTTTCATGTGTTTGCCAAGGCTCCTCAGCCCTCTTATCTATGGTATAAGAGATGAAGTGTTCAGTAAATGCATCAAAAAGATATATTCCACACAAGTCTTCAACCCTAAATCTTATACCCTAAGGCTTAAATGTTCTCCAGTTCCTTCAACCGTCAATTGTTGTCCATGGCCTCGTAAATGTTAACAAATCTAACAAGGTTGACATCAGAGTCATGTGTTTTAGCACACAGATAAAACGAAGATATAATTATTAATGTCTTTGGTTAAATTTATGTAGACATTTTTGTTTCTGTCCCATGTTAAATGTGCAATAAAATCCCTGAAACATTGAACTTTTTTTTTATAATTTTTTTTTTTTTTTTTTACAAAACTAGTATGGGAAGACTTAGAAGAATCAGCTCATCAATCATGGGAAGCACCTCAAGCTCGTTTGGTAGCAAAGGCAAACTTTGCAAATCGTGCCCCCATACCACAGTATCCACAAGACATGACCCAAGGTGTATAAGTCCCATTTCCCCCAATTGCATGCCAGCCAAAGTGCCCCAGATACAGTTCCTCAATAAAAGTACAACTCACCCCTAAGAGCATTAGTGGGTACCCCCATAAGAGTGTTAACCACAGTGCAACCATAATTGTCATGCCAAGTACCCACATGCCAGTTACAGCTCGACCAAGGATACCACCCGAAGAAATTATGTGGATCCCTCCTGGCTGTCACGATGGGTGCGAGGACCCACTGGGCCGTACCGCCGTAGCGGGATAGCAGCCGGCCAACAGGATACCAAGTCAAAGTCTATAGTTCGAATAAGGGTACCTGTGGTAACTTCAGACAGTAGCAAAGGTAGACTTGGATGGGACCTTGGCAGCAAGCAAACACCAGGCAAGGTGTAACACGTAAGGCGTAGTATATGGCACAACACAACTCCAACTCTCAATGGCACAGAAACAAGGTAGCATGGGATACAGGATAAAGGTAGCAGGTACAGGTACACTGGGAACTGAAAAACACTAAGGGACCATTTGCAAAGACTAACACGGGTAAACACAACAAAGCTCAGGCAATGAAGGAAGGGGCAGGGCACTTCTTATAGTCCAGGGTGATCATGAGCTAGTTTGATATGCAATTCAGGTGCACACGCTAGCCCTTTAAGGCCGGGCACGAGCGTGTGCGCACACCCTACGGTACACAGCAGAGTGAAGTGGAGCCAGTCCGGGAGAGAAACCTCTTCACGAGGGTAGGAGCATTGAGGTTATCCTCTGGCTCCCAGGACCTCTCTTCTGGACCAAACCCCCTCCAATCCACCAAATAAAAAGTTCTTCCTCCTAATCTCTTGGTGTCCAAGATCTCCTTAACCTCAAATGTATTCGATGAACCGCTGGGGCAACTGCAGGACTAGGAATCTTGGTGTAGTGGTTCAGGACCACAGGCTTCAGGAGTGGAGCTGGGGAACTTGAGGGTAGGAGGCAGCCAAAGCTTGTAGGAGACTGGTTTGATTTGTTGCAAGATCTCGAAGAGTCTGAGGAACCTGGGAGCAAACTTGTATGATGGCACCCTCAGCCGGATATTTCTAGAGGACAGCCAGACCTTGGTACCTGGAAGAAACTGGGGAGTTTCTCTTCTCCTTGTGTCTGCCTATCTGTGGGCACCTCGGATGTAAAGGACACCAGGAGACGAATTTGTGGGTGTTGGCCGTAGACGATTAAGAATGGTGTAGTTCGAGTGGACTCGCTTGTATGGTTATTATACGAGAACTCGGCCAAGGAAGAAGCTGCACCATCATCATGCTGTCTGGAGATGAAGTGTCGCAGGTAGTTCTCCATGATCTGATTGATCCTCTCGACTTGACCATTGGACTGGGGATGGTAGGCAGAGAAAAAGTCCAACTTTACATTGAGGAGTTTACAGAGGGCTCTCCAGAACTTTGAGATGAACTGAACCCCCCCGATCAGACACGATATGCCGAGGTAAGCCGTGCAGGCGGAAGATGTGTTGGATGAAGAGGTTGGCCAGTCGAGAAGCAGAAGGCGGACCGGTCAGTGGAACGAATTGAGCCATCTTCGAAAATCGGTCCACCACCACCCAGACCATACTGCATCCTGCAGAGGGAGGCAGGTCCGTAACAAAGTCCATTGCTATATGCTGCCAGGGAGCATTGGTCACAGGCAGCGGCTGGAGCAGGCCAGCAGGTTTGGAGTGAGCAACCTTGTTAGCCGCGCCAACCGTGCAGGACGAAACAAAGTCCATGATGTCTTTGGGCAGTGTGGGCTACCAGAAATGATGGGCAATCAGGTCTCAGGTCTTACGGGCACCCGCGTGACCTGCCAGTCTGGGCTGTGTCCCCAGTGGAGGATTCTCCCGCTGTCTGCCAGGCATACAAAAGTCCTCCCCGGAGGGACGTCGCTAACTTGCAGAGGTTTGACAGAGATAATGCAGGATGGATCAATAATATTTTGTGGAAACTCCATGAAGTCCTCTTTCTCGAACGACCTGGATAAGGCATCGGCCCTCCCATTCTTGTTGGCTGGGCATTAGTGGAGCTCAAACTGGAACTGGGCAAAGAACAGCAACCACCTGGATTGACGTTGGTTCAGCCGTTGGGCCTTCTGGAGATAGGTGAGGTTCTTGTGGTCACTAAATATCAGGATGGGATTGTCAGGGAAACCCCTACCCGCCTGGTTCAAGTGGTCAGTGGTAGGTTGCTAGGCAAGACTCAGGGATAAAGTAATAATATTTTTAGGGGGGACTGTCAGGGATCATTACCATGTATATGGTTTGCAAAAATATTATCCTCGCATATATGTATGTATATATCAGTATATTACACAAAGAACTGGAATCTAACAAAATGGAGAATATATCAGGGGCACGCCTATGGAGACACCACCCCTGGAATGCAAGAGGAGTGTACAGAAGAACTTACAGCTGAGGAGCCAATGGGGCTTAAGCACGTCCCACATCTCTAGGGAGGAGTTTTGTGTTTCTTTTCTTTGTTCAATAAAAAGTTTCAGTTCACTTCCTACTTGACTGAGGGAAAGATGTCTACCAACACTTGTCTGTCTGGTGTACTTTTTTCCATGCATGCTTTCAGTTTTCAATTTACAGAGGTGGTTATTCGGTGTGAGATAACAGGGGAAAAGGAAGTTTTACCCTGTCAGGATGAGCTGCACCCTCTAGTAGATGTCTCCACTCTTCCATAGCCAACTTGGTGGCCAGTAACTCCCGATCCCCAATCGAGTAGTTGCGCTCTCCGGAAGAGAAAAGTTTAGAGTAATAGCCACATACCACTCCCTTGCCTTTGGGACCTCACTGGAACAGAAGTGCGCCAGCACCAATTGAGGAGGCGTCCACCTCCAACGAAAACTGTCAAGATACATCAGGATGATGTAAGGTACAGGCTGACGTGAAGGCTTTCTTCAGGCTATTAAATGCGGATTCAGCCTCTGGAGTCCATACCTTGGCGTTCATGTCTTTCTTGGTGAGGGTAGAGATAGGAGCTGTCAGTGAGGAGAAGCTTGGGATAAACTGCCGGTAGAAATTGGCGAATCCCAAGAAATGCTGTATGGACCTTGACTTAAGGACGTGGCCATTCCAGGACGGCCTTTACTTTCTACGGATCCATCTTGAGACCTTGGTCTGAGATTATGTAGCCCAGGAAGGGTAGAAAATTCCTCTCAAACATGCACTTCTCCAGCTTGGCGTACAGGTGATTCTCCCTCAATTGCAGCAGAACTTGATGGACATGTCTCTGATGAGTCGTCGGGTCTGGGAAAAAAATTAAGGTGTCATCGAGATAGACCACAACACAAACATAGAGGAGATCTCGGAAGATGTGATTGACGAATTCTTGGAAGACCGCGGGAGCGTTACACAGGCCGAAGGGCATCATCAGATATTCATAGTGCCTGTCCCAGGTGTTAAATGCCGTCTTTCATTCGTGACCCCGGCGAATCCGGATTAGGTTGTAAGCCCCACGCAGGTCTAGTTTAGAAAACATCTTGGCTCCTCGTATGCGGTCAAAAAGTTCAGAAATCAGTAGCAACGGATATATCTTTTTTCGACCGTGATCTAGGTAAGACCCCAGTAGTCGATGCAGGGTCACATAGATTCGTCCGTCTTTTTGACGAAGAAGAACCCGGCCCCGGCCGGGGAGGAGGACTTTCATATGAAACCCCTCTCCAAACTCTCCTTAATATAGGCTGACATAGACTGAGTCTCTGGCAAGGAGAGGGAGTATACCCTACCACAGGGAAGGGACGCATCAGGAACCAGCTCGATAGGGCAGTCATACGCCAGGTGTGGGGGCAGCGTCTCCACCTCCTTCTTGCTGAAGACATCCGAGAACAGAGAATAATGAGAAGGCAATCCTGCCCATGACTGAGGCCAAGGAGGCTGGGCTGGATGGATCTGCCCCAGGCAGCGGTTGAGGCACTTGGGACCCCACTGGAGAACCTCTCCGAAATTCCAGTCCAGAACTGGGGCATGTAGTCGGAGCCAGGGCAGGCCCAGCAGCACAGGGTTGATGGCCTTGGGTAGAACAATAAACGAGATGAGCTCAGAATGAAGGGCTCCCACTTGGAGCCCCAGCAGTTTGGTCACAGCTACAATCGGGTCTGGCAGAGGTAGTCCATTCACCGAGGCGACGATCAATAGCCTCTCCAGGGAGGTTGTGGAAAACTGGAGGAGATCCACTAGGTCTTTGTGGATAAAACTGGCTGCGGACCCAGAGTCCAGATAGGCAGAGACCCGGTGGGTCTTCTCGCCGGATATTATAGTCACAGTGATGGACAGTTTAGAAGAGAGTTCTCTATCCAGCGCTGTGTCGCCTAGGGTTTTCTCCCCAACCAAGCCTAGACGATGAAGTTTTTTGGCTTCTGAGGACACAGACACATGACATGGCCTCTGAGGCCGCAATACAGACAAAGTCCCGAAGTGCGTCTGCTCTGTTTCTCCTGAACGGATAACTTAAGCCGGTCCACCTGCATAGGCTCCTCAGGTGGGCAACCTGGTGAGGGCAACAGGGACTGCTGGAAAGTGGGGGCCAGCCTAGGGAGTCTTCTCTCCCGACAAATCTCTTGGGATCGTTCCCGGAACCTCATATCAACTCGGGTGGCAAGTAAAATGAGGTCGTCCAGGGTAGATGGCAGATCACGAGCGGCCAGTTCGTCCTTGATCTCGGACGACAGTTCTTGCCAGAATGTAGCGACCAGGGCTTCGTTGTTCCAGGACAGCTCACCCGCCAGGGTACGGAGCTGAATGGCATACTCGCTCACGAAGGTGTCTTCCTGGCAAAGGTTCAGCAAGGAGGCAGCTGCCGACGAGACTCATCCAGGCTCCTCAAACAAGTGCGAAATGTCCGTAGGAACCCCTGGAAGTCACGGGTCTCTAGTCCTTGTCATTCCCAGATCGGGTTCGCCCATGCTAGGGCCTTACCAGTGAGCAGAGAAATAATGAAGGCGATCCTGGCGCCATCAGACGGGAACGCTCTGGCATGTAGAGAGATGTGGATCTGGCACTGATTGAGGAATCCCCTGCAGGTACTTGCATCTCCGTTGTAGTGAGGCAGTAAAGGTAGCGAGAATCGGGGATCAGCACTGGTATTGACAGGAGGTGTAGCGGGAGGGTCAGCTGGAACAGAAGCTGAGGAGGCTGCAGCACCCAGCCGCTGTGCAATGGAGTTCACTGCCAGGAGGAGTTGGTGCTGTTGTGAATGAAGGTCTCACAGATTTGCTTGCATGGCTTGAGATGTCGACATGGTCTTGGGCTGACTAGCGGAGTCCATAGCCTGAGCGTACTGTCACGATGGGTGTGTGGACCCACTGGGCCATACCATCGTAGCGGGATAGCAGCCAGCCAACAGGATACCAAGTCAAAGTCTATAGTTCCAATAAGGGTACCCGTGGTAACTTCAGACAGTAGAGATGGTAGGCTCGGATGGAACCTTGGCAGCAGGCAGATACCAGGTGAGGTGTAACACGGAAGGCATAGTATACGGCACAACGCGACTCCAAATCTCAATGGCACAGGAACAATGCAGCACGGGATACAGGATAAACGTAGCAGGTATGGGAACACTGGGAACTGGATAACACTAAGGGACCATTTGCAAAGACTAACATGGGTAAACAAAACAACGCTCGGGAAATGAAGGAAGGGGCAGGGCCCTTCTTATAGTCCAGGGTGATCATGGGCTAATTTGATATACAACTCAGGTGGGACATAGCAGAGTGAAGCGGAAGTGAGCGCTGGCGTCTTCTGAGGAGGAGATGCGGGCCAGCGCTCACTGATCTATGGCTGCGGCCATCGGGGGGTGAGTAATCCCGACGGTCCACGGCCATGTGTGTCACACAGGCCTTTCAATGCCCATGCCAGTAAACTGGGGCTGTCTGGGCCTGCTGTGCTAGAGGAGTGCCAGGTGAATGCCAGGGAGACTGGCAAGACAAAATGTATTGCAGTAGTCTGCATAGCAGATGCCTTTTCTCCCACTGACTCCATAGACGCCCTTAGGAAATGTTCATATGGCATTGAGAAAAAATGACGCGTAAACGTGTCAAATACGCTAGCGTTTTTGTGAAGCGCTTTCTCAAATGCATGGGTTTTTGGCGTGTTTTGGCATGCTTTTTGACACGTTTTGTGCTCGTCTTTTGGCGTGTATTAATTACTCCCATTGACTTTACGGGAACATTTGGCGAATTATCGGCACCCTTTACGCAACCTAGAATTTACATGACGCTTTTTTATTTTGCTACGCATAATTTAACTACGCTCGCGTAAAATAAACGCGTTCCATGCACTGGCGGCGCTTTCCCAGGAAAGTACTAGTGCTGCAAATAACAAAGCCTCATACAACTATGTCGACCTAAAAATAGAAAAGTCATGAAACACTGTCCTGTATTTACCCCAAGATGGCGCATAAAAACATGACTTGTCCCACAAAAACAAGGCCTCGCAGTAATATTATATAAGGAGACGTTTTGCATATTTCTCAATTACTTTTTTTAAATTCTCATTTACTTACGTAGATAAACTAGAAAAAATCAAGCAGGGGCTTCTCACAGTGCAGTATATTCAGACAAATTGTGTTGACAGACAAAAGAGAGCAGTAGCTGTTATGCTCACTTTTTATAGTTGTGCAAGAGGCACAACCACTACCCTGGCACAACCACTACCCTGGCACAGCTGCTACCCTGGCACAACCACTACCCTGGCACAGCCGCTACCCTGGCACAACCACTACCCTGGCAGAGCCGCTACCCTGGCACAACCACTACCCTGGCACAACCACTACCCTGGCACCTCACAATTGTTACTGCAGAGTCCGAGTGTTGGGTGGTGTCCCAAATACCCTATTTTACGATCCCCGCATTATTAATGGGTATAATGGGTCCCAGTTATGACTTTGACAATTCATAAAAGCAGTAAAAAGTGACCGCCAATACGTCTTTTCACTGCGCTGTATCAGAATAAAACAGCGCCGCCGGGAGCAGTTAAATTTCCCCACTCTCAGTTACCGGAGGTAGCTGAAGGCTTGGTGCAGCGCTGCTCAAGCAGATGGATCGAAATCTGCCCGTTTAGCTCCTTAGATGCGGCGCTCAATAGCGAGCGCTGCATCTGAGTGGTTTTGGAGGGAGGGGGCTCCCTCTCTCACCCCACTGACACCTCACAATGCGATCGCAGGGTGCCGGAGGCTTCTATGGCAGCCTGGGGACTAACAAAGGCCCCCAGGACTGCCTCTAATTAATGCCTGTTAGGCCATGCAAGAGTCATGGCCGAACAGATGGCTGTTGGTTTTACACTGACCTGCAATAATACACTGCAATACAGAAGTATTGCAGTGTATTATAAAAGTGATCAAATGATCGCACAGTAAAGTCCCCTAGTGAGACTAAAAATAAGTTAAAAAAAAGTTGAATAAAGTTTGTAATAAATAAATAAAAATCCCATGTAAAAAAAAAAGCCCTCATACAGCTGCATCGGCGGAAAAATAAAAAAGTTACATTTGAAAAAATGTGTTTTTACTGTGTAAAAGTTGTAAAACATAAAAAAAACAAATATATTTGGTATAGTCGCAATCGTAACCACCCACTGAATAAAGTTATTGAATAAACTGCGTAAATTTAGGACGCAAAAAAGTGTGGCAAATTTACTGGTTTTTTTTTCTATCCCCCCCCCATTCATCAATAAATTATATGTACCCCAAAATGGTGATATGCAAAAATACAACTTGTCCTGCAAAAGTCCTTATACAGCTATGTCGATGCAAACAAAAAAAAAGTTATAACTCTTTGAATGCGACCATGGGAAAAAGTTAAAAAATAGCTGGTCAGTGTAGAAAATACACAAAAAAGCATAAAATATTTATAACATAAAATAAATATCTGTCTGGATTAGGAGATCAAGCATGCTATACCCAGACCCCTTACCCCCTCCCCTACTATCTCACTATCCTATAGCCTCCATGCAGAACTCTGCTGACAATCACAATGTTTCCGCTGGGGTGGGACCTTCTGCAAAGAAGAATGAGTGATCTAAGTGGGGGTGGAGTATAATATAATTTAATCCCAAATGGGGGAAAGGTTAGAGCACAGCCCAACTATACTTCGGACAGAGCGGTACACTGATGCAGGCTAGTAATGACCACCACTGCTGACAGACTCAAAGATCCACATTAGTAGTAGCATGCCAAATGTCTGCCCTGCAGGAGATCCTCAGAGGTCGTCAGTAGGATATTAGTGTAGTTGTAATCCAAGGGTTTTCCTCTGATTCCGATTCTCATTGGTCAGTAATTTCTCATCACTGGTGGTATGGGGTGAGAGTTGAAGTTACTTCTGAGTCCCAGAATAGTCTCCTTTAAAAATGGCCGACATGGGCAAGAGAGGTACAATGACAGCAGACAGAATGCAGAGTCCGGTACAGCACCGGCCAGGGCAGGCGGCAGATGTTCACGGAAAGGCCACGGAGCGTCGTCACAGTTAACAGACAAGTGGCCATGGCAGGTGCCTGACGTTCACTCATGGTAAGCAGAGTCAGAGGTCAGAGCAGACGGCAGAGGGACGTCATGGTTAGCAGACAAGTGGTCAGGGCAGGTGACTGTCAGGAATGGTCAAAGTTTAGGCAAGAGGTCAATAACAGGTAGTCCAAATATAAAATAATACAGCAAGACATTGTAGAATCGAATTGGTCAGACACTGGTTGAAATATGGGAGGATCCGTTTTTATAACCAGGAAAGTTGGATAGAATTTGGCGCGCGCTAACCCTTAAAGGCAGGAAAAGTAAGTGCGCGTTCACAATAGGAGTCACAGAGGCCAGGCCAGGAGGTGAGCGTCTGCGGTGTGGGAGTCCGCCAGCAGTGGAGACAAGAGGAGAAGAGAGGAGCCGGTCAGGAGCTATAAGATGTCGGGAAATTGTAAATATACGTCAGTGGTGGTGATGATGAATTGAGCACTTTATGGCATTGTCATTTGATCTCTTCATGATGGTATTAGCTGAGTACTGTATGGCAGTATTATTTGGGCACTGTACTTATGTCACAATGCGGGGTGTGGACCCACTGGGCTGTACCGCGTAGCGGGATGGCAGCTGGCCAAACAGGTATAGTACAGAGTCTATAGTCCAGAGCGGGTACCTGAGGCAATGTAGACAGTAGCAAGGCAGGCTTGGCTGGGACTAGGCGGCAGGTAGACATCAGGCGTGGCGTAGCAGAACAGGCGTGGAATGCAGCACAACATGGCAACAGCTCAGCGCGGCACTAGATCTTGATAGCACGGGAACAGGATACAGGAACAGGGAATACTAGGAAACTGGAAGACACTAGGGGACTATTAGCAAGACAAACTTTGGGTAACGAACAACGCTCAGGCAAAGAACAAGACGGCAGGGCCCCTTTTATAGCCCAGTAGCATTCTAAGCTAGATTGCAGACTTCCTGCAATTATGCGCGCACTGGCCCTTTAAGTTCGTGCACGCGCGCACGCGCGTCCTCCGGAGACAGTCTCGATACCCGGAAGTGAGTGGCGGCACCTCAGAGGAGGATGACGCTGCATGGAACTCGGATGTCCATGGCCATGGCCGTCGAGGGGTAAGTCAGAACGACGGGCCATGGCTATAGACGTTACAACTTAAAAGTTTGTGAGTTTATGGTTCATATGTTGAGCGGTTTTGGGATGTGGTCCATGTGTGTTTCTCCTGGAGGGTCGGCCTTCCTGTGCTTCAGGTTGTCCTTTATATTTCTTACGACGACTGGGCCAAGAGGGGAGCTGAAGCACCAGAAAGCGGTCTACAGCATGGTTTCCTGAGGGCCAAGGTAGTGCCCAGAGTCAGAATCACAGGGTATGTGTACCCACTAGGCCACTCCATTGTAGCGGAGAGGAAGCTGGCCTAGTCACTGTCCATACAAACATCTATAGAAGTTCGTAATACACAGGTACCTGAATTAGTCAAGAGAGTGGCTGTGGCTTCAGCATGGATGGAGGTAGGTGCAGCAGGTTGCGCCAGACATGACGGAGAGTACTAGACGTGGCAGAAGACACTGGAAAGAGGCAGAAGACACTTGACGTGGCAAACGACATTGGACGTGGCAGAAGACACTGGACGTGGCTGAAGACACCGGACATGGCAAACGACAGCAGGTGCAGTAGGGCACGACTCCAACACTAAGAGGCTCAGAAACTAGAAAACCGCATGGGATACAGGATATGGGTAACAGGGCACGGGTAACAACTGGAACGAGAAAACACTAAGGGACCATTTGCAAGACAGACTTGGGATACTCTAACAACGCTCAGGCAAGGATTAGGCAGGGCCCTTCTTATAGTCCAGGAATCATGTGTAGTTGATGATGATGATTGTTTCATATGTACGCGCGCTGGCCCTTTAAGACCGGGCGCAAGCGTGTGCGCGCACCCTATGGGACACAACGACCCGGGGCGGAAGTGAGCGCTGGCGTCTCCTAGGAAGGAGATGCAAGCCAGCGCTCACTGATCTATGGCTGCGGGATGTGAGTAAACCCGACGGCCCGCAGCCATGAACGCTACAGTATCCCCCCTCTAACGCCCCCTCTTCTTGGGATCAGAGCAAGAGAGAAATTCCTTAATGACAGCAGGGGCACTGAGGTTCTCCTCCGGCTCCCAGGAACTCTCCTCAGTACCAAACCCTCTCCAGTCCACCAAATAGAAAGTCCTTCCTCCTACCCTTTTGCAGTCCAGGATCTCCCTCACCTCAAACACATCACAAGAACCACTGGGAACCGGAAGTCTTACTGTAGCGGTTCAGGACCACGGGTTTCACGGGGGACACATGAAAGGAGTTGGAAATTCTGAGGGTATGAGGCAACCGCATTTTATACGAGACTGGGTTTATCTGTTGCAGAATCTCAAAAGGACCGAGGAACCTGGGAGCAAACTTGTATGAAGGCACGTTCAAACGAATGTTCCGTGAGGACAGCCAGACTTTGGTACCTGGAAGATACTGAGGTGGGTCTCTTCTCTTTGTATCCGCTTTTGGTTTCATGTTATCGACTGCCAGCAAAATAGAGGACCGGGTCTGTTGCCAGATTTGCAGAAAGTCCCCAAATGCAGTGGGTACCTGAGATGTAGTCGACACAGGAAGAGGTACTCTAGGATGTTGACTCCACACAATGTAAAACATAGTGGTAGTGGTGGACTCACTTGTGTGGTTGTTATACGGGAACTCGGCCCATGGAAGAAGCTGTACCCAGTTATCATGCTGCAAGGAGATAAAGTGGCAGAGATAATTCTCCATGATCTGGTTGATCCTTTCGACTTGCCCATTGGGCTTGGGGTGATAGGCTGAGGAAAAGTCCAATCTCACATCCAGGAGTTTACAGAGGGCTCTCCAGAACTTTGAGGTAAATTGAACCACCCGATCTGACACAATGTGAAGGGGCAAGCCATGCAAGCGGAAGATGTACTGAATGAAGAGACTCGCCAGTCGGGGAGCAGATGGTAGGCCGGTCAGTGGGATAAAATGTGCCATCTTCTAGAACCGGTCCACCACCACCCAGACAGTGTTGCATCCTGCTGGGGGCGGAAGGTCTGTGACAAAGTCCATCGCAATGTGCTGCCAGGGGGCATTGGGTACAGGCAGAGGTTGGAGCAGGCCGGCAGGCCTGGAGTGTGTAACCTTGTTACAAGCACACACCGTGCAGGAAGAGACAAAGTCCACAACATCTTTGGGTAGCGTGGGCCACCAGAAGAGATGAGCAATCAGGTCCCAGGTCTTACGAACACCAGCGTGCCCAGCCAGTTTCGAGCTGTGTCCCCAGCGGAGAATTCTTCTCCTGTCTGCCAACCGAACAAAAGTCCTCCCCGGAGGGATATTTCTAACCTGCAAAGGATTGGCAGTGACAATGCAGGACGGGTCTATGATACTTTGAAGGGCCTCCACCGTGTCATCCGTCTCAAATGACCTGGACAGGGCATCGGCCCTCACATTCTTGTCAGCGGAACGGTACTGGAGCACGAATTGGAAATGGGTGATGAACAGCGACCACCTGGCTTGACGGGGATTTAGTCGTTAAGCGGACTGGCGATAGGTGAGGTTCTTGTGATTGGGGTAGATCAAGATGGGGTGAGCTGCACCCTCTAGAAGATATCTCCACTCCTCCAGAGCCAATTTGATGGCCAGTAGCTCCCGATCCCCAATAGAGTAATTGCGCTCTGCAGAAGAAAAAAGTCTTGAGTAATAGCAATATACTACTGCCCTTCCTTTGGAGCTACTCTGGAACAGAAGTGCACCTGCAGCAACAGAATAAGCGTCCACCTCCAATGAAAACTGCCGAGATACATCTGGATGATGGAGGATAGAGGCTGAAGTGAAGTCTTTCTTGAGGCTAACAAATGCGGACTCTGCCTCTGGAGTCCACACCTTGGCGTTCACACCATTCTTGGTAAGGGTAGAGATCGGAGCCATCAGAGATGAGAAGTTTGGAATAAACTGCTGGTAGAAATTGGCGAATCCCAGGAAACGCTGTATGGACCTCAGGACAGACTTTAGTTTATCAGGATCCATCTTGAGGCCTTGTGTCACGATACTGGTGTATTAAGCTGGGTCCTTTTAGCTGAAGAGCAAACATACAGATATAGCTGGTCGTCAGATGAAGCCGGGTTGGTACACAAACAGGTAGTCAGAGGAAGCCGGGTCGGTACACAAGCAGGTAGTCAGATGAAGCCGGGTCGGTACACAAGTATGTAGTCAGATGAAGCCGGGTCGGTACACAAGTAGGTAAATATTCCAACAGGAGCAAGTGCAAGGCAGCAGGGGCAGAGCAAACAGATACTCAAGCAAAGGCTAAATTCTGGAAGTACCTATTTATAGGCCCAAACAGGAAACAGGAACCAAAATGTATTCTTCCGAAGTAAAACTGGCCATCTTGGAAAAGGGCAAGTTCAATGGGTTATAGTGGCCTCTTGTGGCTGGAGTTGGTAATGGCTGACGGTATTCCTAACACCTTGATCCGAGATGATGTAGCCCAGGAAGGGCAAAGACTACTTTTCAAAGATGCACTTCTCCAGCTTGGCATATAAGCGATTCTCCCTTAGTCGCAGTAGAACCTGACGGACATGTCTCCGATGAGTCAGATCTGGTGAGAAAATCAAAATATCATCGAGATAGACTACAACACAGGTATAGAGGAGATCTCGGAAAATATCATTGACGAATTCCTGAAAGACTGCAGGAGCATTATACAGTCCGAAGGGCATCACCAGGTATTCGTAGTGCCCATCTTGGGTATTGAACGCCGTCTTCCACTCGTCCCCTTGATGGATTCGAATCAAATTATAAGTCGCACGCAAGTCTAATTTTGAAAAAATTCTGCCTCCCGGTATACGGTAAAACACCTCAGATATAAGTGCCAACGGGTATTTGTTCCTGACCGTGATCTGGTTGAGACCACAGTAGTCAATACAGGGTCGAAGAGATCCGTCTCTCTTCTTAACAAAGAAAAACCCAGCCCCGGTCGGGGAGGCACATTTTCGTATAAAACCCCTCTCCAAATTCTCCTTGATATAGGCTGACATGGATAAAGTCTCTTGCAAGGAGAGAGGATATACCTGTGTCAGGTCCGTATTTCACACCGAATATCCACCTCTGTAAATTGAAAGTTGAAGGCATGCCTGGAGAGAAGTACACCACACAAATGTCTGAGGTACAGCTTCAATGTCAGCCAGGAGGAACTGAACTTTATTCAGAACAAAGAAACACACACAGAGAAGACACATGCCCCTCCCTATAAGTTTTCCTATACATTCTTCTGCACACTCCTCTTTGCATTCCAGGGGGCGGTGTCTTCCATAGGTGTGTCCGACATGAACAAAGAACTTGTTATATATATCAGTATATTACACAAAGAACTGAAATGTATATACATATGTGTGAGGAAAATATTTTTCAGACAATATACATAGTAATGATCCCTGACAGTCCCCCCTAAAAATATTATTCTATCCCTGAGTCTTGCCTAGCAACCTACCACTGACCACTCGAACCAGGCGGGTAGGGGTTTTGGATTTCTTCACCAGCTTGAGACGAGCTACTCCTGATGAGTAACCCCCCTTTGTACCTGGACTTCCAAGGTGTCGGAGTGGTCCTAACTTTCCCTATTCTCCTCTGGATACAGGATGGTTGTCTTGATATAATCTACAAACCGCTGCTGGTTGTAATATATATATATATATTAATCCGGTCTACATTTTATTAATGGTAACAACTGTCGCACTGTCACTTACTGTCCTGATGGGACTCTTACCCCTGCAGATATGACAGGTCATGGGCAGCACAGTGACCTTCACTTCACACCTTCACATAAAACTCCTCAGATTGTAATTTGCAGTACCGTGGCATATTTACACACATTATAATTATAAACCTCAGACATTATAAACAATAGGGCCTCAGCTAATAACATAATGCTATCACCAATCTCATGCTATCACCCTCAGGTCTCGGGTCCCATCAGTTCATTGCCAGTCCTGTACACCATCGTCTTCTTCTTCTCCTGTCTTCTGCTCTTCACTGACTGTCACCCTCAGGGTAACCCACACAATTGTGGAGTCAGACTACGTTGGTGTCCAGTGGGGGAGTTATTATTACCCCCTCCTGGTCACTTAATTATCAAAACACTTGATCCTGCTGACGGATTCACTCAGGTCTTTGGTCTTTACTTTGCTGATGTCATCAGGACTTGGTTTGGTCCTTCTCATCTGTCCGACACCGTCTCCTTTAGTTTACGTCATCAGGCTGTACATAGCACCTCATGTTGTGAGCCTGGGGTGAGATCCCACGTAGGCGGATTAGTGGAGTTGTATTGTGACTATCAAACCCTCCGCATCTGTACTCTTCCTCTGGCAAGTTACTTGTCTGGGCGGCCGCTTAGAATTGTGACACTGCCGTCAGTTCATGATAAACGCGTTGTACTGGCTCAGGCTGCGCCTGCCGCATCTCAGTGATGGAGTTCATCGTGTTAAAAGTCTTTTAGTTCATATTTACTGGCACTTGCTGGGGACCCCCAACTCTTGTCAATTGTTAAAATAAATACTAATCTGGTGATAACATCATCCTCATACATTATAAACGTTGTTCTAAGTACATACAATAATGTCAGGCCCTTAAACAACATCAAACACCTTTATATATATATATATATATATATATATATATATATATATATATATATATATATATATATATATATATATATATGGAAAAACTTCTCTGTTACAATGGACAGGGCACCTAGAAGATGTGTGATTACTGGGTACATTTCATTCGCACTTGGTGATACTCTTTCAGCAGGATTTGTACCTTGATCTCAGCTGATCGCCTAGAACATCTCCACCTCACAGAAACATACACAGATTCCACATGTTTATCTGACAAGTGTCTCAAACCAATTTTTCTTACTCTAATCTGGTTCGTTCTACCTGGGAAGGCCTCTCAAGGTCTGTTCTCTTCGTGGGAGGCGGGTATGATAAGGTTGGCACCGGTCTGCCAGGACTGTTCTGTAGGCAAATCAAACAGCTCTAACAGAAAATGCAGCAACAGCTGTAAAACCTGGGACATACCAATTAGATCTTACCAAATCGATCCTTGCAGTCTTGGGGCATATGTGAGGTCATGCACCATCAATGCAAGTGCCATCAAGAGTGCCTTGGGTGTTACCGGTTCATCTTCCCTTATCCGTCCACATTCTGTTAGAATCTGGTTCTCACGCCTTCCGCTCCCAGTTGGACTCTTCCTGTGAAGAACAAGCTTTTCATAGCCTAATCAGTAATTGATCTTAATCAGATAATTAACTTGAAGGAGAACATTAACAATGACAGATTTATTTTAAACGTTCACACTGGTCAGTAACTAAAACTTACAAACTGATTCTTCTTCTTTATATACATATCTATACTTACACATATACACTGCACAGAATTCTCTGCTCTAAAATTTCCCTTTCACAACAAAAATAAACAAATAAAAATGTTTTCTAATGGGAATATTCCGCTTCTGTACCTTTTATCTGACGCATGACTCTAATAGTCCAATGCTAAGGCTGGTCCAGAACTTTACATAAAACTTAACCTCAGTATTTAATATTCCCACAACCCTTCTTAAATACAGTTATTAAACAAACTAACTTTGGGACAATGTCTAGAGAACTGCTGACATCTTATCATTGTACAAACACCAGTTCAATACTTGGGATAACATTGTTCCCCCCGTCACTTACACACAAGGTCTGCAGTGGGAAAAATACAGGCCGGGCTTCAGGCCCCCCCTGAGAACAGGTCTACACACATGAGCACTTTGTCATACACTTCTACCTCGGGTAGTTGTATGTTCTGCAGTCGCTGGGACGGGTAATCTGGCCGGGCTGCACTTTTCACAGGTACCTTTGCAGTTTCACCTATGTCATGCCGTGCGCACATCACGCCGGCTGCTACAAACCTAGTGGTGGCATTATTGTATCCAGGGACAAGCCAATTTACTGACACTTGGCTGCATATACCCTTGTTGTCAGTTCTGTCTTCTCTCGCTCTCTCAATTGGCTTACCCGATGATCCAATAAAGTTCCTACTACCAATGGGCCCATAATTGTGGGCGATGCCAAAAGCGTACCTAGAGTCAGTGTAAATGTCGGCCGTCTTACCTTCTGCCAGGTTACAAGCCTCAGCGAGCACCTCCAGCTCCGCTCCTTGAGATGAACAAGAAGGTGAGAGTGGTTTCTGGGTAATTTACCTGGTGCCTCGTATCCCGGCTTGTACATACTGTATAATAAAATATCTCTTTATTACAAATTTACATTAAAAACCCATGTCACATATAGATAGAACATCTCAAAGGGGTGGCGTCTTCATTCTCTAAAATAAAACCAAATGTTATACTCTTCTCCACACTCATCTGATAATCACGAGCACTTTGAGAATCTCACTTTTATCAGGTTCTGCAAATACTTGATTAATACAAAAACAAATAAAAAGAAAACATTCCTAAAAACTTTACATCAAATTAACAATGTCCAGACAATTTTTGTTTTGCCTTCTCCCTCATCTAAATCCATAAAGACTCGTGTGAGTGACGTCACCTCTGCCTCCTGTGTAAATTTGCTGGAGGGGGATGGTCTCTTACACAACCATCTACACAAACCTCAAAATGTAGGTTACTCTCATACACATTTAATCTGGATTACTCATTGAGGTCTCTTACACATTTTTAGATCTTCTGAAACCAAATTAATTAACTCAAAACAAACCAAAATTGTACCTGATCAAACCAAAATTGTACCTGATCAGTTCCTTCACCCTTCCCCCCTTTGTGGACTCTGCGAAAGTAATGTAGCAGAGTTCAAAACTACATCTCAACATAACAAAGTCTGGCACTCTATCTGTGCGGCACTAGTTTAACCCCCTGTAATGTGCAACAGCCTGAAACAAAAATGACTTTTTCCTGACGAAAATACATTTGATCTTTACAATGACATAACTCATGTGTGAAATCAAAAACAAAACAATTGTAGTTAGTTATTCAATAAAACAAAAAATATTATCTCTGATAACATTAATTACTGCAAACCAATAAACTGTATATATAAATAGGGAACGGTGGGGGCACATACATTTTCAAAACCCCGTGTCTCACAGTATCTAAAGTTTAATACATCTGAATTAACATCAAAACACATGAAATCTGATTCACATCAGCGCATGCGCAAAAGAGAAGAAATTTATTTAGGTTTGTACACATTACTGATATATATATATCTCTGCAGTGCATATTGAAATCCCTTTGTCTCATCAGCCCTGCAGACTGCACCCAGTCAGCCCCCCCTCCTCCTCCTCCCAAACACAGCACACTACAGGGGAGAGGGAGGGGGGTCACACACTCATTTCTCACAACTTCTAGTCTCACAATCTTAAAGAGGCTCTGTCACCAGATTTTGCAGCCCCTATCTGCTATTGCAGCAGATCGGCGCTGCAATGTAGATTACAGTAACGTTTTTATTTTTAAAAAACAAGCATTTTTGGCCAAGTTATGACCATTTTTGTAGTTATGCAAATGAGGCTTGCAAAAGTCCAAGTGGGTGTGTTGAAAAGTAAAAGTCCAAGTGGGCGTGTATTAGGTGCGTACATCGGGGCGTTTTTAATACTTTTACTAGCTGGGCGCTGTGAAGAGAAGTATCATCCACTTCTCTTCAGAACGCCCAGCTTCTGGCAGTGCAGATCTGTGACGTCACTCACAGGTCCTGCATCGTGACGGCCACATCGGCACCAGAGGCTACAGATGATTCTGCAGCAGCATCAGCGTTTGCAGGTAAGTAGCTACATCGATTTACCTACAAACGCTGATGCTGCTGCAAAATCAACTGTAGCCTCTGGTGCCGGTGTCCTCGCTCGTCTGACACGATGCAGGACCTGTGAGTGACGTCACAGCGTGATCTCTCGAGAACACGCTGTGTCTGCACTGCCAGAAGCTGGGCGTTGTGAAGAGAAGTGGATGATACTTCTCATCAGAGCGCCCAGCTAGTAAAAGTATTAAAAACGCCCCGATGTACGCACATAATACACGCCCACTTGGACTTTTACTTTTCAACACACCCACTTGGACTTTTGCAAGCCTCATTTGCATAACTACAAAAATGGTCATAACTTGGCCAAAAATGGTCGTTTTTTAAAAATAAAAACGTTACTGTAATCTACATTGCAGCGCCGATCTGCTGCAATAGCAGATAGGGGTTGCAAAATCTGGTGACAGAGCCTCTTTAACACTTTCAATGCCGGCAAAACAACATACGTATCTGCAATCATTCATCACACCATTGTATAGGAATTATCTATGTTCAAAACATCAAACATAATCTGTAACATTGTTCAATCTGTCGGCCACCATCTCTATATTATGATGACGTGTTGTTTCATCAGTGAACTAGACTGGAACTTCTGTAAATAGAAAAAAAACACTACAAATGACAAAATTAACAAGGTGATTATTTCATACTGATTTGGTTGGGCCGGGCGTGGCCACATCAGGGGTGGGTGGTGGGGGGGGGCAGCCTCTCCCATTGGAAACACATTGCACAGCTGTGAGAGGGGGGTGGTTTCCCACCCACAATGAGGACACACTCAACATGAGGTACGGACACCATTACCGGGCGTCGGCTGGTCCTGTGTTTTCTAATACATATAACATACAATACCTTTCTTATTCCTAACTTCCATTCACTTCACCAAATCATGAACAGGATCGGGTGATCCTGATGATTTGAATATGGACCGTAAACCATCCATTCTAACAGTCCATATTATACACGTAATTTATATAACAATTTTCGATCTGCAACTCTTGGTCTGGCAGGAAATAATATAATTTCACAGTCTCCAACGCTAAGTCTCGCCGAAATAGTATCATCTCTAGTCTGCAATGTAATTTATTACGTCTCGCTAGGATATAAAAATATTTAATTAGACTCTCTGGCTTCGCTGGAAATATTAAAATTCCACAGTCTGCAGCTCTCTGGTCGGTTATATAATCTTTTATTTAGACTCTAATTACCCAGAGGATGGTTAGTCGGGCGCGACTAAGGTCTCACAGGTTTTCAACCTCACAGCGGAAAATATCACCTCTGTCGCCTGAGATAATCCAGGAAATCAACAAAAGGGTTCTACAGATTGCCACAAGACTGTCCACTAACACAGATAAGACGAAGATTTATAAAATCAATTCGCTTACCGTGTTATTGCGGAGGTGATCAAATTCCTTCAGTGGGCAACTTTGAGTCCTCTGTTTCACCCTGTGATTGTCGATTGTCCGGATTTTGATATTTCCTCGAGTGAGGTCCCATCTGGGGTGCCAAAATGTCAGGTCCGTATTTCACACCGAATAACCACCTCTGTAAATTGAAAGCTGAAGGCATGCCTGGAGAGAAGTACACCACACAAATGTCTGAGGTACAGCTTCAATGTCAGCCAGGAGGAACTGAACTTTATTCAGAACAAAGAAACACACACAGAGAAGACACATGCCCCTCCCTATAAGTTTTCCTATACATTCTTCTGCACACTCCTCTTTGCATTCCAGGGGGCGGTGTCTTCCATAGGTGTGTTCGACATGAACAAAGAACTTGTTATATATATCAGTATATTACACAAAGAACTGAAATGTATATACATATGTGTGAGGATAATATTTTTCAGACAATATACATAGTAATGATCCCTGACACCTGTCCACGGGGAAGAGAAGCATTTTGAACCAGTTCAATGGCACAGTCATAATTCCGTTGTGGAGGCCATGTCCCAGCCTTTTGCTTGCTGAAGACATCCGCAAAACTGGCATACTGAGATGGTAGATCGGAGAGTGACTGAGGCAGAGGGGGCATAACAGTACGGACTTGTTACAAGCAATGGCTATGGCATCTGGACCCCATTGAAGAATTTCTCTGGAACTCCAGTCAAGAACCGGGGCGTGTAGGTGAAGCCATGGCAGACCCAGTAGGATAGAATTGATAGCCTTGAGTAGTACAAGGAAGGAGATCTGCTCCCAGTGAAGAACACCGACACATAGTGTCAACGGCTCCGTGATGAACATAATCGGATCGGGCAATGGTAGACAATTCACAGAGGCAACAGCCAGGGGTCTCTCCAGAAGAACTGTGGGTAGATGTAAACAATCCACTAGATCCTGCTGGATGAAATTAGCAGCTGCTCCGGAGTCAAGATAGGCAGAGGAGGGATGTGACGTCTCTCCGGAGACGATGGCCACAGGAATCGATAATTTGGAAGAGGTTTTAACGTTTGGAGACGTCCCACCTAGGGTTGCCTCTCCAACCAACTCTAGGTGCTGGAGTTTCCCGGTTTCTGTGGGCATTGGCGCACAAAATTACCCTTAAGGACACAATACATACATAGTTCAGAGGAGCGTCTGTGCTGCTTCTTTTGTTCGGACAACCGCACTCTGTCTACCTGCATGGGTTCTTCAGGTAGCGCACTAGGGGTAGGCAATAGTGGCCTCTGGACCGAGGGTGCTGGTCTGTGGGCCCGGCTCTCCTGTCGAACCTCTTGAATGCGCTCCCGGATTCTCATGTCAACCCGAGTGGCTAACAGGATGAGGGCATCCAAGGTAGAAGGAAGGTCACGGGCTAACTGTTCGTTCTTGCTGTGAGAGGGCAGTCCCTGCCAGAAGGTCGCCACCAGTGCCTCATTGTTCTATGCAAGCTCTGCTGCCAGGGTACGGAAGGCGATAGCATACTTCCCTACTGTGGAACCTTCTTGCTTGAAGGTCAATAGAGTGGCTGCGGCAGAGGATGTTCGGCCCGGCTCCTCGAACACGGCACGAAAGGACTGCAGGAACAAGGCTAGGTCCGAGGATACACGTCCTTGTTGTTCCAAGATTGGGTTCGCCCATGCGAGGGCCTTGCTAGCGAGGGGGGAGATGATAAATGCTACTTTGGCCTCCTCAGAGGGGAAGAGATGAGCCCGTAGCCTAAAATGAACCGTGCTTTGGTTAATAAATCCTCTACAGGCTCTGGGATCACAGCGGCCCGGAGCAGAAGTGAGCGCTGGCGTCTCCTAGGAAGGAGTTGCGAGCCAGCACTCACTGATCCATGGCTGCGGGCATCGGCAGGTGAGTAAACCCGATGGCCTGCAGCCATATACGCTACACCCAGGAAGTGCTTCGGTGGTTTGAAGTTTTTGGTTTGAGTTGGCCCGCCTCACACAGTTGCTGGAGGCTGCTAGCATTCTGGTGTTGATCTTGGGGGGCAACAATGTAGAGCAAGTTCCCCTGGAGAAGCACATTAAGAGGGATGAGGGGGAGGATCCTGGTGTTGTCCAGGAGTGAGACTGGTCTGGTCTGTGCCTCAGCTTATCTGGCAGCATGCCAAGAACCTGGTGGCGCTTGACAAGTCGAGCAGTAGAATAAACAAAGAAATGGCCTCCATTGTCAGGAACCTAGCTGGCGTCGCGGTGCATCACAGGCTTTTGGAAGGGGGTGCGACGGAGCTGTTCAGGCCTGATGGGGTCCACCTGACTGCGATTGGGTTGGACATGTTCAATCTTGGGTTGCATGATAGGGTGGAAGAAGCTTTGGAGTGGGGTGGTTGAGTGGCGTAATTATAAGGGTCGCAGCGGTCGCACGGCTGCCCGCAACACGTTTACAATTGCCCAGGGCCACCTGCCCACTATAGCGGCTTCTACGGAGCCCACGCCGCCTGGCACATAACATGCTCGGTTGCGTCGCTAGCACTGGGAAGGGCCCCCTCAGGACGCAGATACAATTGAATACAATAGGTTGCAGGCCATGTTATGCCTGCAGCCTATAATGCGCTAGAAAGAATCCCTGCGCATGCCGGAGTGATGACGTCACTTAATTACGCTGGCCTGAGCAAGGGTCCCGCCCGGAGGCTGTGAAGCACTCCGTCCATTACGTGAACGGGGCAAGGTAAGTCCAATTTCTTTTTATTTTTTAGGGTGGGCTGTGTGGCACTATATACAAGGGGAGGGGGGAGCTGTGTGGCCCTATATAAAAAGGGTAGGGGGGAGCTGTGTGACACTATATACAAGGGGAGGGGGTTACTGTGTCGCACTATACACAAGGGGGCAGCTGTGTGGTTTTATATACAAGGCAAGGGGGAGCTGTGTGGCACAATATACAAGAGGAGAGGGGAGCTGTGTGGCACTATATACAAGGGGAGGGGCTGTGTTGCACTATATACAAGGGACAGGGCCTGTGTGGCACTATCAACTAGGTGGGTCTGTATGGCACTGTATACAAGGGGTGAGTGCTGTGAGCTACAGGGGGCTGTGTGTGGTTATATATAAAGGGGGCACAAAGGGGGCATTATAACTGCGTGGGGGCACGGTTACTGAGGCGGCACTTTTAATGTGTTGAGCACTAAGGGATCATTATATCCATCTGGGGCACTGTGGATTACAAGTTTTTTTAGAGGATGGGGTATAGGTGTTGGGGATACTGGAAAACTAAGAAACCAACATGTCTTTGGGTCAAATTCTGCAGAGACGAGTAGTGGCTGGAATAAGTTGTCACCATGGTCTGGGCCGGATGTGGGAAAATAAGGGAAAGTGAAAGGCAATATTCAGTAACAGTATGGGGGTATTATTGAGTTGCTATGTGGTTATGGTGTGGCGGTATTATTCAGTACAGTATGGGGGTATTATTCAGTCACTATGTGGTTATGGTGTGGCGGTATTATTCAGTAACAGTATGGGGGTATTATTCAGTAACAGTATGGGGGTTATTATTCAGTCACTACGTGGTTATGGTGTGGCAGTATTATTTAGTAACAGTATGGGGGTATTATTCAGTCACTATGTGGTTATGGTGTGGCGGTATTATTCAGTAACAGTATGGGGGTATTTTTCAGTCACTATGTGGTTATGGTGTGGGGGTATTATTTAGTAACAGTATGGGGGTATTATTCAGTCACTATGTGGTTATGGTGAGGCGGTATTATTCAGTAACAGTATGGGGGTACTATGCAGTCACTATGTTGTTATGGTGTGGCGGTATTATTCAGTAACAATATGGTGGTCTGATTCAGTCACTATGTGGTTATGGTGTGGCAATATTATTTAGTAACAGTATGGGGGTATTATTCAGTGACTATGTGGTTATGGTGTGGCGGTATTATTCAGTAACAGTATGGGGGTGTTTTTCAGTCACTATGTGGTTATGGTGTGGGGGTATTATTTAGTAACAGTATGAGGGTATTATTCAGTCACTATGTGGTTATGGTGTGGAGGTATTATTCAGTAACACTATGGGGGTATTATTCAGTCACTGTGTGGTTATGGTGTGGGGGTATTATTTAGTAAGAATATGGGGGTATTATTCAGTCACTATGTGGTTATGGTGGGGCTGTATTATTCAGTAACATTATAGGGGTATTATTGAGTCACTATATGGTTATGGTGTGGCGGTATTATTCAGTACAGTTTGGGGGGAAAATTTAGTCACTATGTGGTTATGTTGTGACGGTATTATTAAGTAACAGTATGGTGGTATTATTCAGTCACTATGTGGTTATGGTGTGGCGGTATTATTCAGTAACAGTATGGTGGTATTATTCAGTCACTATGTGGTTATGGTGTGGCGGTATTATTCAGTAACAGTATGGAGGTATTATGCGGTCACTATGTGGTTATGATGTAATGGTATTATTCAGTAACAGTATGGGGGTATTATTCAGTCACTATGTGGTTATGGTGTGGAGGTATTATTCAGTAACAGCATGGGTGTATTATTCAGTCACTATGTGGTTATGGTGTGGCGGTATCATTCAGTAACCGTATGGGGTATTATTCAGTCACTATGTGGTTATGGTGTGGTGGTATTATTCAGTAACTGTATGGGGGTATTATTCAGTCACTATGTGGTTATGGTGTGGTGGTATTATTCAGTAACAGTATGGAGGTATTATTCAGTCACTATGTGGTTATGGTGTGGAGGTATTATTCAGTAACAGTATGGAGGTATTATTCAGTCACTATGTGGTTATGGTGTGGTGGTATTATTCAGTAACAGTATGGAGGTATTATTCAGACACTATGTGGTTATGGTGTGGCTGTATTATTCAGTAACAGTATGGGGTATTATTCAGTTACTATGTGGTTATGGTTTGGTGATATTATTCAGTAACAGTATAGGGGTATTATTGAGTCGCTATGTGGTTATGGTGTGGTGGTATTTTTCAGTAACATTATGGGGTATCATTCAGTCACAATGTGGTTATGGTGTGGCGGTATTATTCAGTAACAGTATGGGGGTATTATTCAGTATCAGTACGGGGGTATTATTCAGTCACTATGTGGTTATGGTGTGGTAGTATTATTCAGTAACAGTATGGTGGTATTATTCAGTCACTATGCGGTTATGGTGTGGTGGTATTATTCTGTAACAGTATGGGGGTATTATTCAGTCACTATGTGGTTATGGTTTGGTGGTATTATTCAGTAACAGTATAGGGGTATTATTGAGTCGCTATGTGGTTATGGTGTGGCGGTATTATTCAGTCACTATGTGGTTATGGTGTGGAGGTATTATTCAGTAACACTATGGGGGTATTATTCAGTCACTGTGTGGTTATGGTGTGGGGGTATTATTAAGTAAGAATATGGGGGTATTATTCAGTCACTATGTGGTTATGGTGGGGCTGTATTATTCAGTAACAGTATAGGGGTATTATTGAGTCACTATATGGTTATGGTGTGGCGGTATTATTCAGTACAGTTTGGGGGTATTATTTAGTCACTATGTGGTTATGTTGTGGCGGTATTATTCAGTAACAGTATGGTGGTATTATTCAGTCACTATGTGGTTATGGTGTGGCGGTATTATTCAGTAACAGTATGGTGGTATTATTCAGTCACTATGTGGTTATGGTGTGGCGGTATTATTCAGTAACAGTATGGGGGTATTAGTCAGTCACTATGTGGTTATGGTGTGGAGGTATTATTCAGTAACAGTATGGGGGTATTATTCAGTCACTATGTGGTTATGATGTAATGGTATTATTCAGTAACAATATGGGGGTATTATTCAGTCACTATGTGGTTATGGTGTGGCGGTATTATTCAGTAACAGTATGGTGGTATTATTCAGTCACTATGTGGTTATGGTGTGGCGGTATTATTCAGTAACAGTATGGGGGTATTATTCAGTCACTATGTGGTTATGGCGTGGAGGTATTATTCAGTAACAGTATGGGGGTATTATTCAGTCACTATGTGGTTATGATGTAATGGTATTATTCAGTAACAGTATGGGGGTATTATTCAGTCACTATGTGGTTATGGTGTGGAGGTATTATTCAGTAACAGGATGGGTGTATTATTTAGTCACTATGTGGTTATGGTGTGGCGGTATCATTCAGTAACAGTATGGGGTATTATTCAGTCACTATGTGGTTATGGTGTGGAGGTATTATTCAGTAACAGTATGGGGGTATTATTCAGTCACTATGTGGTTATGGTGTGGCGGTATCATTCAGTAACAGTATGGGGTATTATCCAGTCACTATGTGGTTATGATGTGGCGGTATTATTCAGTAACAGTATGGTGGTATTATTCAGTAACAGTATGGGGGTTATTATTCAGTCACTACGTGGTTATGGTGTGGCAGTATTATTTAGTAACAGTATGGGGGTATTATTCAGTCACTATGTGGTTATGGTGTGGCGGTATTATTCAGTAACAGTATGGGGGTATTTTTCAGTCACTATGTGGTTATGGTGTGGGGGTATTATTTAGTAACAGTATGGGGGTATTATTCAGTCACTATGTGGTTATGGTGAGGCGGTATTATTCAGTAACAGTATGGGGGTACTATGCAGTCACTATGTTGTTATGGTGTGGCGGTATTATTCAGTAACAATATGGTGGTCTGATTCAGTCACTATGTGGTTATGGTGTGGCAATATTATTTAGTAACAGTATGGGGGTATTATTCAGTGACTATGTGGTTATGGTGTGGCGGTATTATTCAGTAACAGTATGGGGGTGTTTTTCAGTCACTATGTGGTTATGGTGTGGGGGTATTATTTAGTAACAGTATGAGGGTATTATTCAGTCACTATGTGGTTATGGTGTGGAGGTATTATTCAGTAACACTATGGGGGTATTATTCAGTCACTGTGTGGTTATGGTGTGGGGGTATTATTTAGTAAGAATATGGGGGTATTATTCAGTCACTATGTGGTTATGGTGGGGCTGTATTATTCAGTAACATTATAGGGGTATTATTGAGTCACTATATGGTTATGGTGTGGCGGTATTATTCAGTACAGTTTGGGGGGAAAATTTAGTCACTATGTGGTTATGTTGTGGCGGTATTATTCAGTAACAGTATGGTGGTATTATTCAGTCACTATGTGGTTATGGTGTGGCGGTATTATTCAGTAACAGTATGGTGGTATTATTTAGTCACTATGTGGTTATGGTGTGGCGGTATTATTCAGTAACAGTATGGAGGTATTATGCGGTCACTATGTGGTTATGATGTAATGGTATTATTCAGTAACAGTATGGGGGTATTATTCAGTCACTATGTGGTTATGGTGTGGAGGTATTATTCAGTGACAGGATGGGTGTATTATTCAGTCACTATGTGGTTATGGTGTGGCGGTATTATTCAGTAACAGTATGGAGGTATTATTCAGTCACTATGTGGTTATGGTGTGGAGGTATTATTCAGTAACAGTATGGAGGTATTATTCAGTCACTATGTGGTTATGTTGTGGTGGTATTATTCAGTAACAGTATGGAGGTATTATTCAGTCACTATGTGGTTATAGTGTGGCAGTATTATTTAGTAACAGTATGGGGGTATTATTCAGTCACTATGTGGTTATGGTGTGGCGGTATTATTCAGTAACAGTATGGGGGTGTTTTTCAGTCACTATGTGGTTATGGTGTGGGGGTATTATTTAGTAACAGTATGAGGGTATTATTCAGTTACTATGTGGTTATGGTGTGGAGGTATTATTCAGTAACACTATGGGGGTATTATTCAGTCACTGTGTGGTTATGGTGTGGGGGTATTATTTAGTAAGAATATAGGGGTATTATTCAGTCACTATGTGGTTATGGTGGGGCTGTATTATTCAGTAACATTATAGGGGTATTATTGAGTCACTATATGGTTATGGTGTGGCGGTATTATTCAGTACAGTTTGGGGGGAAAATTTAGTCACTATGTGGTTATGTTGTGGCGGTATTATTCAGTAACAGTATGGTGGTATTATTCAGTCACTATGTGGTTATGGTGTGGCGGTATTATTCAGTAACAGTATGGTGGTATTATTTAGTCACTATGTGGTTATGGTGTGGCGGTATTATTCAGTAACAGTATGGAGGTATTATGCGGTCACTATGTGGTTATGATGTAATGGTATTATTCAGTAACAGTATGGGGGTATTATTCAGTCACTATGTGGTTATGGTGTGGAGGTATTATTCAGTGACAGGATGGGTGTATTATTCAGTCACTATGTGGTTATGGTGTGGCGGTATTATTCAGTAACAGTATGGAGGTATTATTCAGTCACTATGTGGTTATGGTGTGGAGGTATTATTCAGTAACAGTATGGAGGTATTATTCAGTCACTATGTGGTTATGGTGTGGTGGTATTATTCAGTAACAGTATGGAGGTATTATTCAGTCACTATGTGGTTATAGTGTGGCAGTATTATTTAGTAACAGTATGGGGGTATTATTCAGTCACTATGTGGTTATGGTGTGGCGGTATTATTCAGTAACAGTATGGGGGTGTTTTTCAGTCACTATGTGGTTATGGTGTGGGGGTATTATTTAGTAACAGTATGAGGGTATTATTCAGTCACTATGTGGTTATGGTGTGGAGGTATTATTCAGTAACACTATGGGGGTATTATTCAGTCACTGTGTGGTTATGGTGTGGGGGTATTATTTAGTAAGAATATAGGGGTATTATTCAGTCACTATGTGGTTATGGTGGGGCTGTATTATTCAGTAACAGTATAGGGGTATTATTGAGTCACTATATGGTTATGGTATGGCGGTATTATTCAGTACAGTTTGGGGGTATTATTTAGTCACTATGTGGTTATGTTGTGGCGGTATTATTCAGTAACAGTATGGTGGTATTATTCAGTCACTATGTGGTTATGGTGTGGCGGTATTATTCAGTAACAGTATGGTGGTATTATTCAGTCACTATGTGGTTATGGTGTGGCGGTATTATTCAGTAACAGTATGGAGGTATTATGCGGTCACTATGTGGTTATGATGTAATGGTATTATTCAGTAACAGTATGGGGGTATTATTCAGTCACTATGTGGTTATGGTGTGGAGGTATTATTCAGTAACAGCATGGGTGTATTATTCAGTCACTATGTGGTTATGGTGTGGCGGTATCATTCAGTAACCGTATGGGGTATTATTCAGTCACTATGTGGTTATGGTGTGGTGGTATTATTCAGTAACTGTATGGGGGTATTATTCAGTCACTATGTGGTTATGGTGTGGTGGTATTATTCAGTAACAGTATGGGGTATTATTCAGTCACTATGTGATTATGGTGTGGTGGTATAATTCAGTAACAGTATGGGGGTATTATTCAGTCACTATGTGGTTATGGTGTGGCAGTATTATTCAGTAACAGTATGGAGGTATTATTCAGTCACTATGTGGTTATGGTGTGGAGGTATTATTCAGTAACAGTATGGAGGTATTATTCAGTCACTATGTGGTTATGGTGTGGTGGTATTATTCAGTAACAGTATGGAGGTATTATTCAGTCACTATGTGGTTATGGTGTGGCTGTATTATTCAGTAACAGTATGGGGTATTATTCAGTTACTATGTGGTTATGGTTTGGTGATATTATTCAGTAACAGTATAGGGGTATTATTGAGTCGCTATGTGGTTATGGTGTGGTGGTATTTTTCAGTAACATTATGGAGGTATTATTGAGTCACTATGTGGTTATGGTGTGGAGGTATTATTCAGTAACAGTATGGTGGTATTATTCAGTCACTATGTGGTTATGGTGTGGCGGTATTATTCAGTAACAGTATGGTGGTATTATTCAGTCACTATGTGGTTATGGTGTGGCGGTATTATTCAGTAACAGTATGGAGGTATTATGCGGTCACTATGTGGTTATGATGTAATGGTATTATTCAGTAACAGTATGGGGGTATTATTCAGTCACTATGTGGTTATGGTGTGGAGGTATTATTCAGTAACAGCATGGGTGTATTATTCAGTCACTATGTGGTTATGGTGTGGCGGTATCATTCAGTAACCGTATGGGGTATTATTCAGTCACTATGTGGTTATGGTGTGGTGGTATTATTCAGTAACTGTATGGGGGTATTATTCAGTCACTATGTGGTTATGGTGTGGTGGTATTATTCAGTAACAGTATGGAGGTATTATTCAGACACTATGTGGTTATGGTGTGGCTGTATTATTCAGTAACAGTATGGGGTATTATTCAGTTACTATGTGGTTATGGTTTGGTGATATTATTCAGTAACAGTATAGGGGTATTATTGAGTCGCTATGTGGTTATGGTGTGGTGGTATTTTTCAGTAACATTATGGGGTATCATTCAGTCACAATGTGGTTATGGTGTGGCGGTATTATTCAGTAACAGTATGGGGGTATTATTCAGTATCAGTACGGGGGTATTATTCAGTCACTATGTGGTTATGGTGTGGTAGTATTATTCAGTAACAGTATGGTGGTATTATTTAGTCACTATGCGGTTATGGTGTGGTGGTATTATTCTGTAACAGTATGGGGGTATTATTCAGTCACTATGTGGTTATGGTTTGGTGGTATTATTCAGTAACAGTATAGGGGTATTATTGAGTCGCTATGTGGTTATGGTGTGGCGGTATTATTCAGTCACTATGTGGTTATGGTGTGGAGGTATTATTCAGTAACACTATGGGGGTATTATTCAGTCACTGTGTGGTTATGGTGTGGGGGTATTATTTAGTAAGAATATGGGGGTATTATTCAGTCACTATGTGGTTATGGTGGGGCTGTATTATTCAGTAACAGTATAGGGGTATTATTGAGTCACTATATGGTTATGGTGTGGCGGTATTATTCAGTACAGTTTGGGGGTATTATTTAGTCACTATGTGGTTATGTTGTGGCGGTATTATTCAGTAACAGTATGGTGGTATTATTCAGTCACTATGTGGTTATGGTGTGGCGGTATTATTCAGTAACAGTATGGTGGTATTATTCAGTCACTATGTGGTTATGGTGTGGCGGTATTATTCAGTAACAGTATGGGGGTATTAGTCAGTCACTATGTGGTTATGGTGTGGAGGTATTATTCAGTAACAGTATGGGGGTATTATTCAGTCACTATGTGGTTATGATGTAATGGTATTATTCAGTAACAGTATGGGGGTATTATTCAGTCACTATGTGGTTATGGTGTGGCGGTATTATTCAGTAACAGTATGGTGGTATTATTCAGTCACTATGTGGTTATGGTGTGGCGGTATTATTCAGTAACAGTATGGGGGTATTATTCAGTCACTATGTGGTTATGGTGTGGAGGTATTATTCAGTAACAGTATGGGGGTATTATTCAGTCACTATGTGGTTATGATGTAATGGTATTATTCAGTAACAGTATGGGGGTATTATTCAGTCACTATGTGGTTATGGTGTGGAGGTATTATTCAGTAACAGGATGGGTGTATTATTTAGTCACTATGTGGTTATGGTGTGGCGGTATTATTCAGTAACAGTATGGGGTATTATTCAGTCACTATGTGGTTATGGTGTGGAGGTATTATTCAGTAACAGTATGGGGGTATTATTCAGTCACTATGTGGTTATGGTGTGGCGGTATCATTCAGTAACAGTATGGGGTATTATCCAGTCACTATGTGGTTATGATGTGGCGGTATTATTCAGTAACAGTATGGTGGTATTATTCAGTAACAGTATGGGGGTTATTATTCAGTCACTACGTGGTTATGGTGTGGCAGTATTATTTAGTAACAGTATGGGGGTATTATTCAGTCACTATGTGGTTATGGTGTGGCGGTATTATTCAGTAACAGTATGGGGGTATTTTTCAGTCACTATGTGGTTATGGTGTGGGGGTATTATTTAGTAACAGTATGGGGGTATTATTCAGTCACTATGTGGTTATGGTGAGGCGGTATTATTCAGTAACAGTATGGGGGTACTATGCAGTCACTATGTTGTTATGGTGTGGCGGTATTATTCAGTAACAATATGGTGGTCTGATTCAGTCACTATGTGGTTATGGTGTGGCAATATTATTTAGTAACAGTATGGGGGTGTTTTTCAGTCACTATGTGGTTATGGTGTGGGGGTATTATTTAGTAACAGTATGAGGGTATTATTCAGTCACTATGTGGTTATGGTGTGGAGGTATTATTCAGTAACACTATGGGGGTATTATTCAGTCACTGTGTGGTTATGGTGTGGGGGTATTATTTAGTAAGAATATGGGTGTATTATTCAGTCACTATGTGGTTATGGTGGGGCTGTATTATTCAGTAACATTATAGGGGTATTATTGAGTCACTATATGGTTATGGTGTGGCGGTATTATTCAGTACAGTTTGGGGGGAAAATTTAGTCACTATGTGGTTATGTTGTGGCGGTATTATTCAGTAACAGTATGGTGGTATTATTCAGTCACTATGTGGTTATGGTGTGGCGGTATTATTCAGTAACAGTATGGTGGTATTATTTAGTCACTATGTGGTTATGGTGTGGCGGTATTATTCAGTAACAGTATGTGGTTATGATGTAATGGTATTATTCAGTAACAGTATGGGGGTATTATTCAGTCACTATGTGGTTATGGTGTGGAGGTATTATTCAGTGACAGGATGGGTGTATTATTCAGTCACTATGTGGTTATGGTGTGGCGGTATCATTCAGTAACAGTATGGGGTATTATTCAGTCAATATGTGGTTATGGTGTGGTGGTATTATTCAGTAACAGTATGGAGGTATTATTCAGTCACTATGTGGTTATGGTGTGGAGGTATTATTCAGTAACAGTATGGAGGTATTATTCAGTCACTATGTGGTTATGGTGTGGTGGTATTATTCAGTAACAGTATGGAGGTATTATTCAGTCACTATGTGGTTATAGTGTGGCAGTATTATTTAGTAACAGTATGGGGGTATTATTCAGTCACTATGTGGTTATGGTGTGGCGGTATTATTCAGTAACAGTATGGGGGTGTTTTTCAGTCACTATGTGGTTATGGTGTGGGGGTATTATTTAGTAACAGTATGAGGGTATTATTCAGTCACTATGTGGTTATGGTGTGGAGGTATTATTCAGTAACACTATGGGGGTATTATTCAGTCACTGTGTGGTTATGGTGTGGGGGTATTATTTAGTAAGAATATGGGGGTATTATTCAGTCACTATGTGGTTATGGTGGGGCTGTATTATTCAGTAACAGTATAGGGGTATTATTGAGTCACTATATGGTTATGGTATGGCGGTATTATTCAGTACAGTTTGGGGGTATTATTTAGTCACTATGTGGTTATGTTGTGGCGGTATTATTCAGTAACAGTATGGTGGTATTATTCAGTCACTATGTGGTTATGGTGTGGCGGTATTATTCAGTAACAGTATGGTGGTATTATTCAGTCACTATGTGGTTATGGTGTGGCGGTATTATTCAGTAACAGTATGGAGGTATTATGCGGTCACTATGTGGTTATGATGTAATGGTATTATTCAGTAACAGTATGGGGGTATTATTCAGTCACTATGTGGTTATGGTGTGGAGGTATTATTCAGTAACAGCATGGGTGTATTATTCAGTCACTATGTGGTTATGGTGTGGCGGTATCATTCAGTAACCGTATGGGGTATTATTCAGTCACTATGTGGTTATGGTGTGGTGGTATTATTCAGTAACTGTATGGGGGTATTATTCAGTCACTATGTGGTTATGGTGTGGTGGTATTATTCAGTAACAGTATGGGGGTATTATTCAGTCACTATGTGGTTATGGTGTGGTGGTATTATTCAGTAACAGTATGGAGGTATTATTCAGTCACTATGTGGTTATGGTGTGGCTGTATTATTCAGTAACAGTATGGGGTATTATTCAGTTACTATGTGGTTATGGTTTGGTGATATTATTCAGTAACAGTATAGGGGTATTATTGAGTCGCTATGTGGTTATGGTGTGGTGGTATTTTTCAGTAACATTATGGGGTATCATTTAGTCACAATGTGGTTATGGTGTGGCGGTATTATTCAGTAACAGTATGGGGGTATTATTCAGTATCAGTACGGGGGTATTATTCAGTCACTATGTGGTTATGGTGTGGTAGTATTATTCAGTAACAGTATGGTGGTATTATTCAGTCACTATGCGGTTATGGTGTGGTGGTATTATTCAGTAACAGTATGGGGGTATTATTCAGTCACTATGTGGTTATGGTTTGGTGGTATTATTCAGTAACAGTATAGGGGTATTATTGAGTCGCTATGTGGTTATGGTGTGGCGGTATTATTCAGTAACAGTATGGTGGTATTATTCAGTCACTATGTGTCCAAAAGAAAAATTTGTGGAGAAATCCTCCAGCTCACCTGACACACTCCTGTGTGTCGTTGATAGCGCCCGGTTCCTCGTGTCGGCACACGGGTTACAGGTAGGAAAACAGGGAAACAAAGATAGGATCCAGCGCTGGGATGCGTTTAAAATGGAAATCGATTTTTCCAAGTTTAATGTCATGAGTTAAAAGGAAGTCCAGTGGTATAGGTCCAGGGTGTGCATGAAGTGGAGGGAGGGTATCCTCTGTGGCCTACGCGTTTCGGACGATTTTGCATCCTTAAACTTGGCTGTGATGTCCGAAATGTGAATCACAGCCAAGTTTAAGGACGCAGCATCGTCCGAAACACGTAGGCCACAGAGGATACCCTCCCTCCACTTCATGCACACCCTGGACCTATACCACTGGACTTCCTTTTAACTCATGACATTAAACTTGGAAAAATCGATTTCCATTTTAAACGCATCCCAGCGCTGGATCCTATCTTTGTTTCCCTGTTTTCCTACCAGTCACTATGTGGTTATGGTGTGGCGGTATTATTCAGTAACAGTATGGGGGTATTAGTCAGTCACTATGTGGTTATGGTGTGGAGGTATTATTCAGTAACAGTATGTGGGTATTATTCAGTCACTATGTGGTTATGATATAATGGTATTATTCAGTAACAGTATGGGGGTATTATTCAGTCACTATGTGGTTATGGTGTGGCGGTATTATTCAGTAACAGTATGGTGGTATTATTCAGTCACTATGTGGTTATGGTGTGGCGGTATTATTCAGTAACAGTATGGGGGTATTATTCAGTCACTATGTGGTTATGGTGTGGAGGTATTATTCTGTAACAGTATGGGGGTATTATTCAGTCACTATGTGGTTATGATGTAATGGTATTATTCAGTAACAGTATGGGGGTATTATTCAGTCACTATGTGGTTATGGTGTGGAGGTATTATTCAGTAACAGGATGGGTGTATTATTTAGTCACTATGTGGTTATGGTGTGGCGGTATTATTCAGTAACAGTATGGGGGTATTATTCAGTCACTATGTGGTTATGGTGTGGAGGTATTATTCAGTAACAGTATGGGGGTATTATTCAGTCACTATGTGGTTATGGTGTGGCGGTATCATTCAGTAACAGTATGGGGTATTATCCAGTCACTATGTGGTTATGATGTGGCGGTATTATTCAGTAACAGTATGGTGGTATTATTCAGTCACTATGTGGTTATGGTGTGGCAGTATTATTCAGTAACAGTATGGGGGTATTATTCAGTCACTATGTGGTTATGGTGTGGTTGTATTATTCAGTAACAGTATGGGGTATTATTTAGTCATTATGTAGTTATGGTGTGGTGCTATTATTCAGTAACAGTATGGGGGTATTAGTCAGTCACTATGTGGTTATGGTGTGGAGGTATTATTCAGTAACAGTATGGGTGTATTATTCAGTCACTATGTGGTTATGGTGTGGAGGTATTATTCAGTAACAGTATGGAGGTATTATTCAGTCACTATGTGGTTATGGTGTGGAGGTATTATTCAGTAACAGTATGGAGGTATTATTCAGTCACTATGTGATTATGGTGTGGCGGTATTATTCAGTAACAATAATTTGGGCCTATGTAATAAAATACACAGGCCCCTGTTTCTATAGTAACAAACAGTATACGCTTCGCGTTATGATGTCACAATGCATAATGGCACAACTTTGCATTGCTGGACGGCGTCAGGATCTCCGCTGTGCCCAGAGCCGAAAAGGCCGGTAAGTATAAAATTACTGCCTGCTGGGGCCCTGTATCTAAGCTTACCATGTGGTGGGCTTAGATACAGACCCCATCAGATATAATCACACATGGGCCATGGTAAGCTTAGATACATGGCCCATGTGTGAGCCTGTCTGATGGGCCCTGTATATAAGCCTACCACAAGGCCAGAAACCTTGGCCCTGATGTTTTAAGACCTTAGTAACGCCCAGGGCTGCTAGTGCTGCATTGTTCTCACTTAGAAGACCCCGCGATTTAGCTGAAAGCTGCGGACCGTCGACCATGAGAGTAAGTTGGGGAAGGCCCAAATGGACTTTTGCCCCAGGGCCCATGAACCTTTAGTTACGCTCCTTGCTGTTTCTCTTTCTAGTTTTGTGTTTCTATGGCCTGTGTCCAGTGTATGAGTGGTGGATGTGCAGCCAGAGTCCAGGGAGAATAAATCTGACGGTGCGGATAATAAAAAGAAAACTTCTCCCCAAGTCCTGAAGTCTACATATGAGGGAGGGAGACCTGGCTCTTCAGGGGCCACTTAAGAAAAGTCAAACACAAGAAACTCATTATCCGGATGATCACTGAGCTGTCACCCACAATCATCTATACCGCACATCAGGGAACTGCGCCAATGCACCATGTGCCCCCCGAGAGTCCAGCCGGGATAATATAAAGTCATTTTTCAGGAGGATTGAACTATTTCTGCTCGTAGCCGACAGGTCCACCACCAATAATGCACAGAAGTGGAGGAAGAAACAGAAGATACATCCTCCTGGAAGACGATAACTGCAAGAATCCCACCCCATCCCCCGAGGACTGGACTACCCAGCTGCTGCTTACAAACTATTAGTACGTATATCACTTTCAAGATCTCTGTTTGCCGTCAGTGAATATGTGGTTTACTTCGGAAAGGCTAAGGGCTTTTCCACACGTTACAGAATTGCGAATGGAAAATACTCAGCAGAATAAAATAGCAGCAAAGTGGGTGTGATTGAACAAACGTCATCCACGATCCGTGGAAAATTTCATTCCAGAAATTCGTATTTTTATTTCCGCAACATGTCAATTACTGCTGCGGAAAATGGACTGAATTCCTGCGTTTTTCAGAGGAGATGTCTCCATACACAGGCTGGAAAAAAACGCTGCAAAATCCGCACCATTTTCGGCAGTAAAAACCGCAGGAAAGGACGCGGTTCTTCCCCAGCGGATTGTCTGCTAGTTCAAGCGGAAATGCTGCAGAAATTTTCTTAAAGGGGTTTTCCCATCAGAGACATTTATGATAAATCCACAGGAAATGCCATAAATGTCAGATAGATGCAGGTCCCAACCCTGGGGCCCCCACATATCTCTAGAACGGGCCCCCTAAATCCCATTCTAGCTTTTTGTGCTCACGCTGCCCCCCGGCCGCTTCCTAATTACATGGTCGGGAGTTAGGGAAACAGCGTAGCATGCGAGTAAGGGTATGTTCACACGCAAACTCAAAAACTTCCGAAAATACGGAGCTGTCTTCAAGGGAAAACAGCTCCTGATTTTTAGAACTTTTTTAAGCCACTCGAGATTTTCACTGCGTTTTTCGCTGCGCTTTTTACGGCAATTTTTGGAGCTTTTTTCGATAGAGTCAATGGAAAACGGCTCCAAAAACGTCCCAAGAAGTGACCTGCACTTCATTTTCGCGGCCGTATTTTCCGTCGGCCGTTTTGAAAAAACGGCTGTGTAAAAAAACGGCCCATCGGAACAGAACGTCGTCTTTCCCATTGCAATCAATGGGCAGATGTTTAGAGGCGTTCTGCTTCCGATTTTTGGGCCGTTTTTCAGGCGTTTATTTCCCGAAAAACGTCCGAAAATAGGCGGTGTGAACATACCCTTCCGCTGTTTCCGTAACTCCCGACCATGTAATCAATAAGTGGCCAGGATGCAGCGTGAGCACATAAAGCTAGAACGGGGTTTGGGGGCCCCATTCTAGTGAGAGGTGCGGGTCCCAGAGGTGGGTTCCGCATCTATCTGATATTTATGACACACCCCCTAACAGTTTTTTGTTTTTTTTAATCCGCCGTTATCTATTTAATTAATCCAATAGTAACGGAATATTGACCTCTCCTCGCTTCCTACTACTATTTAGCTCTTCTTTGGCTCCAGGTGTCAGGACGACCCTTTACGCAATGCGCCGGAAGCCTGGTCAGGGATCTGAATTATGGGTTCTTTTCTGGGGTCCGAATTATGGCGTTCATGTTGGAAGCCTGTCTATGTAGGAAAACTAGTGCCAGTAAGAACTGCAGGTGTTGCCCATAGCAACCAATCAGATCACTGCTTACATTTCCAGACCTATTTTGAAAAATGTAAATGCTGAAATCTGATTGGTTGCTTTGGAAAACGACTCCAGGAGTTGAGATTTGTATTAACCGACCTGTTCCAAAACGTAAAAATATTTTGGAGGAGAAAATCAAGACAAAATGTCAATTTTTGACCATGGAAATATATGTTGTGCTGCAGGCAACTATACGTTAAGGGCTGCCCCTGTATATATACCCCATGAGTTTAAGCTTGCTGCCCGAGCGTTGGGCAGCTGAGTATCAGGTGCCCGGCATTCAGAGATTGCCATGGACCCCGAATAGAAGAAAGAAGTGTTTTTTGCCTCTGCTATCTTCCCTGTACTTACGTTCACAGCGCTCAGTGACCGCTGTGTATAGAATAAAGGATGCCGCTACCACTCCTGGTCCCAGTGTTCATGTGACTGGTCACATGATTGCGGTGACGCCGGTAGTAGGCTGCTGTTGGGTGACATTAGTCACTATAAGGCTATGTTCACACAGCGCAGATACGCTGCATAAAAGTACACAGCATATCCGCCCTGGAGCCCGCCGGGAATTCCAGACGAAAAACCTCGCTAAATTGTGGTGCAGTTTTTCGGGAAACAATAATTAAAAAAAACAAAAAGAAAATAAATCCTATACTTACTTCGGTCTCCGTAGTCATGGCGACACATCTCTATTCTGTCTGTTGCAGCTCGGCCTCCTGCTATGACGCTGCAGCAGTCACATGGGATGAAACGTCATCCCACGAGACAGTCCTGGACGTATAGAGATCTGGGTAAGTATAAGCTTTTTTTTTTTTACTGAGGTGCGATTTTGCAGCGGAATCACAATGATAAAAATGGCTGAATGGTCCGCCCCCAGAGATCTTTACTGATCTATCCCCGGCGTCCTGGTCCGAGCGCCTTCCCTCTGCCTCCTCATTCGGTGTTTGGCGGCTGCTGCAACCGCCAACACGCTCCCCCGAATCCTAGAGCACGTGCACGCTGACCCTTGTATTTATAATGGATCAACGCACGCTAATTTTTCATTCCATCACCTGACCTCCTATAAAAGCTCTACCTGCTCTTCTATCCAGTGACAGAACAATTTGGTTTCTAGAGTTCCCTTGTGTTCCTCGTTCCCCTGATAAGTATTCTGAATCCCTGTGTACTGACCTTCGGCTTGTTTTTGACCATCCGTGCCTGCTGCCTGCCCTGACCCATAGCTCCCAACCATCCCGGATCCGGCAGGACAGTCCCGGTTTTTCACCACTGTCCCAAAGTCCCGTGCGGTCTGAGCAATGTCCCGCCCGGCCCCGTACCCTCCCTGTTGCCAGTCACGCCCCCTGCAACGACGCTGCCTCCCTAGCAGTCTGCCTGGAGCAAGGGAGCAGAGTATAGCAGACCCACCGGAGCGGAGCACTGCAGAGGAGAAGAAGCCACAGGACAGTGGTGAGTACACAGTTTAAACAATCTAGTTCCTGGGTACACATGACATTATTTTATCTATCTATCTATCTATCTACCTATCTCATACCTCCCAACCGTCCCAAATTCAGCGGGACAGTCCCGGATTCCGGCTGTAGCAGGCGGCCGGGGGTATATCCCGCTGTGAAACTAATTCTGAAGCAGGGAATCATCAGCTCCCTGTTTCAGAATTAGTTCATAGCGGTGGAGCAGAGGGAGCTCCTCCGCTCGCCTTAGACGGTACTGTCCATTTATGAGAGGAATCCCCGCCCAGAGTCGGCAACGGGGATTCCGCTCAAGTATTAGCAACTGACGTCACTGTCCATTTATGGACAGTACTGTGAAGGGCTTCCCCGAGCACAGCACTTAAAGTAGCTCTGTGTCCGGGAGTCTTCGGCGAGCGGAGGAGCTCTAAACTAATTCTGAAGCAGGGAGCTGATAGTTCCCTGCTTCAGAATTAGTGGCTACTCCTTGAGCGGAATCCCCGTTGTAGATGATCTGGCTGGGAATTCCGCTCCTAGAGGAAAGCCCTGAGGTCACTGTCCATATATGGACATTAACGTCAGTGGCTCCTCCTGGAGCGGAATAACCAGCCGGAGTCGGCAATGGGGATTTGCTCAAAGAGTAGCCACTGACGTCACTGTCCATATATGGACAGTGACATCAGGGCTTCCCTCTAGGCGCGGAATCCCTGGTCTATGTGGGCATTATACTGTATGGTGGCATTTGTGTTGTCCTTATACTGTATGGGGGCATTATACTGTATGGTGGCACAAGAGGGCAATATACTGTGGCACTACCTACATGGGCACTGTGCCACTATTTACAAGGGCACTGACACTAGGGGCAGCTTTGGGGGTATTATACTGTATAAGGGCAGCTATGGGGGCATTATACTGTATGGAGGCAGCTATGGGGGCAGCTATGGGGGCATTATGCTGTATGGGGGAAGCTACGGGGGCATTATGCTGTATAGGGGAAGCTATGGGGGCATTATACTGTATGGTGGCAGCAATGGGGGCATTCTACTGTATGGTGGCAGCTATGGGGGTATTATACTGTATGGTGGCAGCTAGAGGGCATTATACTGTGTAGGGACAGTTATTTGGTATTATACTGTGTGGGAGGCACTATGGGTGCATTATACTGTGTGGGCTGAATAGGGTGTGTATGGGCGGGGGTTGGGTGGGATTAGAGGCGTGGCGCCGCATGAGTTGTCCCTCTTTGTGATACTTGAAAGTTGTGAGGTATGCCTGACCTATTGCTACATGTATCATTTTGCACCTCTGCCGCCTACCCAGACCTAGGGCTAGTCTTCCAACGTCAGTTGTCACCAAGGAAGAGTACTCCAGGGGTAGCGACCTGGGGATCCCTACAGCAAAGTCCACATCTTTGTACACGTGTTAAAGGGTAAAGTCTTGTGGTTCCCATAGACTCCGCACCCCGGAGTAGTCCCAAGTCATATCCCTTGGTGACAAGGATGGTGAATCGGCCCCCTGCTTGCCTACTACTGTCCAATCCTAGGGCTGTCGTTAAAATGGCTATGTGACATCCACGGCCACGGACCATCAGGACTACTCACAGTCGACAGCCGCAGCCATGGACTTGTGAGCGCTGGTCTTTATCTCCTCCCCAGGAGACGCCAGAGCTCACTTCGGCTCCACTCTGCTGTGTCCCGTAGGGTGCATGCACACGCTCGCGCTCGGCCTTAAATGGCCAGTGCGCGCACATGTTTAACATCACAAATTACACCATATTCACCCTGGACTTAAGTAAGGCCCTGTCATTTTGTTCATTGCCTGAGCATTGTTCGTATTCCTCTGTTAGTCTTGCAAATGGTTCCTTAGTCTTAGCCTTTTCCTGTTGTTCCCGTGCCCCGCTACCTGTATCCCGTGTTGTAGTTGTTTCTGTGCCCGCTATAGTTTTGGAGTCGAGTTCTCCCATCTGCTACGTCTGCTGTGTTACACCAAGTCTGGTGTCATCTGTCTCGTCTGCATCACCTGACGTCAAGATCCCATCTGTGCCTAGCCGTTGCTACTATCTGGACTATCACAGGTACCCTTGTGCTTGGACTATATATATTGACTTGGTACACTGTAGTTTGGCCAGCTGCTATCCCACTACGGCAGTGCGGCCCAGTGGGTCCACACACCCACAGATTGTCACAGTACACTCAGGTCATGGACCCCGCTGGTCAACCGAAGACCATGAAGATGTCAAAAGCCATGCAGGCAGACATACGAGACCTTCGGTCAAGACAGGACCAACTCATCCTGGTGGTGAATTCCATTGCACATCGGCTGGATACACAAGCTTCAACCGCCACAGCACCTGCTCCTGTTGCTCCAGCTGTTCCTCCTGCTAGTGCCAGTACCAACTTCCGATTCTCGTTGCCACTACATCCTCGCTACGACGGAGACGCGAGGTCCTGCAGGGGATTTCTAAACCAGTGCCAGATCCACTTCAGCCTACATGCCAGAGCATTTCCTTCTGATGGTGCTAGGATCGCATTCATAGTCTCTCTCCTGGCTGGCAATGCCCTGGCATGGGCGAATCCCATCTGGGAACATCAGGGACCAGAGACCCATGACTTACAGTGCTTCCTACAAACTTTCCACACAGTATTTGAGGAACCTAGATGAGTCTCTTCAGCAGCTGCATCCCTGCTGACCCTGCGCCAAGGAGACATCTCTGTGGGCGAGTACTCCATTCTGTTCCGTACCCTGGCGGCAGAGCTGTCCTGGAACAACGAGGCCTTGGTGGCTACCTTCTGGCAGGGTCTATCCTCTGAAATCAAAGACGAGTTTGCCGCTCGAGACCTGCCCTCTACCCTAGATGACCTCATTCTTCTAGCCACCCGGATTGACATGTGGATTCAGGAATGGTCTCAAGAGGTACGCCGGTCCAGAAGACTTCCTAGGCTGGCTCCTACATCTCAGCAACCCCTGTTGCCCTCATTAGCTACTCAACCTGAGGAGCCTATGTAAGTAGACTGCCTCAAATTGTCTGTCCAAGAAAAACAACGCAGACGCACTTCGGGGCTATGTCTGTATTGCGGCCTCGGAGGCAATTTTGTACGTCTGTGCCCCCAAAAAACAAAAAACTCCAGTGCCTAGGTTTGGTTGGAGAGACAACCCTAGGCGGAAGGGCGCTAAATAAAAGAATCTCTCCCAAATTGAACATCCCCGTGACTATAATGTCTGGCGAAAAGACGCACCGGGTCCCTGCCTATCTGGACTCAGGATCTGCTGCAAACTTCATCCAGCAGGATCTGGTGGATCATCTCCAGTTGCCCAATGTTCCTTTGGAGAAGTCTTTGGCTGTTGCCTCGGTGAATGGTCTTCCTCTGCCCGATCTGATCGTGCCTGAGGCCAAGCCACTGAAGCTCCAAGTTGAAGCCCTTCACATGGAACTGATTACATTCCTTGTCTTGCCTAAAGCCAGGGGCATAGCTACAGGCTCATGGGCCCCGATGCAAAAATTCTTACTGGCCCCCCCCCCCCCCCCCGCAAACTTCTCATGGCCGACGGTCCTTCAGCTGCATCGCTGGGTCTCCTAAGTGACCCAACAATGCAGCACTAGCAGCCGGGGGCGTCACTAAGGCTGTGTTCACACACCCTATTTACGGACGTAATTCGGGCGTTTTAGCATTGAATTACGTCCAAAAATGCGGCTCAAAAGCGTTGGCACACATCTGCCCATTCATTTGAATGGGTCTTACGATGTTCTGTGCCGACGTTCATTTTTTTTTACACGCCGCTGTCAGAAGGCGGCGCGTAAAAAAGACGCCCACGTCAAAGAAGTGCCTGTCACTTCTTCAGACGTAAATGGAGCCGTTTTCCATGGACTCCATAGAAAAACAGCTCCAATTACGTCCGTAATGGACGCAGCGAAAGACGCCTGCAAATGCCATTACGGCTGAAATTACGGTGCTGTTTTCTCCTGAAAACAGCACCGTAATTTCAGCCGTAACAGACGCTGCCGTGTGAACATACCCTCAGTGCTTAAAATGTCAGGGGAAATAGCCCCAATACATATGTGTCCGCCCAAAAAAAAAAGTGTGTATAGGAGACAGCATAGCATATCTATGGCACTACGACCCTATAAACTATGGATAGGATTAGATACAGTGGCTCAGCAGACAGTATCACACATGATAGGATTAGATACAGTGGCTCAGAAGGCAGTATCACACATGATCGGATTAGATACAGTGGCTCAGCTGACAGTATCACACATGATTGGATTAGATACACAGCTCAGCAGACAGTATCACACATGATTGGATTAGATACAGGGCCCAGCTCGCTGACATTGCGTCTCCAGCGCTGGACCCAGGATAGGTAAGAATAATAATTTTGCTTCTTTATGTGTTACTGATTATTTTTGTGTGTTTGTGTTTTTTTACAGGTTCGGTTGTTGGACTTCGGATTCAAGGACTTCAATGACGGCGTTTTTTTTATTCTCAATAAAATGGTTAATGAGGGTCGTGTTTTTTTATTTCAATAAAATATTTTTTCTATGATCTTGTATTTTTTTAAACTTTATTATCACCGCCTTAGTAATGGCCGCTGGCTGATTGACAACCTCCATTACTAAGGCGGGGCTTAATCTTAGCCGGTGCAGAGGCTACACTAACCCCCATTATTACCCCGGTACCCACCGCCACCAGGAGTACTGGGAAGAGCCGGGTACAAACCAGTACCCGACCATCTGAAGTGACGAGCAGGCACCGGGGTGGCTGCAGGCTGGTAGTATTAGGCTGGGGAAGGCCAAAAAGAGTGGCCCTTCCCACCCTTGTAATGCTGCCTGCTGCTGCTGTGTTGTATCTGGCTGGTTATGAAAATTGGGGGGGACCCGACATCGGTCTTTCCAATTATTTTTTATTTCATTTTTTTAAAAATGACGTGGGGTCCCCCCCATTTTTCATAACCAGCCAGATACAATAAAGCAGCAACAGCCTAGCATTACCAGGGTAGGAAGGGCCACTGTTTTTGGCATTTCCCCTCCTGATAATACCAGCCTGCGGCCACCCCAGTGGCCGACCATCACTACAGATGGTCAGGTACTGGATCGTACCCGGCTCTTCCCAGCACCCTTGGTGGCGGTGGGTACCGGGGTAATAAAGGGGGTTAGTGTTAGCCTCTGCATCGGCTAACACTAAGCCCCGCCTTAGCAATGGATGCTGTCAATCAGCCGGCGGCCATTACTAAGGCGGTAGTAATATAGTTTAAAAAAAAACACAAAGACATAGAAAAAATATGTTATTGAAATAAAAAAAAAAACACACAGCCCTCATTAACCATTTTATTGATAATAAAAAAAAAGCCGTCATCGAAGTAGACCTGGAATCCGACGTAGTCCAACGACCGAACCTGTAAGAAAACACACAAAAAATTATTAGGAACACATGTGTTAGGCTTAGATACAGGGCCGATGTGTGATACTGTCTGTGGGACCCTGTATCTAAGCCTACCACAAGGTAGGCTTAGATACAGGGTCCAGCAGACAGTAATCTTATACAGTATAAGATTACTGTGTGCTGGGGCCCTGTATCTAAACCTACAGTGTGGTAGGCTTATATACAGGGCCCATCAGACAGGATCACACATGGGCCATGTATCTAAGCCTACCATGTGATTGGCTTAGATTAAGGCCCAGCAGACAGGATCACGCATGGGCCATGTATCTAAGCCTACCATGTGATTGGCTTAGATACAGGGCCCAGCAGACAGGATCACTCATGGGCCATGTATCTAAGCCTACCATGTGATTGGCTTAGATACAGGGCCCAGCAGACAGGATCACACAATCTGTGATCCTGTCTCATGGGCCCCCTAAGCCTGCTACATCGTAGGCTTAGGGGTTGTGCAGTCCCTAAACATTGATGGCCTATCCCCAGGATAGGCCATCAATAGCTGATGTGTCTCTCGGGACCCGAAAAATCAGCTGTTTTGAAGGGGCCGCAGCACTCGTACGAGAGCTGCTTCCCCTTCATTTCACTACTCGCCCACACTGTGAATCGCCGACACCGATTCACAGTGTGACCGGAATGAAGGGGAGCAGCTCTCGTACGAGTGCTGCGGCCCCTTCAAAACAGCTGATTGGCGGGTCCCGGGAGTCGGACCCCACCAGTCAGGGCTAACCTTACCTTCCTCTTCGGCCGCGGCGGGAGTTCTGTCGTCTCGATGCTGTGCGCGGTGCATAGCGCTGTGACGTCATGCGCTGCGCACAGCGCTTGACGTCAGGACCTCCGCTGCAATCCGGAACCAGGAAGGTAAGTAAAGTATGTTACTATAGTAACAGGGGCCCGCGGCCCGAGTTACTATAGTAACTTTTTATTGATGTGGCGCGGGGGGCCGTGGGCCCCCCTGGCTTCGGGGCCCGGTCGCAATTGCCAGTGCCTAAAACCGTCAATCCGGTTTTGCTGGGTCTGCCATCCAGTTGCATGCTCCAGTCCTGGATTGGAATTCAGGGGACGTTCTCCAATGGGGCCCCAAATGTTCCCACCGCAGCCTGGTACAGATCCATCCCATCCAGCCTCCGCTGCCTCAGTCATTAGCGAGATTACCCACTTATTTTTCCCAGTTTGCAGACGTCTTTAGCAAAAAGGAGGCTGAGATGCTTCCTCCACACCGGTCTTACGACTGTCCAATTAAACTGGTTCCTAACGCTTCTCCTCCCTGTGGACGTGTATATCCTCTCTCCTCGGCAGAGTCTCAGTCCATGCCGGCCTATAGCAAGGAGAATGTGGAGAGGGGTTTCATACGAAAGTCTTCCTCCCCACACGGGGCCGGGTTCTTCTTCGTTAAGAAGAAAGACGGATCTCTTCGACCCTGAATTGACTACCGTGGTCTCAACCAGATCAAGATCAAATACAATTTGCCTGCCACTAATATCCAAACAATTTGACTGCATACGAGGAGCCAGGTTTTCCTCTAAACTAGACTTACATGGGGCTTATAATTTGATCAGAATCCGTTAAGGTGACGACTGGAAGACGGCATTCAACACTCGAGACGGGCACTACGAATCCCTAGTGATGCCCTTCGGACTGTGTAACGCTCCCGCGATCTTACAGGAATTTGTCAATGATATCTTCCGAGACATCTTCTATGTCTGTGTTGTGGTTTATCACGATGAAATATTTTGATTTTCCCTCCAGATCTGGCGACTCATCTGAAGGATGTTCATCAAGTTCTGCTGCATTTACGGGAGAATTGCATGTATGTTAAAGGAACAGTGTCATCACAAATAATTTTTTTATATGTTAAAGATGTTAGTGCTTTAATAAAAACGTTTATATTCATTTGTGTGTTTGTGTTTTACTGTTTCTTATTTTTACACTTTTTCTTCCCTATGGGGGCTGCCATTTTTTGTTCCATTTCTGTGTGTGTCGATTAACGACACACACAGACATGGAATACGGCAGCCACAGTCCCATAGGGACTGCGAACGGCTCCCGTCCCATTGACTGCCGTGTACGGCGTCTGTGTGGGAACTGCGCATGCGCCGCTCCCACACAGTCCTATTCGAAATTGGCGCCGTCCGGCGCCATTTTCCTGTGGACCGGAAGTCGCGGCCGGACAGTAATATTACTACTTCCGGTCGCGGCTTCCGGACTTGTGCACATGGAACAGCGGCAGCAAACGGAGCGGACGGGCCGGAGGGAGCCGCGGCGGCAGGAGCAGGTAAGAGATTTCAATGTATGTTAGTGTTTGTGTGTGTTTACTACTGTATGTAAACCTACTACACTGTGGGTTACCTCAAAAAATGGCGACACACAGTGTAGGAGGTTAAACCTTTCAAACCCCTCGTTTATCCCGGCACTAGCCAGGATAAAGGAGGGGGGGGATGCTGAGAGCTCACTAGAGCGAGGGCTTTTAACCCAATGTTGCAATGCTGCAATTTTGGGAACTAGCTCCATCTAGTGACCAAAAATGGGTAGTATTATAAATTAGAAATAATTTATAATATTTCCTGACTCGCGAAAAAAAAAAAAAAAATTTGAACAATGTTTAATCACCCACACACTAAATGTTTAATTTTAAAAAAAAAAAACATGTTTTTCTGGCAACACATTCCCTTTAAGCTGGAGAATTGCATCTTTGAAAATAATTCTCTGCCCTTCGTGGGCTACATCATCTCGGATCAAGGTCTCAAGATGGATCCTGAGAAAGTAAAGTCCATCCTGGAATGGCCACGTCCTTAGGGCCTGCGGTCCATACAGCGTTTTTTGGGATTCACCAACTTCTACCGGCAGTTTATCCCAAACTTCTCATTACTGACGGCTCCCATCTCTACCCTTACCAAGAAGGGTGTGAACGCCAAGGTGTGGACCCCATAGGCAGAATCTGCATTTAATAGCCTCAAGAAAGCCTTCACTTCAGCCTCGATCCTCCATCATCCTGACGTCTCTTGACAGTTCTCGTTGGAGGTGAACGCCTCCTCTGTTGGTGCAGGTGCACTTCTGTTCCAGAGAGGCTTCAAAGGCAAGGCAGTGGTGTGTGGCTATTACTCTAGACATTTTTCTTCTGCAGAGCGCAATTACTCTATTGGGGATCACAAGCTATTGGCCATCAAATTGGCGCTGGAGGAGTGTAGACATCTGCTAAAGGGCGCAGCTCATCCCATCCTGATCTTCACCGACCACAAGAACCTCACTTATCTCCAGTGGGCTCAATGGCTAAACCCTTGTCAAGCCAGGTGGTCGCTGTTTTTCACCCGTTTCCAATTTATGCTCCACCACCGTCCTGCTGACAAAAATGTGAGGGCCGATTCCCTATCCAGGTTGTTTGAGACAGAGGACATTGTGGAGTCCCCCCAATGTATCATAGAACCGTCCTGCATTATTACGGCTAATCCCCTGCAGGTTAGAGACATCCCTCCAGGGAGGACTTTTTGAAGTTTTGAAAATGGTCCCATAATGTGATCCTGTTCCCGCCGTTCCCGTGCCCCGCTACCTTTATCCTGTATCCCGTGTTGTAGTTGTACCTGTGCCCTCTATAGTTGTTGGAGTCAAGTTCTCCCATCTGCCACTTCTTCTGTGTTCCACCACGTCTCGTGTCATCTGTCTCGTCTGCATCACCTGCCATCAATATCCCATCTGTGTCTAGCCGTTGCCACTGTCTGGAATATCACAGGTACCCTAGTGCTTGGACTATATATATTGATTTGGTACACTGCAGTTTGGCCAGCTGCCATCCCGCTACGGCGGTGCGGCCCATCCACACACCCACAGATCGTGACAGGCTAAACGGTAGCTGGTCCTGAGTCGGTTCAAAGCTTTCTTATATCATGTCTAACATAAACTATAATCAGTTGATTAGTTATGTTGTGTGAACTTAAAGGGTTTGTCTAAGATTTTTTTTACATTTCAGTAGCTACTGTAAATGTTCTAAAATAAAAAAAGAAAGGTTACTCACCTTTTAAATCCCCCTGGGGTTACAGTGATGATGCTCTGTTGGTCCATCATGAAGAGGACATGGCAGTGAGGCTCCACCAATGAAGTGGACAGGGCAGTGAGGCTCCACCCATGAAGAGGATAGGGCCATGAGACTCCACCCATGAAGAGGACATGGCAGTGAGGCTCCACCCATGAAGAGGACAGGGCAGTGAGGATCCACCCATGCAGAGGACAGGGCAGTGAGGATCCACCCATGCAGAGGACAGGGCAGTGAGGCTCCACCCATGAAGAGGACAGGGCAGTGAGGCTCCACCCATGAAGAGGACAGGGCAGTGAGGCTCCACTTATGAAGCCAGAAGTAGTTCTGGACTCCATTGGACTAAAATTCCTTTGACCCACTAGAGGAAGTGATTCTTCAGGTCCACCCTATACTAAACATGTACACGTCCATATTTTTTTAATTTAACAATTATCTTTGATGTTACCATTATATAGACAGAACATATTATCAATACAGTTCAATTAATAATTTGTGAATAGACCCTAGTGGAAAGCGATTGGCTCCACAGTCAAGTAGGGTTGTCTTCTGCTGGACCTTTGGGACCTATTATTATGTCAGAGACTAGGCCCACTGGAGGATTTTCTTCTACTATGGCGGGCTAATCTGACCCTGCTTATGGAAGATGGCTCCTCATGGGAGGTTTTCTGTGGGAATTAGACTAACTCACTAAATATGATCACTCAAAAATATCAGCTGGATGCAAATTAAAGCCACATGGTGATAAATCCTAACATTTTGGTGGCCATGGTCACTCTACATTTAAAGTAAGTCTTTGAGTATTTTTTTGAATCATTTTGAAGCAACCATTGAACAGCTAGATGTTTAATTTTAATATATGAAAGGCCTGATTGATCATCTAGTATCAAGGCCAATAATACAGAAGACCCTCCATATAAGCTGCTACACCGAGAGATATGTCCTTTAGATCTCAAGCTTAGGTCCACTCTCTAAATATTTTAACAGCTCCTGTTTTTTGTTTGTTTTCTAGGGAGACACCAGGACTCTTCTGTGATGGTGGGGAACTCTACTTTTCTGTACAACAATGTCACCCAGATGTCCATCTTTGCCTCTAAAATGAATGACATCATGAAAATAGTCTTCCTAACCTTGACAATTTTCTGTTTTTGCCTTTACCTCTACTTTATGGTGGTTTTGTTGATTGTCTACTTCACCACTACTCATGTACGAGACAATGCCCGCTACATTCTCTTCGCTCATATGCTCATTAACGACACTTTGTACCTCATCCAGACACTCTTTCTCTTATTGTCTCATCAGTTTAACTTGTATAATCAAGTGTCCATATGTTATTTTATTCTCACCCTAACAGCGACCACTTTTAGGATCACACCATACAACTTGTTGGCCATGGCTTTCGAGCGATACATAGCGATTTGTTTTCCTCTTAGACATGCAATTTTATGTACTGCTAAACGGACATATTCCGTCATGGTGGTGATGTGGTTTGTTGGTTTACTGCCAGGTGTAGCAGATTTTGTTGTCCTCATCCATTCCGTTGGAAAGGATTTTTTCTCCCAATATGTCTTATGCAAACAAGAAAGGCTCATAATCCACCCTGTGCAGAACATTTTAAGATCTTCCACCCACATTGGTAGTCTTTTTCTGGTGGCTCTTGTCATACTGTTCACCTACATCAAGGTTATGTTGGTCGCTCGAAAAAGTGGTTCTGGTAAATCTTCTGCCTCCAGGGCTGGTAGGACCCTTATACTTCACACGTTTCAACTCATGTTATGCATGATGTCACTAACCTCTTCAGTCACTGAGTCATATAACGGAGATTACATTACCATCTTGATCATGGCCAACTTTTTGTTTTTCATGTGTTTGCCAAGGCTCCTCAGCCCTCTTATCTATGGTATAAGAGATGAAGTGTTCAGTAAATGCATCAAAAAGATATATTCCACACAAGTCTTCAACCCTAAATCTTATACCCTAAGGCTTAAATGTTCTCCAGTTCCTTCACCCGTCAATTGTTGTCCATGGCCTCGTAAATGTTCGCAAATCTAACAAGGTTGACATCAGAGTCATGTGTTATAGCACACAGATAAAACTAAGATCTAATGATTAATGTCTTTGATTTAATTGATGTAGATATTTTTGTTTCTATCCCATGTTATATGTACAATAAAATCCCTGAAACATTGAACTTTGTTATTATTATTATTATATATATATTTTTTTTTTACAAAACCTTGAGTATATTCCTATCTATCCCATGATGGCCAATTTCAATGCTGCCATTATTATCAATGTCCTATGAGTTGCAGTCCCCAAGATTACCAGTTTCCACGCAGTCATGTGTGCCAGTCACAGATTGATCAAGAGTACCATCCAACAAAAAAACGGGCCTCCCTCCTGGCCTCTCAATGCCCATGCCCGTGACCTGGGGCTGGCTAGGCCAGCTGTGCCAGGGGAGTGCCGGGGAGTGCCATGTCATAAAGCGTTAAGGTGTAAGGGAAATAGACTTTCCTGTAACAGCATCAGTGCCACAAGATTGCAGGTCGGCTGATGTTGTACCAATATTTAAGAAGGATAAGGATGTGGAAGTTACTACAGTCCAGTAAGTCTGACATCTGTGGTATGTAAAATATTTGACTGTATTCTAAGAGATAAGCTGCTAAGGTATATTGATCTATTACCTGATAACCACCATGGATTCATGAAAAACAGGTCGTGCCTAACGAACAGGCTCGGTTTCTATGAGGAGGTAAGTGCACTGGATGTTGATCATGCGGCTGATGTGATATATCTGGATATTGCAAAAGCATTTGATGCTGTTCCACACAACAGTCTTGTACTGAAGCTACAGACACAGGGACTGGGGGATCATGTATGCAAGTGGGTACAGAATTGGTTAAGGGACAGAAAAGAAAGAGTCGTTATACAGCTATGGTAACCCATTGTTGTCCCGCGCTTGCGTCCCGTATCTACTCAAAATAGGCTGAAGTCAGCAGCGGGGACCACAAGGATCGGTGTTAGGCCCACTTCTTTTCAATCTCTTTATTAATGACCTTGTGGATGGGATTGATAGCAAGGTGTCAACTTTTGCTGATGATACAAAACTTTGTAGGATAATTAAAACTCAGCTTGACTATAAAATATTACAGATAAGTTGGAAGCATAGGCAAAAACATGGCAGATGCATATACATTAAATGGAATAAAACTGGGGATAATGTAACAAGAGAAGGATCAGGGTATTCTGGTTACAAGTAAACGAAACAGCAACTCAATGTCAAGCAGCTGCCGCAAAAGCAAATATGATTTTAGGGTGTATAGAAAGAGAGATAAAAACCTGTGATTCCAATGTAATATTACCGCTCTATAAATCACTTGTAAGACCACATCTTGAAAATGGTATTCAGTTTTTGACTCCACGCTGTAAAGAGGATATAGGAGAGCTGGAGAGGGTTCAAAGGCTGGCGACTAGATTAGGGGGTATTCTCAGAATCGACAATTATCACCTATTCACAGGATAGATGATAATTGTCTTCTCGTTGAGAAGCTCCTGTTCTTCCTCAATGCCTGATGGCAGTGAGGAGGTCATTGAAATCGAGCGGGGGGCTGCATGCGCAAACGGCAGTCCGCGTGCTTTATTCAAGCTGCTGCTGACTGTGGAGGTTGCAGTGAGGGAGAACAGGGAGCTCATGACCCCCATTCTTGCGATCCGTGTGGGTCCCAGTGTTGGTTAGTAACTTAAGGCCTTATTCACACGAGCGTATTCCACGTTCGTGTGCTGTCCGTTTTGTTCACGACACAGACCTATAAAAATCAATGGGGCTATTCAGACATGCGTTGTTTTTCACGCAGTGTGTGTCCGTTGCATGAAACTCCCTGCATATCCTATTTTGGTGCGCTTGTGCGCACTACGCAGCCCATTGAAGTCAGTGGGTGCATGAAAAAAAACGGACAGCACACAGACGTCATCCGTGTAATGTCCGTGATTCACACAACAGTTGCTAAAGAAATAAAGAGGAAAAAAAAACACCTTCAGTTTTTCTTGCTGACATAAAAAACGCGTGACATACGGATGAAATACACGCATAAAAAACGCAGACGTGGGTGTCACAAAGAACTGCAACGCAAGAAAAACGCGGCGTTTTTTACGAGCGCAAAACTGACACATTCGTGTGAATAAGGCCTAACTGGGGGAGAGGTAACTTTTTTACTTTTCATCTATTTCATCAACATATAATGTGCAGGTATACAGTATAAAGATATATATAAATACATATATATATAGAGCACACAAGAAAATGGCGACAGCCAGTGGCGGATTATCATTAGGGCGGTTCGGGCACATGATCGCACGGGCCCCCTCATGCCCGGTGGCGTCGCTAGCACCGGAGGGGCCCCGGTGCTAGCGGCAGCCACATTCATTTGTATCTGAATGAATACTATAGGCTGCAGCCGGTCACATTCGGCTTGCAGCCTATAAGGCGCTGGGAAGACTCCCTGCGCAGGCTGGCGTGATGAGGTACTAGGATTCACACGCGTCCGCCACGGGGTAAGGTAAGTAAACTGTATATATTTTTTTAAGTGGGGACTATCGCTGTGTATATATTCAAGGAGGGGGGGATTGCTCCGTTACACTATACACAAGGGGGAGTGCTGGTTGGCCCTATATACAAGGGGGAGGGTAGCGCTGTGTGGGCCTGTATACAAAGGGAGAGTGCTCTGTGTCACTATATATAAGGGGGGGTGCTATGTGGCCCAATATGCAAGGGGGGAGCGCTGTGTGGCCCTATATACAAAGGGGAGCGCTGTGTGACACTATACACAAAGTGGGAGCGCTGTGTAACACTATATACAAGGGGGAGTGCAGTGGGACACTATATACAAAGGGGGAGGGCTTTGTAGCACTATATACAAGAGGGGGCTGTGTAGTTCTATCCACAGCGGTTTGTGTGTGGCGCTCTTTATAGGGAAGGCTTTTTGGCGCTATTTACAAGAGGGGGAGGACTGTGTGGCGCTCTCTACAGGGGGCTGTGTGTGGCACTATGTACAAGGGGCTGTGTGTGGCACTATGTACAGGGGGCTGTTTGTGGCACTATGTACAGGGGTCTGTGTCTATGTGGTGTTTTACAGTGTGTGGTATTATTATATTCAGGCACGTAGTGTTTGGTGCTATTATATTTAGGGTATGTTCACACGACCTCTTTTCAGACGTAATGGAGGCGTTTTACGCCTCGAATTACGCCTGAAAAGACGGCTCCAATACATCGGCAAACATCTGCCCATTGCTTGCAATGGGTCTTACGATGTTCAGTGCAGACGACCTGTCATTTTATGCGCCGCTGTCAAAATACAGGCGCGCAAAATGACGGCTCGTCAAAAGAAGTGAGGACACTTCTTGAGACGTTTTTGGAGCCGTTTTCTCATATACTCCAATGAAAGCAGCTCCAAAAACGGATGTAAAAAAATGCAGCGAAAATGCTGCGAAAAACGCAGCGAATTACGCGAGTTGCTCAAAAAACATCTGAAAATCAGTAGCTGTTTTCCCTTGAGCCGTTTTTGACTCTGCGTGTGAACATTACCCTGGGGGTACAGTATGTGGCACCATGATAATTTTATCTTCGTTTATAGGTATGGAAATGTTGGAAAAGTGAGGAGCCGAAGACTTCTGAGTGGCAAATTCAGCAGATATGGGTCATGGCCGGGAGAAGGCGTCATGAGCACTGGAACGGATCGAGAAGAAAAGAGGAAAAATACTACTAGAATCTGAGACGTCGTCACCTGTGAGTCACTAGATATATAGAGAATCTGTCACCTCTCCTGACAAGTTTATTATAGGAAATCCTTGTATTTCACAAAAAGTCTTTGTGCAGTCCAGGACTGATAGACAATTCCCCTTGTCAGGGGGATGTGTCCCAGCACAGTGTGATACTGTCAGTATGTAGGGACACAGCTCTGTGACAAGGGCAATCGTACCACCCATTTGTTAATGCTTGCCCAAAAAGGTAGTGTTAAAAATAGTTACGGCACGGCAGGGCGGCGGTCTGGAAGGGGGGCCCAAGTTTGGGTAACAGCCCAGGGCCCATGGTCTAGTTAATCCACCACTGGCGACAGCACACTGCGAACACTAATGCCACCTGCTAAATCTACTTAGGGAGGTTCTTAGCGCACATTTTGATCAAATTGTGGGAGCCCACCTGCCACGACAATGTAACCTCTATGAGGTGGGTCGCTACGCTGAACATACACCCAGAACTGGGACTAAACATACATATTCTTGAGAATGGGAAGAACCAGCATTAAACTAATTAAAATCACCCAGCGCAGAATATATATATATATATATATATATATATATATATATATATATATATATATATACTCGTACATTATGCTTGTAAAGATGATTACTATTCAGGTTTTTAGACAGAGAACATCCTCTCATAGATAACAGTGCAGCCTGTGGTCACTGTTCCTGCCTCTCATACAGCAGGTCCTGAGTTCCTGAGCCGGCCAAGACCTTGTAAAAGAAAAAGTTCAATAAAAATGAACTATAGAGGTGTCCCTGGAGCACTGGCAGCCAGTTGCTGCCAGTAGCCTATATCTGCCAAACCTATGCCCACTGAGAGGCTGTCACCGCCAAGTCCTGTGCCCACAAAGAGGCTGTCACCGCCAAGTCCTGTGCTCACTGAGAGGCTGTCACCGCCAAGTCCTGTGCGCACAAAGTGGCTGTCACCGCCAAGCTTGTGCCCGTTTGTGACTTTTGTACCATTTTACATAATGGCCAAGATGAGTGCCATGCTGTAACCATTCCCTCATTGCCCCCCAAGTGGATTAAAGTTGTGGTTTCAATTGAGAACCATTGTGTCCGACTTCATTACTGCACAATTTTCAGGTCAGGCCCAAGGGTCACACTTGCTAAAGACTGAACCTCATACATGTCCACAGAGCTGATTGACAAACTCGGCTTTGCTACAACAGGAAGTTGAATGTCACTTAAATTATCATCATTATTCAGCAATTAATCTGACGGTGTGAATATTGCAGAGAGAACTCATGAAGTCTAAAAATAAGGCCATCAGGACTCTTCAGGGGACACTTAAGAAAAAGACAAACACAAGAAACTCATTATCCGGATGATCACTGAGCTGTCACCCACAATCATCTATACCGCACATCAGGGAACTGCGCCAATGCTCCAGGTGCCCCCCGAGAGTCCAGCCGGGATAATATATATACTAATGTCATTTTCAGGAGGGTTCAATTATTTCTGTGAGTAGCCGACAGGTCCGCCACCAATAATGTAGAGCGGGGGAGGAAGAAGAAGATAAATCCTCCTGCAAGACTCCGACCCCATCCCCCGAGGACTGGACTACCCAGACCACTAGTAAGTATACCTATTAACTCAAGATCTCTGCACGTTTTCAGTGAACGAAAACAACTGAACACCTGTAAAGACCTAATACTCCGCACATCTGAGGGTTTGTTACAATTGTATCCAATCTAGACAATCCTCTATGAGGTAAACAGCCTGGACTAGAGACTGAGACATTTTACCTGCACTGATACATTGTAACAAACCATCAGGAGAGAGATTTGTGCTGCTGATTAGTTTAGCTGTTGGATTATGGGGTCCTTGGGATTCAGCAGTGTTTTATATAATTTAGCATTGTGAGAAACTAGACATGGACCGCACAATCCACAATATATACGTTGATCTGAGCCGCTAAGCATAATTTAGAAACATGAACATGAGGTTCTTTGTAAACATTTTGATCAAACTGTATAAGCCCACTGGCACGTTCTTCATTGGGTTAATAGAAAAACTGCTCCAAAAATAGCCGTAAAAAACACATTAAAAAACGGCTGATGCATAAAAAACGGCTGAAAATCAGAGCTGGTTTCCCTTGAAAACCGCTCCGTATTTTACAGCCGTTTTTTGTGAAGCGTGTGAACATCGCCTTAAAGTGCCAATGCGCACCATTCCACCTAGGTTTCCTGGATACAAAAGATACTTCTGGATCTGAGCAATTAGGTTAAAGGGGTTTTCCAATACTTTTTTTTTTAATCACTGCAATGCTTTTCAGTTTATCTACTAATGCCCCCTGAATATCGGTATCTACATTTAAATTTTTAATTTTCCATTATTCTCTATTGTTTACATTGAGAGGTTTGTTTACCTCTGCGTGTTTGTTGTCTTGCTCTTCCGGTCATAGAGTTGTGACCGAACGCTGCCTGCCTTGACCTCTCTCTCATTTTACCCTGAGTGTCCGCCTGGCGCATACTGTGGAGGTACTATTCAGTAACAGTATGGGGGTATTATTCAGTCACTATGTGGTTATGGTGTGGTGGTATTATTCAGTCACTATGTGGTTATGGTGTGGCGGTATTATACAGTAACAGTATGGGGATATTATTCAGTCACTATGTGGTTATGGTGTGGAGGTATTATTCAGTAACAGTTTGGGGGTATTATTCAGTAACAGTATGGGGGTATTATTCAGTCACTATGTGGTTATGGTGTGGCGGTATTATTCAGTAACAGTATGGTGGTATTATTCAGTCACTATGTGGTTATGGTGTGGCGGTATTATTCAGTAACAGTATGGGGGTATTATTCAGTCACTATGTGGTTATGGTGTGGAGGTATTATTCAGTAACTGTACGGGGGTATTATTCAGTCACTATGTGGTTATGGTGTGGTGGTATTATTCAGTAACAGTATGGGGGTATTATTCAGTCACTATGTGGTTATGGTGTGGTGGTATTATTCAGTAACAGTATGGGGTTATTATTCAGTCACTATGTGGTTATGGTGTGGCGGTATTATTCAGTAACAGTATGGGGTTATTATTCAGTCACTATGTGGTTATGGTGTGGTGGTATTATTCAGTAACAGTATGGGGGTATTATTCAGTCACTATGTGGTTATGGTGTGGTGGTATTATTCAGTAACAGTATGGGGGTATTATTCAGTCACTATGTGGTTATGGTGTGGTGGTATTATTCAGTAACAGTATGGGGGTATTATTCAGTCACTATGTGGTTATGATGTGGTGATATTATTTAGTAGCTGTATGGGGGTATTATTCAGTCACTATGTGGATATGGTGTGGCGGTATTATTCCAGTAACAGTATGGGGGTATTATTCAGTCACTATATGGTTATGGTGTGGAGGTATTATTCAGTGACAGGATGGGTGTATTATTCAGTCCACTATGTGGGTATGGTGTGGCGGTATTATTCAGTAACAGTATGGCGGTATTATTCAGTCTATGTGGTTATGATGTGGTGGTATTATTCAGTAACAGTATGGGGGTATTATTCAGTCACTATGTGGTTATGGTGTGGAGGTATTATTCAGTAACAGTATGGGGGTATTATTCAGTCACTATGTGGTTATAGTGTGGCGGTATTATTCAGTAACAGTATGGGGGTATTATTCAGTCACTATGTGGTTATGGTGTGGAGGTATTATTCAGTAACAGTATGGGGGTATTATTCAGTCACTATGTGGTTATGGTGTGGTGGTATTATTCAGTAACAGTATGGGGGTATTATTCAGTCACTATGTGGATATGGTGTGGAGGTATTATTCAGTAACAGTATGGCGGTATTATTCAGTCTATGTGGTTATGATGTGGTGGTATTATTCAGTAACAGTATGGGGGTATTATTCAGTCACTATGTGGTTATGGTGTGGAGGTATTATTCAGTAACAGTATGGGGGTATTATTCAGTCGCTATGTGGTTATGGTGTGGAGGTATTATTCAGTAACAGTATGGGGTTATTATTCAGTCACTATGTGGTTATGGTGTGGCGGTATTATTCAGTAACAGTATGGGGGTATTATTCAGTCACTATGTGGTTATGGTGTGGAGGTATTATTCAGTAACAGTATGGGGTATTATTCAGTCACTATGTGGTTATGGTGTGGAGGTATTATTCAGTAAAAGTATGGGGGTATTATTCAGTCACTATGTGGTTATGGTGTGGCGGTATTATTCAGTAACAGTATAGGGGTATTATTCAGTCGCTATGTGGTTATGGTGTGGAGGTATTATTCAGTAACAGTATGGGGTTATTATTCAGTCACTATGTGGTTATGGTGTGGCGGTATTATTCAGTAACAGTATGGGGGTATTATTCAGTCACTATGTGGTTATGGTGTGGAGGTATTATTCAGTAACAGTATGGGGGTATTATTCAGTCACTATGTGGTTATGGTGTGGTGGTATTATTCAGTAACAGTATGGGGGTATTATTCAGTCACTATGTGGTTATGGTGTGGTGGTATTATTCAGTAACAGTATGGGGGTATTATTCAGTCACTATGTGGTTATGGTGTGGCGGTATTATTCAGTAACAGTATGGGGGTATTATTCAGTCACTATGTGGTTATGGTGTGGAGGTATTATTCAGTAACAGTATGGGGGTATTATTCAGTCACTATGTGGTTATGGTGTGGTGGTGTTATTCAGTAACAGTATGGGGGTATTATACAGTCACTATATGGTTATGGTGTGGTGGTATTATTCAGTAACAGTATTGGGGTATAATTCAGTCACTATGTGGTTATGGTGTGGCGGTATTATTCAGTAACAGTATGGGGGTATTATTCAGTCACTATGTGGTTATGGTGTGGTGGTATTATTCAGTAACAGTATGGGGGTATTATTCAGTCACTATGTGGTTATGGTGTGGCGGTATCATTCAGTAACAGTATGGGGGTATTATTCAGTCACTATGTGGTTATGGTGTGGTGGTATTATTCAGTAACACTATGGGGATATTATTCAGTCACTATGTGGTTATGGTGTGGTGGTATTATTCAGTAACAGTATGGGGTATTATTCAGTCACTATGTGGTTATGGAGTGGTGGTATTATTCAGTAACAGTATGGGGGTATTATTCAGTCACTATGTGGTTATGGTGTGGTGGTATTATTCAGTAACAGTATAGGGGTATTATTCAATCACTATGTGGTTATGGTGTGGCGGTATTATTCAGTAACAGTATGGGGTATTATTCAGTGACTATGTGGTTATGGTGTGGCAGTATTATTCAGTAACAGTATGGGGGTATTATTCAGTCACTATGTGGTTATGGTGTGGTGGTATTATTCAGTAAAAGTATGGGGGTATTATTCAGTCACTATGTGGTTATGGTGTGGCGGTATTATTCATTAACAGTATGGGGGTATTATTCAGTCACTATGTGGTTATGGTGTGGCGGTATTATTCAGTACAGTTTGGGGGTATTATTCAGTCACTATGTGGTTATGGTGTGGGGGTATTATTTAGTAACAGTATGGAGGTATTATTCAGTCACTATGTGGTTATGGTGTGGCAGTATTATTCAGTACAGTTTGGGGTATTATTCAGTCACTATGTGGTTATGGTGTGGAGGTATTATTTAGTAACAGTATGGGGGTATTATTCAGTCACTATGTGGTTATGGTGTGGGGGTATTATTTAGTAACAGTATGGAGGTATTATTCAGTCACTATGTGGTTATGGTGTGGCGGTATTATTCAGTACAGTTTGGGGGTATTATTCAGTCACTATATGGTTATGGTGTGGCGGTATTATTCAGTACAGTTTGGGGGTATTATTCAGTCACTATGTGGTTATGGTGTGGAGGTATTATTCCAGTAACACTATGGGGGTATTATTCAGTCTCTATGTGGTTATGGTGTGGGGGTATTATTTAGTAACAGTATGGGGGTATTATTCAGTCACTATGTGGTTATGGTGTGGTGGTATTATTCAGTAACAGTATGGGGTATTATTCAGTCACTATGTGGTTTATGGTGTGGCGGTATTATTCAGTCACTATGTGGTTATGGTGTGGAGGTATTATTCATAACAGTATGGGGTATTATTCAGTCACTATGTGGTTATGGTGTGGTGGTGTTATTCAGTAACAGTATGGGGGTATTATACAGTCACTATATGGTTATGGTGTGGTGTATATTCAGTAATAGTATTGGGGTATTATTCAGTCACTATGTGGTTATGGTGTGGCGGTATATTTCAGTAACAGTATGGGGGTATTATTCAGTCACTATGTGGTTATGGTGTGGTGGTATTATTCAGTAACAGTATGGGGGTATTATTCAGTCACTATGTGGTTATGGTGTGGCGGTTCATTCAGTAACAGTATGGGGGTATTATTCAGTCACTATGTGGTTATGGTGTGGTGGTATTATTCAGTAACACTATGGGGATATTATTCAGTCACTATGTGGTTATGGTGTGGTGGTATTATTCAGTAACAGTATGGGGGTATTATTCAGTCACTATGTGGTTATGGAGTGGTGGTATGTATTCAGTAACAGTATGGGGGTATTCAGTCACTATGTGGTTATGGTGTGGTGGTATATTCAGTAACAGTATAGGGGTATTATTCAATCACTATGTGGTTATGGTGGCGGTATTATTCAGTAACAGTATGGGGGTATTATTCAGTGACTTTGTGGTTATGGTGTGGCAGTATTATTCAGTAACAGTATGGGGGTATTATTCAGTCACTATGTGGTTATGCTGTGGGGGTATTATTCAGTAACAGTATGGGGGTATTATTCAGTCACTATGTGGTTATGGTGTGGTGGTATTATTCAGTAACAGTATGGGGTATTATTCAGTCACTATCTGGTTATGGTGTGGAGGTATTATTCAGTAACTGTTATGGGGGTATTATTCAGTCACTATGTGGTTATGGTGTGGCGGTATTATTCAGTACAGTTTGGGGGTATTATTCAGTCACTATGTGGTTATGGTGTGGGGGTATTATTTTAGTAACAGTATGGAGGTATTATTCAGTCACTATGTGGTTATGGTGTGGCGGTATTATTCAGTACAGTTTGGGGGTATTATTCAGTCACTATGTGGTTATGGTGTGGGGGTATTATTTAGTAACAGTATGGGGGTATTATTCAGTTCACTATGTGGTTATGGTGTGGGGGTATTATTTAGTAACAGTATGGAGGTATTATTCAGTCACTATGTGGTTATGGTGTGGCGGTATTATTCAGTACAGTTTGGGGGTATTATTCAGTCACTATATGGTTATGGTGTGGCGGTATTATTCAGTACAGTTTGGGGGTATTATTCAGTCACTATGTGGTTATGGTGTGGAGGTATATTCAGTAACACTAAGGGGGGTATTATTCAGTCTCTATGTGGTTATGGTGTGGGGGTATTATTTAGTAACAGTATGGGGGTATTATTCAGTCACTATGTGGTTATGGTGTGGTGGTATTATTCAGTAACAGTATGGGGTATTATTCAGTCACTATGTGGTTATGGTGTGGCGGTATTATTCAGTCACTATGTGGTTATGGTGTGGTGGTATTATTCAGTAACAGTATGGGGGTATTATTCAGTCACTATGTGATTATGGTGTGGCGGTATTATTCAGTAAAAGTATGGGGGTATTATTCAGTCTATGTGGTTATGGTGTGGCAGTATTATTCAGTAACAGTATGGGGTATTATTCAGTCACTATGTGGTTATGGTGTGGAGGTATTATTCAGTAACAGTATGGGGGTATTATTCAATCACTATATGGTTATGGTGTGTTGGTATTATTCAGTAACAGTATGGGGGTATTATTCAGTCACTATGTGGTTATTGTGTGGCGGTTATTCAGTAACAGTATGGGGGTAATTATTCCAGTCACTATGTGGTTATGGTGTGGTGGTATTATTCAGTAACAGTATGATGGTATTATTCAGTCTATGTGGTTATGGTGTGGCAGTATTATTCAGTAACAGTATGGGGGTATTATTTAGTCACTATGTGGTTATGGTGTGGCAGTATTATTCAGTAACAGTATGGAGGTATTATTCAGTCACTATGTGGTTATAGTGTGGTGGTTATTATTCAGTAACAGTATGACGGTATATTCAGTCCCTGTATGGTAGGTATTATTCAGTAATAGTACGGGGGTATTATTCAGTCTCTATGTGATTATGGTATGGGGGTATTATTCAGTAACAGTATGGGGTATTATTCAGTCACTATGTGGTTATGGAGTGGCGGTATTATTCAGTAACATTATGGGGGTATTATTCAGTCACTATGTGGTTATGGTGTGGCGGTATTATTCAGTAACAGTACCGGGATATTATTCAGTCACTATGTGGTTATGGTGTGGTGATATATTCAGTAACAGTATGGGGGTATTATTCAGTCACTATGTGGTTATGGTGTGGAGGTATTATTCAGTAACAGTATGGGGTATTATTCAGTCACTATGTGGTTATGGAGTGGTGGTATTATTCAGTAACAGTATGGAGGTATTATTCAGTCACTATGTGGTTATGGTGTGGCGGTATTATTCAGTAACAGTATGGGGGTATTATTCAGTCACTATCTGGTTATGGTGGGGCGGTATTATTCAGTAACATTATGGGGGTATTATTCAGTCACTATGTGGTTATGGTGTGGCGGTATTATTCAGTAACAGTATGGGGGTATTATTCAGTGACTATCTGGTTATGGTGTGGCAGTATTATTCAGTAACAGTATGGGGGTATTATTCAGTCACTATGTGGTTATGGTGTGGCGGTATTATTCAGTAACATTATGGGGGTATTATTCAGTCACTATGTGGTTATGCTGTGGGGGTATTATCCAGTAACAGTATGGGGGTATTATTCAGTCACTATGTGGTTATGGTGTGGTGGTATTATTCAGTAACAGTATGGGGGTATTATTCAGTCACTATGTGCTTATGGTGTTGAGGTATTATTCAGTAACTGTATGGGGTATTATTCAGTCACTATGTGGTTATGGTGTGGCGGTATTATTCAGTAACAGTATGGGGTATTATTCAGTCACTATGTGGTTATGGAGTGGCAGTATTATTCAGTAACAGTATGGGGGTATTATTCAGTCACTATGTGGTTATGGTGTGGAGGTATTATTCAGTAACAGTATGGGGGTATTTTTCAGTCACTATGTGTTATGGTGTGGAGGTATTATTCAGTAACTGTATGGGGGTATTATTCAGTCACTATGTGGTTATGGTGTGGCGGTATTATTCAGTAACAGTACAGGGATATATTCAGTCACTATGTGGTTATGGTGTGGTGATATTATTCAGTAACAGTATGGGGGTATTATTCAGTCACTATGTGGTTATGGTGTGGAGGTATTATTCAGTAACAGTATGGGGGTATTTTTCAGTCACTATGTGGTTATGGTGTGGAGGTATTATTCAGTAACAGTATGGGGGTATTATTCAGTCACTATGTGGTTATGGAGTGGTGGTATTATTCAGTAACAGTATGGAGGTATTATTCAGTCACTATGTGGTTATGGTGTGGCGGTATTATTCAGTAACAGTATGGGGGTATTATTCAGTCACTATCTGGTTATGGTGTGGCGGTATTATTCAGTAACAGTATGGGGGGTATTATTCAGTCACTATGTGGTTATGGTGTGGAGGTATTATTCAGTAACAGTATGGGGGTATTATTCAATCACTATATGGTTATGGTGTGTTGGTATTATTCAGTAACAGTATGGGGGTATTATTCAGTCACTATGTGGTTATGTGTGGCGGTATTATTCAGTAACAGTATGGGGGTATTATTCAGTCACTATGTGGTTATGGTGTGGTGGTATTATTCAGTAACAGTATGATGGTATTATTCAGTCTATGTGGTTATGGTGTGGCAGTATTATTCAGTAACAGTATGGGGGTATTATTTAGTCACTATGTGGTTATGGTGTGGCAGTATTATTCAGTAACAGTATGGAGGTATTATTCAGTCACTATGTGGTTATAGTGTGGTGGTATTATTCAGTAACAGTATGACGGTATTATTCAGTCCCTGTATGGAGGTATTATTCAGTAATAGTACGGGGGTATTATTCAGTCTCTATGTGATTATGGTATGGGGGTATTATTCAGTAACAGTATGGGGTATTATTCAGTCACTATGTGGTTATGGAGTGGCGGTATTATTCAGTAACATTATGGGGGTATTATTCAGTCACTATGTGGTTATGGTGTGGCGGTATTATTCAGTAACAGTACAGGGATATTATTCAGTCACTATGTGGTTATGGTGTGGTGATATTATTCAGTAACAGTATGGGGGTATTATTCAGTCACTATGTGGTTATGGTGTGGAGGTATTATTCAGTAACAGTATGGGGGTATTATTCAGTCACTATGTGGTTATGGAGTGGTGGTATTATTCAGTAACAGTATGGAGGTATTATTCAGTCACTATGTGGTTATGGTGTGGCGGTATTATTCAGTAACAGTATGGGGGTATTATTCAGTCACTATCTGGTTATGGTGGGGCGGTATTATTCAGTAACATTATGGGGGTATTATTCAGTCACTATGTGGTTATGGTGTGGCGGTATTATTCAGTAACAGTATGGGGGTATTATTCAGTGACTATCTGGTTATGGTGTGGCAGTATTATTCAGTAACAGTATGGGGGTATTATTCAGTCACTATGTGGTTATGGTGTGGCGGTATTATTCAGTAACATTATGGGGGTATTATTCAGTCACTATGTGGTTATGCTGTGGGGGTATTATCCAGTAACAGTATGGGGGTATTATTCAGTCACTATGTGGTTATGGTGTGGTGGTATTATTCAGTAACAGTATGGGGGTATTATTCAGTCACTATGTGCTTATGGTGTTGAGGTATTATTCAGTAACTGTATGGGGGTATTATTCAGTCACTATGTGGTTATGGTGTGGCGGTATTATTCAGTAACAGTATGGGGTATTATTCAGTCACTATGTGGTTATGGAGTGGCGGTATTATTCAGTAACAGTATGGGGGTATTATTCAGTCACTATGTGGTTATGGTGTGGAGGTATTATTCAGTAACAGTATGGGGGTATTTTTCAGTCACTATGTGGTTATGGTGTGGAGGTATTATTCAGTAACTGTATGGGGGTATTATTCAGTCACTATGTGGTTATGGTGTGGCGGTATTATTCAGTAACAGTACAGGGATATTATTCAGTCACTATGTGGTTATGGTGTGGTGATATTATTCAGTAACAGTATGGGGGTATTATTCAGTCACTATGTGGTTATGGTGTGGAGGTATTATTCAGTAACAGTATGGGGGTATTTTTCAGTCACTATGTGGTTATGGTGTGGAGGTATTATTCAGTAACAGTATGGGGGTATTATTCAGTCACTATGTGGTTATGGAGTGGTGGTATTATTCAGTAACAGTATGGAGGTATTATTCAGTCACTATGTGGTTATGGTGTGGCGGTATTATTCAGTAACAGTATGGGGGTATTATTCAGTCACTATCTGGTTATGGTGTGGCGGTATTATTCAGTAACAGTATGGGGGTATTATTCAGTCACTATGTGGTTATGGTGTGGCGGTATTATTCAGTAACAGTATGGGGGTATTATTCAGTGACTATGTGGTTATGGTGTGGCAGTATTATTCAGTAACAGTATGGGGGTATTATTCAGTCACTATGTGGTTATGGTGTGGCGGTATTATTCAGTAACATTATGGGAGTATTATTCAGTCACTATGTGGTTATGCTGTGGGGGTATTATTCAGTAACAGTATGGGGGTATTATTCAGTCACTATGTGGTTATGGTGTGGTGGTATTATTCAGTAACAGTATGGGGGTATTATTCAGTCACTATGTGGTTATGGTGTGGAGGTATTATTCAGTAACTGTATGGGGGTATTATTCAGTCACTATGTGGTTATGGTGTAGCGGTATTATTCAGTACAGTTTGGGGGTATTATTCAGTCACTATGTGGTTATGGTGTGGGGGTATTATTTAGTAACAGTATGGAGGTATTATTCAGTCACTATGTGGTTATGGTGTGGCGGTATTATTCAGTACAGTTTGGGGGTATTATTCAGTCACTATGTGGTTATGGTGTGGGGGTATTATTTATTAACAGTATGGGGGTATTATTCAGTCACTATGTGGTTATGGTGTGGGGGTATTATTTAGAAACAGTATGGAGGTATTATTCAGTCACTATGTGTTTATGGTGTGGCGGTATTATTCAGTACAGTTTGGGGGTATTATTCAGTCACTATATGGTTATGGTGTGGCGGTATTATTCAGTACAGTTTGGGGGTATTATTCAGTCACTATGTGGTTATGGTGTGGAGGTATTATTCAGTAACACTATGGGGGTATTATTCAGTCTCTATGTGGTTATGGTGTGGGGGTATTATTTAGTAACAGTATGGGGGTATTATTCAGTCACTATGTGGTTATGGTGTGGTGGTATTATTCAGTAACAGTATGGGGTATTATTCAGTCACTATGTGATTATGGTGTGGCGGTATTATTCAGTAACAGTATGGGGTATTATTCAGTCACTATGTGATTATGGTGTGGCGGTATTATTCAGTAAAAGTATGGGGGTATTATTCAGTCTATGTGGTTATGGTGTGGCGGTATTATTCAGTAACAGTATGGGGGTATTATTCAGTCACTATGTGGTTATGGTGTGTTGGTATTATTCAGTAACAGTATGGGGGTATTATTCAGTCACTATGTGGTTATTGTGTGGCAGTATTATTCAGTAACAGTATGGGGGTATTATTCAGTCACTATGTGGTTATGGTGTGGTGGTATTATTCAGTAAAAGTATGATGGTATTATTCAGTCTATGTGGTTATGGTGTGGCAGTATTATTCAGTAACAGTATGGGGGTATTATTTAGTCACTATGTGGTTATGGTGTGGCAGTATTATTCAGTAACAGTATGGAGGTATTATTCAGTCACTATGTGGTTATAGTGTGGTGGTATTATTCAGTACCAGTATGACGGTATTATTCAGTCACTGTTTGGAGGTATTATTCAGTAACAGTACGGGGGTATTATTCAGTCTCTATGTGATTATGGTATGGGGGTATTATTCAGTAACAGTATGGGGTATTATTCAGTCACTATGTGGTTATGGAGTGGCGGTATTATTCAGTAACATTATGGGATTATTATTTAGTCACTATGTAATTATGGTGTGGCGGTATTATTCAGTAACAGTACAGGGATATTATTCAGTCACTATGTGGTTATGGTGTGGTGATATTATTCAGTAACAGTATGGGGGTATTATTCAGTCACTATGTGGTTATGGTGTGGAGGTATTATTCAGTAACAGTATGGGGGTATTTTTCAGTCACTATGTGGTTATGGTGTGGAGGTATTATTCAGTAACAGTATGGGGGTATTATTCAGTCACTATGCGGTTATGGAGTGGTGGTATTATTCAGTAACAGTATGGAGGTATTATTCAGTCACTATGTGGTTATGGTGTGGCGGTATTATTCAGTAACAGTATGGGGGTATTATTCTGTCACTATCTGGTTATGGTGTGGCGGTATTATTCAGTAACAGTATGGGGGTATTATTCAGTCACTATGTGGTTATGGTGTGGCGGTATTATTCAGTAACTGTATGGGGTATTATTCAGTCACTATGTGATTATGGTGTGGAGGTATTATTCAGTAACAGTATGGGGGTATTATTCAGTCACTATGTGGTAATGATGTGGAGGTATTATTCAGTAACAGTATGGGGGTATTATTCAGTCACTATGTGGCTATGGTGTCCCGGTATTATTCAGTAACAGTATGGGGGTATTATTCAGTCACTATGTGGTTATGGTGTGGAGGTATTATTCAGTAACAGTATGGGGGTATTATACTGTCACTATGTGGTTATGGTGTCCCGGTATTATTCAGTAACAGTATGGGGGTATTATTCAGTCACTATGGGGTTATGGTGTGGAGGTATTATTCAGTAACAGTATGGGGGTATTATTCAGTCACTATGTGGTTATGGTGTGGTGGTATTACTCAGTAACAGTATGGGGGTATTATTCAGTCACTATGTGGTTATGGTGTGGAGGTATTATTCATTAACGGTATGGGGTATTATTCAGTCACTATGTGGTTATGGTGTGGAGGTATTATTCAGTACCAGTATGACGGTATTATTCAGTCACTGTTTGGAGGTATTATTCAGTAACAGTACGGGGGTATTATTCAGTCTCTATGTGATTATGGTATGGGGGTATTATTCAGTAACAGTATGGGGTATTATTCAGTCACTATGTGGTTATGGAGTGGCGGTATTATTCAGTAACATTATGGGGGTATTATTCAGTCACTATGTGGTTATGGTGTGGCGGTATTATTCAGTAACAGTACAGGGATATTATTCAGTCACTATGTGGTTATGGTGTGGTGATATTATTCAGTAACAGTATGGGGGTATTATTCAGTCACTATGTGGTTATGGTGTGGAGGTATTATTCAGTAACAGTATGGGGGTATTTTTCAGTCACTATGTGGTTATGGTGTGGAGGTATTATTCAGTAACAGTATGGGGGTATTATTCAGTCACTATGCGGTTATGGAGTGGTGGTATTATTCAGTAACAGTATGGAGGTATTATTCAGTCACTATGTGGTTATGGTGTGGCGGTATTATTCAGTAACAGTATGGGGGTATTATTCTGTCACTATCTGGTTATGGTGTGGCGGTATTATTCAGTAACAGTATGGGGGTATTATTCAGTCACTATGTGGTTATGGTGTGGCGGTATTATTCAGTAACTGTATGGGGTATTATTCAGTCACTATGTGATTATGGTGTGGAGGTATTATTCAGTAACAGTATGGGGGTATTATTCAGTCACTATGTGGTAATGATGTGGAGGTATTATTCAGTAACAGTATGGGGGTATTATTCAGTCACTATGTGGCTATGGTGTCCCGGTATTATTCAGTAACAGTATGGGGGTATTATTCAGTCACTATGTGGTTATGGTGTGGAGGTATTATTCAGTAACAGTATGGGGGTATTATACTGTCACTATGTGGTTATGGTGTCCCGGTATTATTCAGTAACAGTATGGGGGTATTATTCAGTCACTATGGGGTTATGGTGTGGAGGTATTATTCAGTAACAGTATGGGGGTATTATTCAGTCACTATGTGGTTATGGTGTGGTGGTATTACTCAGTAACAGTATGGGGGTATTATTCAGTCACTATGTGGTTATGGTGTGGAGGTATTATTCATTAACGGTATGGGGTATTATTCAGTCACTATGTGGTTATGGTGTGGAGGTATTATTCAGTAACAGTATGGGGGTATTAGTCAGTCACTATGTGGTTATGGTGTGGCGGTATTACTCAGTAACAGTATGGGGGTATTATTCAGTCACTATGTGGTTATGGTGTGGCGGTAATATTCAGTAACCGTATGGGGGTATTATTCAGTCACTATGTGGTTATGGTGTGGAGATATTATTCAGTAACAGTATGGGGGTATTATACAGTCACTATGTGGTTATGGTGTGGTGGTATTATTCAGTAACAGTATGGGGTATTATTCAGTCACTATGTGGTTATGGTGTGGTGGTATTATTCAGTAACAGTATGGGGGTATTATTAAGTCACTATGTGGTTATGGTGTGGTGGTATTATTCAGTAACAGTATGTGGGTATTATTCAGTCACTATGTGGTTATGGTGTGGTGGTATTATTCAGTAACAGTATGGGGTTGTTAATCAGTCACTATGTGGTTATGGTGTAGTGGTATTATTCAGTAACAGTATGGAGGTATTATTCAGTCACTATGTGGTTATGGTGTGGAGGTATTATTCAGTAACAGTATGGGGGTATTTTTCAGTCACTATTTGGTTATGGTGTGGAGGTATTATTCAGTAACAGTATGGAGGTATTATTCAGTCACTTTGTGGTTATGGTGTGGCGGTATTTTTCAGTAACAGTATGGGGGTATTATTCAGTCACTATGTGGTTATGGTGTGGAGGTATTATTCAGTAACAGTATGGGGTATTATTCAGTCACTATGTGGTTATGGTGTGGTGGTATTATTCAGTAACAGTATGGGGTATTATTCAGTCACTATGTGGTTATGGTGTGGTGGTATTATTCAGTAACAGTATGGGGGTATTATTCAGTCACTATGTGGTTATGGTGTGGTGGTATTATTAAGTAACAGTATGGGGTATTATTCAGTCACTATGTGGTTATGGAGTGGCGGTATTACTCAGTAACATTATGGGGTTATTATTCAGTCACTATGTGGTTATGGTGTGGCGGTATTATTCAGTAACAGTATGGAGGTATTATTCAGTCACTATGTGGTTATGGTGTGGCGGTATTTTTCAGTAACAGTATGGGGGTATTATTCAGTCACTATGTGGTTATGGTGTGGAGGTATTATTCACTAACAGTATGGGGGTATTATTCAGTCACTATGTGGTTATGGTGTGGAGGTATTATTCACTAACAGTATGGGGGTATTATTCAGTCACTAGGTGGTTATGGTGTGGAGGTATTATTCAGTAACAGTATGGGGGTATTATTCAGTCACTATGTGGTTATGGTGTGGAGATATTATTCAGTAACAGTATGGAGGTATTATTCAGTCACTATGTGGTTATGATGTGGCAGTATTATTCAGTAACAGTATGGGGTATTATTCAGTCACTATGTGGTTATGGTGTGGAGGTATTATTCACTAACAGTATGGAGGTATTATTCAGTCACTATGTGGTTATGGTGTGGAGGTATTATTCAGTAACAGTATGGGGGTATTATACAGTCACTATGTGGTTATGGTGTGGTGGTATTATTCAGTAACAGTATGGGGTATTATTCAGTCACTATGTGGTTATGGTGTGGTGGTATTATTCAGTAACAGTATGGGGTATTATTCAGTCACTATGTGGTTATGGTGTGGTGGTATTATTCAGTAACAGTATGGGGGTATTATTCAGTCACTATGTGGTTATGGTGTGGTGGTATTATTAAGTAACAGTATGGGGTATTATTCAGTCACTATGTGGTTATGGAGTGGCGGTATTACTCAGTAACATTATGGGGTTATTATTCAGTCACTATGTGGTTATGGTGTGGCGGTATTATTCAGTAACAGTATGGAGGTATTATTCAGTCACTATGTGGTTATGGTGTGGTGGTGTTATTCAGTAACAGTATGGGGGTATTATACAGTCACTATATGGTTATGGTGTGGTGGTATTATTCAGTAACAGTATTGGGGTATTATTCAGTCACTATGTGGTTATGGTGTGGCGGTATTATTCAGTAACAGTATGGGGGTATTATTCAGTCACTATGTGGTTATGGTGTGGTGGTATTATTCAGTAACAGTATGGGGGTATTATTCAGTCACTATGTGGTTATGGTGTGGCGGTATCATTCAGTAACAGTATGGGGGTATTATTCAGTCACTATGTGGTTATGGTGTGGTGGTATTATTCAGTAACACTATGGGGATATTATTCAGTCACTATGTGGTTATGGTGTGGTGGTATTATTCAGTAACAGTATGGGGGTATTATTCAGTCACTATGTGGTTATGGAGTGGTGGTATTATTCAGTAACAGTATGGGGGTATTATTCAGTCACTATGTGGTTATGGTGTGGAGGTATTATTCAGTAACAGTATGGGGGTATTATTCAGTCACTATTTGGTTATGGTGTGGTGGTGTTATTCAGTAACAGTATGGGGGTATTATTCAGTCACTATGTGGTTATGGTGTGGCGGTATTATTCAGTAACAGTATGGGGTTATTATTCAGTCACTGGTTATGGTGTGGTGGTGTTATTCAGTAACAGTATGGGGTTATTATTCAGTCACTGGTTATGGTGTGGTGGTATTATTCAGTAACAGTATGGGGTTATTATTCAGTCACTAGTTATGGTGTGGGGGTATTATTCAGTCACTATGTGGTTATGGTGTGGTGCTATTATTCAGTAACAGTATGGGATATTATTCAGTCACTCTGTGGTTATGATGTGGCAGTTTTATTCAGTAACAGTATGGTGGTATTGTTCAGTCACTATGTGGTTATGGTGTGGTGGTATTATTCAGTAACAGTATGGGGGTATTATTTAGTCACTATGTGGTTATGGTGTAGTGGTATTATTCAGTAACAGTATGGGGGTATTATTCAGTCACTATGTGGTTATGGTGTAGTGGTATTATTCAGTAACAGTATGGGGGTATTATTCAGTCACTATGTGGTTATGGTGTGGTGGTATTATTCACTAACAGTATGGAGGTATTATTCAGTCACTATGTGGTTATGGTGTGGTGGTATTATTCAGTAACAGTATGGGGGTATTATTTAGTCACTATGTGGTTATGGTGTGGTGGTATTATTCAGTAACAGTATGGGGTTATTATTCAGTCACTATGTGGTTTTAGTGTGGCGGTATTATTCAGTAACAATATTGTGGTATTATTCAGTCACTATGTGGTTATGGTGTGGCGGTATTATTCAGTAACAGTATGGGGTATTATTCAGTCACTATGTGATTATGGTGTGGTGGTATTATTCAGTAATAGTATGGGGGTATTATTCAGTCACTATGTGGTTATGGTGTGGTGGTATTATTCTGTCACTATGTGGTCATGGTGTGGAGGTATTATTCAGTAACAGTATGGGGGTATTATTCAGTCACTATGTGGTTGTTGTGTGGCAATATTATTCAGTAACAGTATGGGGGTATTATTCAGTCACTATGTGGTTATGGTGTGGAGATATTATTCAGTAACAGTATGCGGGTATTATTCAGTCACTATGTGGTTATGGTGTGGCGGTATTATTCAGTATCTGTATGGGGGTATTATTCAGTCACTATGTGGTTATGGTGTGGAGGTATTATTCAGTAACAGTTTGGGGGTATTTTTCAGTCACTATATGGTTGTGGTGTGGAGGTATTATTCAGTAACAGTATGGGGGTATTATTCAGTCACTATGTAGTTGTGGTGTGGCAGTATTATTCAGTAACAGTATGGGGGTATTATTCAGTCACTATGTGGTTATGGTGTGGAGATATTATTCAGTAACAGTATGCGGGTATTATTCAGTCACTATGTGGTTATGGTGTGGCGGTATTATTCAGTATCTGTATGGGGGTATTATTCAGTCACTATGTGGTTATGGTGTGGAGGTATTAGTCAGTAACAGTATGGGGGTATTATTAAGTCACTATGTGGTTATGGTGTGGTGGTATTATTCAGTAACAGTTTGGGGGTATTTTTCAGTCACTATGTGGTTATGGTGTGGTGGTATTATTCAGTAACAGTATGGGGGTATTATTCAGTCACTATGTGGTTTTAGTGTGGCGGTATTATTCAGTAACAATATTGTGATATTATTCAGTCACTATGTGGTTATGGTGTGGCGGTATTATTCAGTAACAGTATGGGGGTATTATTCAGTCACTGTGTGGTTATGATGTGGTGGTATTATTCAGTAACAGTATGGGGGTATTATTCAGTTACTATGTGGTTATGGTGTGGTGGTATTATTCAGTAACAGTATGGGGGTATTATTCAGTAACAGTATGGTGGTATTATTCAGTTACTATGTGGTTATGGTGTGGTGGTATTATTCAGTAACAGTATGGGGGTATTATTCAGTCACTGTGTGGTTATGATGTGGTGGTATTATTCAGTAACAGTATGGGGTATTATTCAGTCACTATGTGGTTATGGTGTGGTGGTATTATTCAGTAACAGTATGGGGGTATTATTCAGTCACTGTGTGGTTATGATGTGGTGGTATTATTCAGTAACAGTATGGGAGTATTATTCAGTTACTATGTGGTTATGGTGTGGTGGTATTATTCAGTAACAGTATGGGAGTATTATTCAGTTACTATGTGATTATGGTGTGGTGGTATTATTCAGTAACAGTATGGGGGTATTATTCAGTCACTATGTGGTTATGGTGTGGCAGTATTATTCAGTAACAGTATGGGGGTATTATTAAGTCACTATGTGGTTATGGTGTGGAGGTATTATTCAGTAACAGTATGCGGGTATTATTCAGTCACTATGTGGTTATGGTGTGGCGCTATTATTCAGTATCAGTATGGGGGTATTATTCAGTCACTATGTGGTTATGGTGTGGAGGTATTATTCAGTAACAGTTTGGGGGTATTATTCAGTAACAGTATGGGGGTATTATTCAGTCACTATGTGGTTATGGTGTGGAGGTATTATTCAGTAACAGTTTGGGGGTATTATTCAGTCACTATGTGGTTATGGTGTGGAGGTATTATTCAGTAACAGTATGGGGGTATTATTCAGTCACTATGTGGTTATGGTGTGGTGGTATTATTCAGTAACAGTTTGGGGTTATTATTCAGTCACTATGTGGTTATGGTGTGGAGGTATTATTCAGTAACAGTATGGGGTTATTATTCAGTCACTATGTGGTTATGGTGTGGTGGTATTATTCAGTAACAGTATGGTGTTATTATTCAGTCACTATGTGGTTATGGTGTGAAGGTATTATTCAGTAACAGTATGTTGGTATTATTCAGTCACTATGTGGTTATGGTGTGGCGGTATTATTCAGTAACAGTATGGGGGTATTATTCAGTCACTATGTGGTTATGGTGTGAAGGTATTATTCAGTAACAGTATGGTGGTATTATTCAGTCACTATGTGGTTATGGTGTGGCGGTATTATACAGTAACAGTATGGAGGTATTATTCAGTCACTATGTGGTTATGGTGTGGAGGTATTATTCAGTAACAGTTTGGGGTTATTATTCAGTCACTATGTGGTTATGGTGTGGAGGTATTATTCAGTAACAGTATGGGGGTATTATACAGCCACTATGTGGTTATGGTGTGGTGGTATTATTCAGTAACAGTATGGGAGTATTATTCAGTCACTATGTGGTTATGGTGTGAAGGTATTATTCAGTAACAGTTTGGGGTTATTATTCAGTCACTATGTGGTTATGGTGTGGCGGTATTATTCAGTAACAATATGGGGTATTATTCAGTCACTATGTGGCTATGGTGTGGCAGTATTATTCAGTAACAGTATGGGGGTTATTATTCAGTCACTATGTGGTTATGGTGTGGAGGTATTATTCAGTAACAGTATGGGGGTATTATTCAGTTACCATGTGGTTATGGTGTGGTGGTATTATTCAGTAACAGTATGGGGGTATTATTCAGTCACTATGTGGTTGTGGTGTGGCAGTATTATTCAGTAACAGTATGGGGGTATTATTCAGTCACTATGTGGTTATGGTGTGGCAGTATTATTCAGTAACAGTATGGGGGTATTATTCAGTCACTATGTGGTTATGGTGTGGAGGTATTATTCAGTAACAGTATGCGGGTATTATTCAGTCACTATGTGGTTATGGTGTGGCGCTATTATTCAGTATCAGTATGGGGGTATTATTCAGTCACTATGTGGTTATGGTGTGGAGGTATTATTCAGTAACAGTTTGGGGGTATTATTCAGTAACAGTATGGGGGTATAATTCAGTCACTATGTGGTTATGGTGTGGAGGTATTATTCATTAACGGTATGGGGTATTATTCAGTCACTATGTGGTTATGGTGTGGAGGTATTATTCAGTAACAGTATGGGAGTATTAGTCAGTCACTATGTGGTTATGGTGTGGCGGTATTACTCAGTAACAGTATGGGGGTATTATTCAGTCACTATGTGGTTATGGTGTGGCGGTAATATTCAGTAACCGTATGGGGGTATTATTCAGTCACTATGTGGTTATGGTGTGGAGATATTATTCAGTAACAGTATGGGGGTATTATACAGTCACTATGTGGTTATGGTGTGGTGGTATTATTCAGTAACAGTATGGGGTATTATTCAGTCACTATGTGGTTATGGTGTGGTGGTATTATTCAGTAACAGTATGGGGGTATTATTAAGTCACTATGTGGTTATGGTGTGGTGGTATTATTCAGTAACAGTATGTGGGTATTATTCAGTCACTATGTGGTTATGGTGTGGTGGTATTATTCAGTAACAGTATGGGGTTATTAATCAGTCACTATGTGGTTATGGTGTAGTGGTATTATTCAGTAACAGTATGGAGGTATTATTCAGTCACTATGTGGTTATGGTGTGGAGGTATTATTCAGTAACAGTATGGGGGTATTTTTCAGTCACTATTTGGTTATGGTGTGGAGGTATTATTCAGTAACAGTATGGAGGTATTATTCAGTCACTTTGTGGTTATGGTGTGGCGGTATTTTTCAGTAACAGTATGGGGGTATTATTCAGTCACTATGTGGTTATGGTGTGGAGGTATTATTCACTAACAGTATGGGGGTATTATTCAGTCACTATGTGGTTATGGTGTGGAGGTATTATTCACTAACAGTATGGGGGTATTATTCAGTCACTATGTGGTTATGGTGTGGAGATATTATTCAGTAACAGTATGGAGGTATTATTCAGTCACTATGTGGTTATGGTGTGGAGGTATTATTCACTAACAGTATGGGGGTATTATTCAGTCACTATGTGGTTATGGTGTGGAGGTATTATTCAGTAACAGTATGGGGGTATTATTCAGTCACTATGTGGTTATGGTGTGGAGATATTATTCAGTAACAGTATGGAGGTATTATTCAGTCACTATGTGGTTATGGTGTGGCAGTATTATTCAGTAACAGTATGGGGTATTATTCAGTCACTATGTGGTTATGGTGTGGAGGTATTATTCACTAACAGTATGGAGGTATTATTCAGTCACTATGTGGTTATGGTGTGGAGGTATTATTCAGTAACAGTATGGGGGTATTATACAGTCACTATGTGGTTATGGTGTGGTGGTATTATTCAGTAACAGTATGGGGTATTATTCAGTCACTATGTGGTTATGGTGTGGTGGTATTATTCAGTAACAGTATGGGGTATTATTCAGTCACTATGTGGTTATGGTGTGGTGGTATTATTCAGTAACAGTATGGGGGTATTATTCAGTCACTATGTGGTTATGGTGTGGTGGTATTATTAAGTAACAGTATGGGGTATTATTCAGTCACTATGTGGTTATGGAGTGGCGGTATTACTCAGTAACATTATGGGGTTATTATTCAGTCACTATGTGGTTATGGTGTGGCGGTATTATTCAGTAACAGTATGGAGGTATTATTCAGTCACTATGTGGTTATGGTGTGGTGGTGTTATTCAGTAACAGTATGGGGGTATTATACAGTCACTATATGGTTATGGTGTGGTGGTATTATTCAGTAACAGTATTGGGGTATTATTCAGTCACTATGTGGTTATGGTGTGGCGGTATTATTCAGTAACAGTATGGGGGTATTATTCAGTCACTATGTGGTTATGGTGTGGTGGTATTATTCAGTAACAGTATGGGGGTATTATTCAGTCACTATGTGGTTATGGTGTGGCGGTATCATTCAGTAACAGTATGGGGGTATTATTCAGTCACTATGTGGTTATGGTGTGGTGGTATTATTCAGTAACACTATGGGGATATTATTCAGTCACTATGTGGTTATGGTGTGGTGGTATTATTCAGTAACAGTATGGGGGTATTATTCAGTCACTATGTTGTTATGGAGTGGTGGTATTATTCAGTAACAGTATGGGGGTATTATTCAGTCACTATGTGGTTATGATGTGGAGGTATTATTCAGTAACAGTATGGGGGTATTATTCAGTCACTATTTGGTTATGGTGTGGTGGTGTTATTCAGTAACAGTATGGGGGTATTATTCAGTCACTATGTGGTTATGGTGTGGCGGTATTATTCAGTAACAGTATGGGGTTATTATTCAGTCACTGGTTATGGTGTGGTGGTGTTATTCAGTAACAGTATGGGGTTATTATTCAGTCACTGGTTATGGTGTGGTGGTATTATTCAGTAACAGTATGGGGTTATTATTCAGTCACTAGTTATGGTGTGGGGGTATTATTCAGTCACTATGTGGTTATGGTGTGGTGCTATTATTCAGTAACAGTATGGGATATTATTCAGTCACTCTGTGGTTATGATGTGGCAGTTTTATTCAGTAACAGTATGGTGGTATTGTTCAGTCACTATGTGGTTATGGTGTGGTGGTATTATTCAGTAACAGTATGGGGGTATTATTTAGTCACTATGTGGTTATGGTGTAGTGGTATTATTCAGTAACAGTATGGGGGTATTATTCAGTCACTATGTGGTTATGGTGTAGTGGTATTATTCAGTAACAGTATGGGGGTATTATTCAGTCACTATGTGGTTATGGTGTGGTGGTATTATTCACTAACAGTATGGAGGTATTATTCAGTCACTATGTGGTTATGGTGTGGTGGTATTATTCAGTAACAGTATGGGGGTATTATTTAGTCACTATGTGGTTATGGTGTGGTGGTATTATTCAGTAACAGTATGGGGTTATTATTCAGTCACTATGTGGTTTTAGTGTGGCGGTATTATTCAGTAACAATATTGTGGTATTATTCAGTCACTATGTGGTTATGGTGTGGCGGTATTATTCAGTAACAGTATGGGGTATTATTCAGTCACTATGTGATTATGGTGTGGTGGTATTATTCAGTAATAGTATGGGGGTATTATTCAGTCACTATGTGGTTATGGTGTGGTGGTATTATTCTGTCACTATGTGGTCATGGTGTGGAGGTATTATTCAGTAACAGTATGGGGGTATTATTCAGTCACTATGTGGTTGTTGTGTGGCAATATTATTCAGTAACAGTATGGGGGTATTATTCAGTCACTATGTGGTTATGGTGTGGAGATATTATTCAGTAACAGTATGCGGGTATTATTCAGTCACTATGTGGTTATGGTGTGGCGGTATTATTCAGTATCTGTATGGGGGTATTATTCAGTCACTATGTGGTTATGGTGTGGAGGTATTATTCAGTAACAGTTTGGGGGTATTTTTCAGTCACTATATGGTTGTGGTGTGGAGGTATTATTCAGTAACAGTATGGGGGTATTATTCAGTCACTATGTAGTTGTGGTGTGGCAGTATTATTCAGTAACAGTATGGGGGTATTATTCAGTCACTATGTGGTTATGGTGTGGAGATATTATTCAGTAACAGTATGCGGGTATTATTCAGTCACTATGTGGTTATGGTGTGGCGGTATTATTCAGTATCTGTATGGGGGTATTATTCAGTCACTATGTGGTTATGGTGTGGAGGTATTAGTCAGTAACAGTATGGGGGTATTATTAAGTCACTATGTGGTTATGGTGTGGTGGTATTATTCAGTAACAGTTTGGGGGTATTTTTCAGTCACTATGTGGTTATGGTGTGGTGGTATTATTCAGTAACAGTATGGGGGTATTATTCAGTCACTATGTGGTTTTAGTGTGGCGGTATTATTCAGTAACAATATTGTGATATTATTCAGTCACTATGTGGTTATGGTGTGGCGGTATTATTCAGTAACAGTATGGGGGTATTATTCAGTCACTGTGTGGTTATGATGTGGTGGTATTATTCAGTAACAGTATGGGGGTATTATTCAGTTACTATGTGGTTATGGTGTGGTGGTATTATTCAGTAACAGTATGGGGGTATTATTCAGTAACAGTATGGTGGTATTATTCAGTTACTATGTGGTTATGGTGTGGTGGTATTATTCAGTAACAGTATGGGGGTATTATTCAGTCACTGTGTGGTTATGATGTGGTGGTATTATTCAGTAACAGTATGGGTTTATTATTCAGTCACTATGTGGTTATGGTGTGGTGGTATTATTCAGTAACAGTATGGGGGTATTATTCAGTCACTGTGTGGTTATGATGTGGTGGTATTATTCAGTAACAGTATGGGAGTATTATTCAGTTACTATGTGGTTATGGTGTGGTGGTATTATTCAGTAACAGTATGGGAGTATTATTCAGTTACTATGTGATTATGGTGTGGTGGTATTATTCAGTAACAGTATGGGGGTATTATTCAGTCACTATGTGGTTATGGTGTGGCAGTATTATTCAGTAACAGTATGGGGGTATTATTAAGTCACTATGTGGTTATGGTGTGGAGGTATTATTCAGTAACAATATGCGGGTATTATTCAGTCACTATGTGGTTATGGTATGGCGCTATTATTCAGTATCAGTATGGGGGTATTATTCAGTCACTATGTGGTTATGGTGTGGAGGTATTATTCAGTAACAGTTTGGGGGTATTATTCAGTAACAGTATGGGGGTATTATTCAGTCACTATGTGGTTATGGTGTGGAGGTATTATTCAGTAACAGTTTGGGGGTATTATTCAGTCACTATGTGGTTATGGTGTGGAGGTATTATTCAGTAACAGTATGGGGGTATTAGTCAGTCACTATGTGGTTATGGTGTGGTGGTATTATTCAGTAACAGTTTGGGGTTATTATTCAGTCACTATGTGGTTATGGTGTGGAGGTATTATTCAGTAACAGTATGGGGTTATTATTCAGTCACTATGTGGTTATGGTGTGGTGGTATTATTCAGTAACAGTATGGTGTTATTATTCAGTCACTATGTGGTTATGGTGTGAAGGTATTATTCAGTAACAGTATGTTGGTATTATTCAGTCACTATGTGGTTATGGTGTGGCGGTATTATTCAGTAACAGTATGGGGGTATTATTCAGTCACTATGTGGTTATGGTGTGAAGGTATTATTCAGTAACAGTATGGTGGTATTATTCAGTCACTATGTGGTTATGGTGTGGCGGTATTATACAGTAACAGTATGGAGGTATTATTCAGTCACTATGTGGTTATGGTGTGGAGGTATTATTCAGTAACAGTATGGGGGTATTATACAGCCACTATGTGGTTATGGTGTGGTGGTATTATTCAGTAACAGTATGGGAGTATTATTCAGTCACTATGTGGTTATGGTGTGAAGGTATTATTCAGTAACAGTTTGGGGTTATTATTCAGTCACTATGTGGTTATGGTGTGGCGGTATTATTCAGTAACAATATGGGGTATTATTCAGTCACTATGTGGCTATGGTGTGGCAGTATTATTCAGTAACAGTATGGGGGTATTATTCAGTCACTATGTGGTTATGGTGTGGTGGTATTATTCAGTAACAGTTTGGGGTTATTATTCAGTCACTATGTGGTTATGGTGTGGAGGTATTATTCAGTAACAGTATGGGGGTATTATTCAGTTACCATGTGGTTATGGTGTGGTGGTATTATTCAGTAACAGTATGGGGGTATTATTCAGTCACTATGTGGTTGTGGTGTGGCAGTATTATTCAGTAACAGTATGGGGGTATTATTCAGTCACTATGTGGTTATGGTGTGGCAGTATTATTCAGTAACAGTATGGGGGTATTATTCAGTCACTATGTGGTTATGGTGTGGCGGTATTATTCAGTAACAGTATGAGGGTATTATTCAGTCACTATGTGGTTATGGTGTGGAGGTATTATTCAGTAACAGTTTGGGGTTATTATTCAGTCACTATGTGGTTATGGTGTGGAGGTATTATTCAGTAACAGTATGAGGGTATTATTCAGTCACTATGTGGTTATGGTGTGGAGGTATTATTCAGTAACAGTATGGGGGTATTATTCAGTCACTATGTGGTTATGGTGTAGCGGTATTATTCAGTAACAGTATGGGGTATTATTCAGTCACTATGTGGTTATGGTGTGGTGGTATTATTCAGTAACAGTATGGGAGTATTATTCAGTCACTATGTGGTTATGGTGTGAAGGTATTATTCAGTAACAGTTTGGGGTTATTATTCAGTCACTATGTGGTTATGGTGTGGCGGTATTATTCAGTAACAATATGGGGTATTATTCAGTCACTATGTGGCTATGGTGTGGCAGTATTATTCAGTAACAGTATGGGGGTATTATTCAGTCACTATGTGGTTATGGTGTGGTGGTATTATTCAGTAACAGTTTGGGGTTATTATTCAGTCACTATGTGGTTATGGTGTGGAGGTATTATTCAGTAACAGTATGGGGGTATTATTCAGTTACCATGTGGTTATGGTGTGGTGGTATTATTCAGTAACAGTATGGGGGTATTATTCAGTCACTATGTGGTTGTGGTGTGGCAGTATTATTCAGTAACAGTATGGGGGTATTATTCAGTCACTATGTGGTTATGGTGTGGCAGTATTATTCAGTAACAGTATGGGGGTATTATTCAGTCACTATGTGGTTATGGTGTGGAGGTATTATTCAGTAACAGTATGCGGGTATTATTCAGTCACTATGTGGTTATGGTGTGGCGCTATTATTCAGTATCAGTATGGGGGTATTATTCAGTCACTATGTGGTTATGGTGTGGAGGTATTATTCAGTAACAGTATGGTGGTATTATTCAGTCACTATGTGGTTATGGTGTGGCGGTATTATTCAGTAACAGTATGGGGGTATTATTCAGTCACTATGTGGTTATGGTGTGAAGGTATTATTCAGTAACAGTATGGTGGTATTATTCAGTCACTATGTTGTCATGGTGTGGCGGTATTATACAGTAACAGTATGGAGGTATTATTCAGTCACTATGTGGTTATGGTGTGGCGGTATTATTGAGTAACAGTATGAGGGTATTATTCAGTCACTATGTGGTTATGGTGTGGAGGTATTATTCAGTAACAGTATGGGGGTATTATTCAGTCACTATGTGGTTATGGTGTGGCGGTATTATTCAGTAACAGTATGGGGGTATTATTCAGTCACTATGTGGTTATGGTGTGGAGGTATTATTCAGTAACAGTATGGGGGTATTATTCAGTCACTATGTGGTTATGGTGTGGCGGTATTATTCAGTAACAGTATGGGGGTATTATTCAGTCACTATGTGGTTATGGTGTGGTGGTATTATTCAGTAACAGTTTGGGGTTTTTATTCAGTCACTATGTGGTTATGGTGTGGAGGTATTATTCAGTAACAGTTTGGGGGTATTTTTCAGTCACTATGTGGTTGTGGTGTGGAGGTATTATTCAGTAACAGTATGGGGGTATTATTCAGTTACTATGTGGTTATGGTGTGGAGGTATTATTCAGTAACAGTATGGAGGTATTATTCAGTCACTATGTGGTTATGGTGTGGCAGTATTATTCAGTAACAGTTTGGGGGTATTAGTCAGTCACTATGTGGTTATGGTGTGGTGGTATTATTCAGTAACAGTATGGGGGTATTATTCAGTCATTGTGTGGTTATGGTGTGGGGGTATTATTCAGTAACAGTTTGGGGTTATTATTCAGTCACTATGTGGTTATGGTGTGGTGGTATTATTCAGTAACAGTATGGGGGTATTATTCAGTCATTGTGTGGTTATGGTGTGGGGGTATTATTCAGTAACAGTATGGGGGCATTATTCAGTCACTATGTGGTTATGGTGTGGCAGTATTATTCAGTAACAGTATGGGGGTATTATTCAGTCACTATGTGGTTATGGTGTGGTGATATTATTCAGTAACAGTTTGGGGTTTTTATTCAGTCACTATGTGGTTATGGTGTGGAGGTATTATTCAGTAACAGTTTGGGGGTATTTTTCAGTCACTATGTGGTTGTGGTGTGGAGGTATTATTCAGTAACAGTATGGGGGTATTATTCAGTCACTATGTGGTTATGGTGTGGCGGTATTATTCAGTAACAGTATGGGGGTATTATTCAGTCACTATGTGGTTATGGTGTGGTGGTATTATTCAGTAACAGTATGGGGGTATTATTCAGTCACCATGTGGTTATGGTGTGGCGGTATCATTCAGTAACAGTATGGGGGTATTATTCAGTCACTATGTGGTTATGGTGTGGTGGTATTATTCAATAACACTATGGGGATATTATTCAGTCACTATGTGGTTATGGTGTGGTGGTATTATTCAGTAACAGTATGGGGGTATTATTCAGTCACTATGTGGTTATGGAGTGGTGGTATTATTCAGTAACAGTATGGGGGTATTATTCAGTCACTATGTGGTTATGGTGTGGTGGTATTATTCAGTAACAGTATAGGGGTATTATTCAATCACTATGTGGTTATGGTGTGGCGGTATTATTCAGTAACAGTATGGGGGTATTATTCAGTGACTATGTGGTTATGGTGTGGCAGTATTATTCAGTAACAGTATGGGGGTATTATTCAGTCACTATGTGGTTATGCTGTGGGGGTATTATTCAGTAACAGTATGGGGGTATTATTCAGTCACTATGTGGTTATGGTGTGGTGGTATTATTCAGTAACAGTATGGGGGTATTATTCAGTCACTATCTGGTTATGGTGTGGAGGTATTATTCAGTAACTGTATGGGGGTATTATTCAGTCACTATGTGGTTATGGTGTGGCGGTATTATTCAGTACAGTTTGGGGGTATTATTCAGTCACTATGTGGTTATGGTGTGGGGGTATTATTTAGTAACAGTATGGAGGTATTATTCAGTCACTATGTGGTTATGGTGTGGCGGTATTATTCAGTACAGTTTGGGGGTATTATTCAGTCACTATGTGGTTATGGTGTGGGGGTATTATTTAGTAACAGTATGGGGGTATTATTCAGTCACTATGTGGTTATGGTGTGGGGGTATTATTTAGTAACAGTATGGAGGTATTATTCAGTCACTATGTGGTTATGGTGTGGCGGTATTATTCAGTACAGTTTGGGGGTATTATTCAGTCACTATATGGTAATGGTGTGGCGGTATTATTCAGTACAGTTTGGGGGTATTATTCAGTCACTATGTGGTTATGGTGTGGAGGTATTATTCAGTAACACTATGGGGGTATTATTCAGTCTCTATGTGGTTATGGTGTGGCGGTATTATTCAGTCACTATGTGGTTATGGTGTGGTGGTATTATTCAGTAACAGTATGGGGTATTATTCAGTCACTATGTGGTTATGGTGTGGCGGTATTATTCAGTCACTATGTGGTTATGGTGTGGTGGTATTATTCAGTAACAGTATGGGGGTATTATTCAGTCACTATGTGATTATGGTGTGGCGGTATTATTCAGTAAAAGTATGGGGGTATTATTCAGTCTATGTGGTTATGGTGTGGCAGTATTATTCAGTAACAGTATGGGGGTATTATTCAGTCACTATGTGGTTATGGTGTGGAGGTATTATTCAGTAACAGTATGGGGGTATTATTCAATCACTATGTGGTTATGGTGTGTTGGTATTATTCAGTAACAGTATGGGGGTATTATTCAGTCACTATGTGGTTATTGTGTGGCGGTATTATTCAGTAACAGTATGGGGGTATTATTCAGTCACTATGTGGTTATGGTGTGGTGGTATTATTCAGTAACAGTATGATGGTATTATTCAGTCTATGTGGTTATGGTGTGGCAGTATTATTCAGTAACAGTATGGGGGTATTATTTAGTCACTATGTGGTTATGGTGTGGCAGTATTATTCAGTAACAGTATGGAGGTATTATTCAGTCACTATGTGGTTATAGTGTGGTGGTATTATTCAGTAACAGTATGACAGTATTATTCAGTCCCTGTATGGAGGTATTATTCAGTAACAGTACGGGGGTATTATTCAGTCTCTATGTGATTATGGTATGGGGGTATTATTCAGTAACAGTATGGGGTATTATTCAGTCACTATGTGGTTATGGAGTGGCGGTATTATTCAGTAACATTATGGGGGTATTATTCAGTCACTATGTGGTTATGGTGTGGCGGTATTATTCAGTAACAGTACAGGGATATTATTCAGTCACTATGTGGTTATGGTGTGGTGATATTATTCAGTAACAGTATGGGGGTATTATTCAGTCACTATGTGGTTATGGTGTGGAGGTATTATTCAGTAACAGTATGGGGGTATTTTTCAGTCACTATGTGGTTATGGCGTGGAGGTATTATTCAGTAACAGTATGGGGGTATTATTCAGTCACTATGTGGTTATGGAGTGGTGGTATTATTCAGTAACAGTATGGAGGTATTATTCAGTCACTATGTGGTTATGGTGTGGCAGTATTATTCAGTAACAGTATGGGGGTATTATTCAGTCACTATGTGGTTATGGTGTGGCGGTATTATTCAGTAACAGTATGGGGGTATTATTCAGTGACTATCTGGTTATGGTGTGGCAGTATTATTCAGTAACAGTATGGGGGTATTATTCAGTCACTATGTGGTTATGGTGTGGCGGTATTATTCAGTAACATTATGGGGGTATTATTCAGTCACTATGTGGTTATGCTGTGGGGGTATTATCCAGTAACAGTATGGGGGTATTATTCAGTCACTATGTGGTTATGGTGTGGTGGTATTATTCAGTAACAGTATGGGGGTATTATTCAGTCACTATGTGGTTATGGTGTGGAGGTATTATTCAGTAACTGTATGGGGGTATTATTCAGTCACTATGTGGTTATGGTGTGGCGGTATTATTCAGTAACAGTATGGGGTATTATTCAGTCACTATGTGGTTATGGAGTGGCGGTATTATTCAGTAACATTATGGGGGTATTATTCAGTCACTATGTGGTTATGTTGTGGCGGTATTATTCAGTAACAGTACAGGGATATTATTCAGTCACTATGTGGTTATGGTGTGGTGATATTATTCAGTAACAGTATGGGGGTATTATTCAGTCACTATGTGGTTATGGTGTGGAGGTATTATTCAGTAACAGTATGGGGGTATTTTTCAGTCACTATGTGGTTATGGTGTGGAGGTATTATTCAGTAACAGTATGGGGGTATTATTCAGTCACTATGTGGTTATGGAGTGGTGGTATTTTTCAGTAACAGTATGGAGGTATTATTCAGTCACTATGTGGTTATGGTGTGGCGGTATTATTCAGTAACAGTATGGGGGTATTATTCAGTCACTATCTGGTTATGGTGTGGCGGTATTATTCAGTAACAGTATGGGGGTATTATTCAGTCACTATGTGGTTATGGTGTGGCGGTATTATTCAGTAACAGTATGGGGGTATTATTCAGTGACTATGTGGTTATGGTGTGGCAGTATTATTCAGTAACAGTATGGGGGTATTATTCAGTCACTATGTGGTTATGGTGTGGCGGTATTATTCAGTAACATTATGGGGGTATTATTCAGTCACTATGTGGTTATGCTGTGGGGGTATTATTCAGTAACAGTATGGGGGTATTATTCAGTCACTATGTGGTTATGGTGTGGTGGTATTATTCAGTAACAGTATGGGGGTATTATTCAGTCACTATGTGGTTATGGTGTGGAGGTATTATTCAGTAACTGTATGGGGGTATTATTCAGTCACTATGTGGTTATGGTGTAGCGGTATTATTCAGTACAGTTTGGGGGTATTATTCAGTCACTATGTGGTTATGGTGTGGCGGTATTATTCAGTACAGTTTGGGGGTATTATTCAGTCACTATGTGGTTATGGTGTGGGGGTATTATTTATTAACAGTATGGGGGTATTATTCAGTCACTATGTGGTTATGGTGTGGGGGTATTATTTAGTAACAGTATGGAGGTATTATTCAGTCACTATGTGGTTATGGTGTGGCGGTATTATTCAGTACAGTTTGGGGGTATTATTCAGTCACTATATGGTTATGGTGTGGCGGTATTATTCAGTACAGTTTGGGGGTATTATTCAGTCACTATGTGGTTATGGTGTGGAGGTATTATTCAGTAACACTATGGGGGTATTATTCAGTCTCTATGTGGTTATGGTGTGGGGGTATTATTTAGTAACAGTATGGGGGTATTATTCAGTCACTATGTGGTTATGTTGTGGTGGTATTATTCAGTAACAGTATGGGGTATTATTCAGTCACTATGTGATTATGGTGTGGCGGTATTATTCAGTAACAGTATGGGGTATTATTCAGTCACTATGTGATTATGGTGTGGCGGTATTATTCATTAAAAGTATGGGGGTATTATTCAGTCTATGTGGTTATGGTGTGGCGGTATTATTCAGTAACAGTATGGGGGTATTATTCAGTCACTATGTGGTTATGGTGTGTTGGTATTATTCAGTAACAGTATGGGGGTATTATTCAGTCACTATGTGGTTATTGTGTGGCGGTATTATTCAGTAACAGTATGGGGGTATTATTCAGTCACTATGTGGTTATGGTGTGGTGGTATTATTCAGTAAAAGTATGATGGTATTATTCAGTCTATGTGGTTATGGTGTGGCAGTATTATTCAGTAACAGTATGGGGGTATTATTTAGTCACTATGTGGTTGTGGTGTGGCAGTATTATTCAGTAACAGTATGGAGGTATTATTCAGTCACTATGTGTTTATAGTGTGGTGGTATTATTCAGTACCAGTATGACGGTATTATTCAGTCACTGTATGGAGGTATTATTCAGTAACAGTACGGGGGTATTATTCAGTCTCTATGTGATTATGGTATGGGGGTATTATTCAGTAACAGTATGGGGTATTATTCAGTCACTATGTGGTTATGGAGTGGCGGTATTATTCAGTAACATTATGGGGGTATTATTCAGTCACTATGTGGTTATGGTGTGGCGGTATTATTCAGTAACAGTACAGGGATATTATTCAGTCACTATGTGGTTATGGTGTGGTGATATTATTCAGTAACAGTATGGGGGTATTATTCAGTCACTATGTGGTTATGGTGTGGAGGTATTATTCAGTAACAGTATGGGGGTATTTTTCAGTCACTATGTGGTTATGGTGTGGAGGTATTATTCAGTAACAGTATGGGGGTATTATTCAGTCACTATGCGGTTATGGAGTGGTGGTATTATTCAGTAACAGTATGGAGGTATTATTCAGTCACTATGTGGTTATGGTGTGGCGGTATTATTCAGTAACAGTATGGGGGTATTATTCTGTCACTATCTGGTTATGGTGTGGCGGTATTATTCAGTAACAGTATGGGGGTATTATTCAGTCACTATGTGGTTATGGTGTGGCGGTATTATTCAGTAACTGTATGGGGTATTATTCAGTCACTATGTGATTATGGTGTGGAGGTATTATTCAGTAACAGTATGGGGGTATTATTCAGTCACTATGTGGTAATGATGTGGAGGTATTATTCAGTAACAGTATGGGGGTATTATTCAGTCACTATGTGGTTATGGTGTCCCGGTATTATTCAGTAACAGTATGGGGGTATTATTCAGTCACTATGTGGTTATGGTGTGGAGGTATTATTCAGTAACAGTATGGGGGTATTATACTGTCACTATGTGGTTATGGTGTCCCGGTATTATTCAGTAACAGTATGGGGGTATTATTCAGTCACTATGGGGTTATGGTGTGGAGGTATATATTCAGTAACAGTATGGGGGTATTATTCAGTCACTATGTGGTTATGGTGTGGTGGTATTACTCAGTAACAGTATGGGGGTATTATTCAGTCACTATGTGGTTATGGTGTGGAGGTATTATTCAGAAACAGTAGGGGGGTATTATTCAGTCACTATGTGGTTATGGTGTGGTGGTATTATTCAGTAACAGTATAGTGGTATTATTCAGTCACTATGTGGTTATGGTGTTGCAGTATTATTCAGTAACAGTATGGGGGTATAATTCAGTCACTTTGTGGTTATGGTGTGGTGGTATTATTCAGTAACAGTATGGAGGTATTATTCAGTCACTATGTGGTTATGGTGTGGTGGTATTATTCAGTAACAGTATGGGGTTGTTAATCAGTCACTATGTGGTTATGGTGTAGTGGTATTATTCAGTAACAGTATGGAGGTATTATTCAGTCACTATGTGGTTATAGTGTGGAGGTATTATTCAGTAACAGTATGGGGGTATTATTCAGTCACTATGTGGTTATGGTGTGGTGGTATTATTCAGTAAAAGTATGATGGTATTATTCAGTCTATGTGGTTATGGTGTGGCAGTATTATTCAGTAACAGTATGGGGGTATTATTTAGTCACTATGTGGTTATGGTGTGGCAGTATTATTCAGTAACAGTATGGAGGTATTATTCAGTCACTATGTGGTTATAGTGTGGTGGTATTATTCAGTACCAGTATGACGGTATTATTCAGTCACTGTATGGAGGTATTATTCAGTAACAGTACGGGGGTATTATTCAGTCTCTATGTGATTATGGTATGGGGGTATTATTCAGTAACAGTATGGGGTATTATTCAGTCACTATGTGGTTATGGAGTGGCGGTATTATTCAGTAACATTATGGGGGTATTATTCAGTCACTATGTGGTTATGGTGTGGCGGTATTATTCAGTAACAGTACAGGGATATTATTCAGTCACTATGTGGTTATGGTGTGGTGATATTATTCAGTAACAGTATGGGGGTATTATTCAGTCACTATGTGGTTATGGTGTGGAGGTATTATTCAGTAACAGTATGGGGGTATTTTTCAGTCACTATGTGGTTATGGTGTGGAGGTATTATTCAGTAACAGTATGGGGGTATTATTCAGTCACTATGCGGTTATGGAGTGGTGGTATTATTCAGTAACAGTATGGAGGTATTATTCAGTCACTATGTGGTTATGGTGTGGCGGTATTATTCAGTAACAGTATGGGGGTATTATTCTGTCACTATCTGGTTATGGTGTGGCGGTATTATTCAGTAACAGTATGGGGGTATTATTCAGTCACTATGTGGTTATGGTGTGGCGGTATTATTCAGTAACTGTATGGGGTATTATTCAGTCACTATGTGATTATGGTGTGGAGGTATTATTCAGTAACAGTATGGGGGTATTATTCAGTCACTATGTGGTAATGATGTGGAGGTATTATTCAGTAACAGTATGGGGGTATTATTCAGTCACTATGTGGTTATGGTGTCCCGGTATTATTCAGTAACAGTATGGGGGTATTATTCAGTCACTATGTGGTTATGGTGTGGAGGTATTATTCAGTAACAGTATGGGGGTATTATACTGTCACTATGTGGTTATGGTGTCCCGGTATTATTCAGTAACAGTATGGGGGTATTATTCAGTCACTATGGGGTTATGGTGTGGAGGTATATATTCAGTAACAGTATGGGGGTATTATTCAGTCACTATGTGGTTATGGTGTGGTGGTATTACTCAGTAACAGTATGGGGGTATTATTCAGTCACTATGTGGTTATGGTGTGGAGGTATTATTCAGAAACAGTAGGGGGGTATTATTCAGTCACTATGTGGTTATGGTGTGGTGGTATTATTCAGTAACAGTATAGTGGTATTATTCAGTCACTATGTGGTTATGGTGTTGCAGTATTATTCAGTAACAGTATGGGGGTATAATTCAGTCACTTTGTGGTTATGGTGTGGTGGTATTATTCAGTAACAGTATGGAGGTATTATTCAGTCACTATGTGGTTATGGTGTGGTGGTATTATTCAGTAACAGTATGGGGTTGTTAATCAGTCACTATGTGGTTATGGTGTAGTGGTATTATTCAGTAACAGTATGGAGGTATTATTCAGTCACTATGTGGTTATAGTGTGGAGGTATTATTCAGTAACAGTATGGGGGTATTTTTCAGTCACTATGTGGTTATGGTGTGGAGGTATTATTCAGTAACAGTATGGAGGTATTATTCAGTCACTTTGTGGTTATGGTGTGGCGGTATTTTTCAGTAACAGTATGGGGGTATTATTCAGTCACTATGTGGTTATGGTGTGGAGGTATTATTCACTAACAGTATGGGGGTATTATTCAGTCACTATGTGGTTATGGTGTGGAGGTATTATTCACTAACAGTATGGGGGTATTATTCAGTCACTATGTGGTTATGGTGTGGAGATATTATTCAGTAACAGTATGGAGGTATTATTCAGTCACTATGTGGTTATGGTGTGGAGGTATTATTCACTAACAGTATGGGGGTATTATTCAGTCACTATGTGGTTATGGTGTGGAGGTATTATTCAGTAACAGTATGGGGGTATTATTCAGTCACTATGTGGTTATGGTGTGGAGATATTATTCAGTAACAGTTTGGAGGTATTATTCAGTCACTATGTGGTTATGGTGTGGCAGTATTATTCAGTAACAGTATGGGGTATTATTCAGTCACTATGTGGTTATGGTGTGGAGGTATTATTCACTAACAGTATGGAGGTATTATTCAGTCACTATGTGGTTATGGTGTGGAGGTATTATTCAGTAACAGTATGGGGGTATTATACAGTCACTATGTGGTTATGGTGTGGTGGTATTATTCAGTAACAGTATGGGGTATTATTCAGTCACTATGTGGTTATGGTGTGGTGGTATTATTCAGTAACAGTATGGGGTATTATTCAGTCACTATGTGGTTATGGTGTGGTGGTATTATTCAGTAACAGTATGGGGGTATTATTCAGTCACTATGTGGTTATGGTGTGGTGGTATTATTAAGTAACAGTATGGGGTATTATTCAGTCACTATGTGGTTATGGAGTGGCGGTATTACTCAGTAAAATTATGGGGTTATTATTCAGTCACTATGTGGTTATGGTGTGGCGGTATTATTCAGTAACAGTATGGAGGTATTATTCAGTCACTATGTGGTTATGGTGTGGTGGTGTTATTCAGTAACAGTATGGGGGTATTATACAGTCACTATATGGTTATGGTGTGGTGGTATTATTCAGTAACAGTATTGGGGTATTATTCAGTCACTATGTGGTTATGGTGTGGCGGTATTATTCAGTAACAGTATGGGGGTATTATTCAGTCACTATGTGGTTATGGTGTGGTGGTATTATTCAGTAACAGTATGGGGGTATTATTCAGTCACTATGTGGTTATGGTGTGGCGGTATCATTCAGTAACAGTATGGGGGTATTATTCAGTCACTATGTGGTTATGGTGTGGTGGTATTATTCAGTAACACTATGGGGATATTATTCAGTCACTATGTGGTTATGGTGTGGTGGTATTATTCAGTAACAGTATGGGGGTATTATTCAGTCACTATGTGGTTATGGAGTGGTGGTATTATTCAGTAACAGTATGGGGGTATTATTCAGTCACTATGTGGTTATGGTGTGGAGGTATTATTCAGTAACAGTATGGGGGTATTATTCAGTCACTATTTGGTTATGGTGTGGTGGTGTTATTCAGTAACAGTATGGGGGTATTATTCAGTCACTATGTGGTTATGGTGTGGCGGTATTATTCAGTAACAGTATGGGGTTATTATTCAGTCACTGGTTATGGTGTGGTGGTGTTATTCAGTAACAGTATGGGGTTATTATTCAGTCACTGGTTATGGTGTGGTGGTATTATTCAGTAACAGTATGGGGTTATTATTCAGTCACTAGTTATGGTGTGGGGGTATTATTCAGTCACTATGTGGTTATGGTGTGGTGCTATTATTCAGTAACAGTATGGGATATTATTCAGTCACTCTGTGGTTATGATGTGGCAGTTTTATTCAGTAACAGTATGGTGGTATTGTTCAGTCACTATGTGGTTATGGTGTGGTGGTATTATTCAGTAACAGTATGGGGGTATTATTTAGTCACTATGTGGTTATGGTGTAGTGGTATTATTCAGTAACAGTATGGGGGTATTATTCAGTCACTATGTGGTTATGGTGTAGTGGTATTATTCAGTAACAGTATGGGGGTATTATTCAGTCACTATGTGGTTATGGTGTGGTGGTATTATTCACTAACAGTATGGAGGTATTATTCAGTCACTATGTGGTTATGGTGTGGTGGTATTATTCAGTAACAGTATGGGGGTATTATTTAGTCACTATGTGGTTATGGTGTGGTGGTATTATTCAGTAACAGTATGGGGTTATTATTCAGTCACTATGTGGTTTTAGTGTGGCGGTATTATTCAGTAACAATATTGTGGTATTATTCAGTCACTATGTGGTTATGGTGTGGCGGTATTATTCAGTAACAGTATGGGGTATTATTCAGTCACTATGTGATTATGGTGTGGTGGTATTATTCAGTAATAGTATGGGGGTATTATTCAGTCACTATGTGGTTATGGTGTGGTGGTATTATTCTGTCACTATGTGGTCATGGTGTGGAGGTATTATTCAGTAACAGTATGGGGGTATTATTCAGTCACTATGTGGTTATGGTGTGGAGATATTATTCAGTAACAGTTTGGAGGTATTATTCAGTCACTATGTGGTTATGGTGTGGCAGTATTATTCAGTAACAGTATGGGGTATTATTCAGTCACTATGTGGTTATGGTGTGGAGGTATTATTCACTAACAGTATGGAGGTATTATTCAGTCACTATGTGGTTATGGTGTGGAGGTATTATTCAGTAACAGTATGGGGGTATTATACAGTCACTATGTGGTTATGGTGTGGTGGTATTATTCAGTAACAGTATGGGGTATTATTCAGTCACTATGTGGTTATGGTGTGGTGGTATTATTCAGTAACAGTATGGGGTATTATTCAGTCACTATGTGGTTATGGTGTGGTGGTATTATTCAGTAACAGTATGGGGGTATTATTCAGTCACTATGTGGTTATGGTGTGGTGGTATTATTAAGTAACAGTATGGGGTATTATTCAGTCACTATGTGGTTATGGAGTGGCGGTATTACTCAGTAAAATTATGGGGTTATTATTCAGTCACTATGTGGTTATGGTGTGGCGGTATTATTCAGTAACAGTATGGAGGTATTATTCAGTCACTATGTGGTTATGGTGTGGTGGTGTTATTCAGTAACAGTATGGGGGTATTATACAGTCACTATATGGTTATGGTGTGGTGGTATTATTCAGTAACAGTATTGGGGTATTATTCAGTCACTATGTGGTTATGGTGTGGCGGTATTATTCAGTAACAGTATGGGGGTATTATTCAGTCACTATGTGGTTATGGTGTGGTGGTATTATTCAGTAACAGTATGGGGGTATTATTCAGTCACTATGTGGTTATGGTGTGGCGGTATCATTCAGTAACAGTATGGGGGTATTATTCAGTCACTATGTGGTTATGGTGTGGTGGTATTATTCAGTAACACTATGGGGATATTATTCAGTCACTATGTGGTTATGGTGTGGTGGTATTATTCAGTAACAGTATGGGGGTATTATTCAGTCACTATGTGGTTATGGAGTGGTGGTATTATTCAGTAACAGTATGGGGGTATTATTCAGTCACTATGTGGTTATGGTGTGGAGGTATTATTCAGTAACAGTATGGGGGTATTATTCAGTCACTATTTGGTTATGGTGTGGTGGTGTTATTCAGTAACAGTATGGGGGTATTATTCAGTCACTATGTGGTTATGGTGTGGCGGTATTATTCAGTAACAGTATGGGGTTATTATTCAGTCACTGGTTATGGTGTGGTGGTGTTATTCAGTAACAGTATGGGGTTATTATTCAGTCACTGGTTATGGTGTGGTGGTATTATTCAGTAACAGTATGGGGTTATTATTCAGTCACTAGTTATGGTGTGGGGGTATTATTCAGTCACTATGTGGTTATGGTGTGGTGCTATTATTCAGTAACAGTATGGGATATTATTCAGTCACTCTGTGGTTATGATGTGGCAGTTTTATTCAGTAACAGTATGGTGGTATTGTTCAGTCACTATGTGGTTATGGTGTGGTGGTATTATTCAGTAACAGTATGGGGGTATTATTTAGTCACTATGTGGTTATGGTGTAGTGGTATTATTCAGTAACAGTATGGGGGTATTATTCAGTCACTATGTGGTTATGGTGTAGTGGTATTATTCAGTAACAGTATGGGGGTATTATTCAGTCACTATGTGGTTATGGTGTGGTGGTATTATTCACTAACAGTATGGAGGTATTATTCAGTCACTATGTGGTTATGGTGTGGTGGTATTATTCAGTAACAGTATGGGGGTATTATTTAGTCACTATGTGGTTATGGTGTGGTGGTATTATTCAGTAACAGTATGGGGTTATTATTCAGTCACTATGTGGTTTTAGTGTGGCGGTATTATTCAGTAACAATATTGTGGTATTATTCAGTCACTATGTGGTTATGGTGTGGCGGTATTATTCAGTAACAGTATGGGGTATTATTCAGTCACTATGTGATTATGGTGTGGTGGTATTATTCAGTAATAGTATGGGGGTATTATTCAGTCACTATGTGGTTATGGTGTGGTGGTATTATTCTGTCACTATGTGGTCATGGTGTGGAGGTATTATTCAGTAACAGTATGGGGGTATTATTCAGTCACTATGTGGTTGTTGTGTGGCAATATTATTCAGTAACAGTATGGGGGTATTATTCAGTCACTATGTGGTTATGGTGTGGAGATATTTTTCAGTAACAGTATGCGGGTATTATTCAGTCACTATGTGGTTATGGTGTGGCGGTATTATTCAGTATCTGTATGGGGGTATTATTCAGTCACTATGTGGTTATGGTGTGGAGGTATTATTCAGTAACAGTTTGGGGGTATTTTTCAGTCACTATATGGTTGTGGTGTGGAGGTATTATTCAGTAACAGTATGGGGGTATTATTCAGTCACTATGTAGTTGTGGTGTGGCAGTATTATTCAGTAACAGTATGGGGGTATTATTCAGTCACTATGTGGTTATGGTGTGGAGATATTATTCAGTAACAGTATGCGGGTATTATTCAGTCACTATGTGGTTATGGTGTGGCGGTATTATTCAGTATCTGTATGGGGGTATTATTCAGTCACTATGTGGTTATGGTGTGGAGGTATTAGTCAGTAACAGTATGGGGGTATTATTAAGTCACTATGTGGTTATGGTGTGGTGGTATTATTCAGTAACAGTTTGGGGGTATTTTTCAGTCACTATGTGGTTATGGTGTGGTGGTATTATTCAGTAACAGTATGGGGGTATTATTCAGTCACTATGTGGTTTTAGTGTGGCGGTATTATTCAGTAACAATATTGTGATATTATTCAGTCACTATGTGGTTATGGTGTGGCGGTATTATTCAGTAACAGTATGGGGGTATTATTCAGTCACTGTGTGGTTATGATGTGGTGGTATTATTCAGTAACAGTATGGGGGTATTATTCAGTTACTATGTGGTTATGGTGTGGTGGTATTATTCAGTAACAGTATGGGGGTATTATTCAGTAACAGTATGGTGGTATTATTCAGTTACTATGTGGTTATGGTGTGGTGGTATTATTCAGTAACAGTATGGGGGTATTATTCAGTCACTGTGTGGTTATGATGTGGTGGTATTATTCAGTAACAGTATGGGGGTATTATTCAGTCACTATGTGGTTATGGTGTGGTGGTATTATTCAGTAACAGTATGGGGGTATTATTCAGTCACTGTGTGGTTATGATGTGGTGGTATTATTCAGTAACAGTATGGGAGTATTATTCAGTTACTATGTGGTTATGGTGTGGTGGTATTATTCAGTAACAGTATGGGAGTATTATTCAGTTACTATGTGATTATGGTGTGGTGGTATTATTCAGTAACAGTATGGGGGTATTATTCAGTCACTATGTGGTTATGGTGTGGCAGTATTATTCAGTAACAGTATGGGGGTATTATTAAGTCACTATGTGGTTATGGTGTGGAGGTATTATTCAGTAACAGTATGCGGGTATTATTCAGTCACTATGTGGTTATGGTGTGGCGCTATTATTCAGTATCAGTATGGGGGTATTATTCAGTCACTATGTGGTTATGGTGTGGAGGTATTATTCAGTAACAGTTTGGGGGTATTATTCAGTAACAGTATGGGGGTATTATTCAGTCACTATGTGGTTATGGTGTGGAGGTATTATTCAGTAACAGTTTGGGGGTATTATTCAGTCACTATGTGGTTATGGTGTGGAGGTATTATTCAGTAACAGTATGGGGGTATTATTCAGTCACTATGTGGTTATGGTGTGGTGGTATTATTCAGTAACAGTTTGGGGTTATTATTCAGTCACTATGTGGTTATGGTGTGGAGGTATTATTCAGTAACAGTATGGGGTTATTATTCAGTCACTATGTGGTTATGGTGTGGTGGTATTATTCAGTAACAGTATGGTGTTATTATTCAGTCACTATGTGGTTATGGTGTGAAGGTATTATTCAGTAACAGTATGTTGGTATTATTCAGTCACTATGTGGTTATGGTGTGGCGGTATTATTCAGTAACAGTATGGGGGTATTATTCAGTCACTATGTGGTTATGGTGTGAAGGTATTATTCAGTAACAGTATGGTGGTATTATTCAGTCACTATGTGGTTATGGTGTGGCGGTATTATACAGTAACAGTATGGAGGTATTATTCAGTCACTATGTGGTTATGGTGTGGCGGTATTATTCAGTAACAGTATGAGGGTATTATTCAGTCACTATGTGGTTATGGTGTGGAGGTATTATTCAGTAACAGTTTGGGGTTATTATTTAGTCACTATGTGGTTATGGTGTGGAGGTATTATTCAGTAACAGTATGGGGGTATTATACAGCCACTATGTGGTTATGGTGTGGTGGTATTATTCAGTAACAGTATGGGAGTATTATTCAGTCACTATGTGGTTATGGTGTGGAGGTATTATTCAGTAACAGTTTGGGGTTATTATTCAGTCACTATGTGGTTATGGTGTGGCGGTATTATTCAGTAACAATATGGGGTATTATTCAGTCACTATGTGGCTATGGTGTGGCAGTATTATTCAGTAACAGTATGGGGGTATTATTCAGTCACTATGTGGTTATGGTGTGGTGGTATTATTCAGTAACAGTTTGGGGTTATTATTCAGTCACTATGTGGTTATGGTGTGGAGGTATTATTCAGTAACAGTATGGGGGTATTATTCAGTTACCATGTGGTTATGGTGTGGTGGTATTATTCAGTAACAGTATGGGGGTATTATTCAGTCACTATGTGGTTGTGGTGTGGCAGTATTATTCAGTAACAGTATGGGGGTATTATTCAGTCACTATGTGGTTATGGTGTGGCAGTATTATTCAGTAACAGTATGGGGGTATTATTCAGTCACTATGTGGTTATGGTGTGGAGGTATTATTCAGTAACAGTATGCGGGTATTATTCAGTCACTATGTGGTTATGGTGTGGCGCTATTATTCAGTATCAGTATGGGGGTATTATTCAGTCACTATGTGGTTATGGTGTGGAGGTATTATTCAGTAACAGTTTGGGGGTATTATTCAGTAACAGTATGGGGGTATTATTCAGTCTCTATGTGGTTATGGTGTGGAGGTATTATTCAGTAACAGTATGGTGGTATTATTCAGTCACTATGTGGTTATGGTGTGGCGGTATTATTCAGTAACAGTATGGGGGTATTATTCAGTCACTATGTGGTTATGGTGTGAAGGTATTATTCAGTAACAGTATGGTGGTATTATTCAGTCACTATGTTGTCATGGTGTGGCGGTATTATACAGTAACAGTATGGAGGTATTATTCAGTCACTATGTGGTTATGGTGTGGCGGTATTATTCAGTAACAGTATGAGGGTATTATTCAGTCACTATGTGGTTATGGTGTGGAGGTATTATTCAGTAACAGTATGGGGGTATTATTCAGTCACTATGTGGTTATGGTGTGGCGGTATTATTCAGTAACAGTATGGGGGTATTATTCAGTCACTATGTGGTTATGGTGTGGAGGTATTATTCAGTAACAGTATGGGGGTATTATTCAGTCACTATGTGGTTATGGTGTGGCGGTATTATTCAGTAACAGTATGGGGGTATTATTCAGTCACTATGTGGTTATGGTGTGGTGGTATTATTCAGTAACAGTTTGGGGTTTTTATTCAGTCACTATGTGGTTATGGTGTGGAGGTATTATTCAGTAACAGTTTGGGGGTATTTTTCAGTCACTATGTGGTTGTGGTGTGGAGGTATTATTCAGTAACAGTATGGGGGTATTATTCAGTTACTATGTGGTTATGGTGTGGAGGTATTATTCAGTAACAGTATGGAGGTATTATTCAGTCACTATGTGGTTATGGTGTGGCAGTATTATTCAGTAACAGTTTGGGGGTATTAGTCAGTCACTATGTGGTTATGGTGTGGTGGTATTATTCAGTAACAGTATGGGGGTATTATTCAGTCATTGTGTGGTTATGGTGTGGGGGTATTATTCAGTAACAGTTTGGGGTTATTATTCAGTCACTATGTGGTTATGGTGTGGCAGTATTATTCAGTAACAGTATGGGGGTATTATTCAGTCACTATGTGGTTATGGTGTGGTGGTATTATTCAGTAACAGTTTGGGGTTTTTATTCAGTCACTATGTGGTTATGGTGTGGAGGTATTATTCAGTAACAGTTTGGGGGTATTTTTCAGTCACTATGTGGTTGTGGTGTGGAGGTATTATTCAGTAACAGTATGGGGGTATTATTCAGTTACTATGTGGTTATGGTGTGGAGGTATTATTCAGTAACAGTATGGAGGTATTATTCAGTCACTATGTGGTTATGGTGTGGCAGTATTATTCAGTAACAGTTTGGGGGTATTAGTCAGTCACTATGTGGTTATGGTGTGGTGGTATTATTCAGTAACAGTATGGGGGTATTATTCAGTCACTATGTGGTTATGGTGTGGTGGTATTATTCAGTAACAGTAGGGGGGTATTATTCAGTCACTATGTGGTTATGGTGTGGAGGTATTATTCAGTAACAGTATGGGGGTATTATTCAGTCACTATGTGGCGGTATTATTCAGTAACAGTTTGGGGGTATTATTCAGTCACTATGTGGTTATGGTGTGGGGGTATTATTCAGTAACAGTATGGGGGTATTATTCACTCACTATGTGGTTATGGTGTGGTGGTATTATTCAGTAACAGTTTGGGGTTATTATTCAGTCACTATGTGGTTATGGTGTGGAGGTATTAGTCAGTTATGAAGGTAAGACCAAGTGCTGCCGAGGCTTTTGGTATTAGTGCACAATCCATTTTCAAGTGAAGGCGCACCGGTTTTCTTCAATTATGGTCAAGGTGGCCTACACCTCTTTACTCCATTCTGGGGAAACATTGGCTTTCGCATCACGCTTTTGGGAACATTACGACCCAGTTACGCCTAATATCTACTTTAAAAAATGTTTTTGAAGAACCAAGTCTGGCCTTCATCTACAGCTACCTCTTTACTCAGACTTCATCAAGGCACTTCTACTGTTAGACAATATTCCATCCAGTTCTGTACCAGGGAACTGAGTGGAGTACTGAGCCCCAGGGGTTAATTTTTGGGAAGGTCTGGCAGGTCGTATCAAGGATATATCATCAGGTCGGGATTTGCCTGCTTCATAAGACAACCTAGTCTCCTTAGCCAACCATATAGACATCCGTCTTTGTGAAAGGCAACGCGAAATGGAACTGATCCGTTGAGTGCCCCGACGGGCACCCACTTTTCAGAAACCTCTGCTGGCCCCCACTCTGGCTCATTTGGATAAACCTATGCAGGTGGAAAGAATTAAGCTCTCTGTAGAGCAACACCAAAGAAGGTGTGTCAATAATTAGAATTTGTATTGTTAAGACAAGAGTCCAAGTGATTGCCCAGTGAGGCAAGCACACTCCAATGCCTATGGCAAATAGGAGAGGCTACCCTAGGCCAAGATTGTGTGGTGGTGTATTTAGATAGTCTCTTATTTTCCCTCGATTTGTTCACTCACCGTAAACAAGTACGACTTTTCCTGAAATGTCTAAGAAAGAACCATCTCTATGCCAATCTAGAAAAGTGTCTTTTTGAAAGATCCAGTTTATATTTCCTAGGTTATATTATTTCTGATCAAGGTCTTCAAATGGATCCAGACAAATTATCCGCAAGTGACTTTGTCCTCAAGGACTCAAAGCCATACAGCGTTTTTTTTCATGTTTGGCAATTATTAATGGCAATACATTTCTCATTGTTTCTTCTTTGGTCGGCCCCATCTCAGCTCTTACCAGGAAAGGAATAGCTAAAATTAAACTCCTGAGGCTGATTCAGTCTTCCAAGCTTTCTCCTCTGCCTCATTTCTCCATAGAGCGAACCCCGGAATACATTTTGTCTTTGAAGTGGGTGCTTCATCAGTAGGAGTGGGTGTTGGTTTTTCCCAGAAAGGAGATAAGGGTAAAAATCTTTCTAGTGGATTTTACTCCAAATCCTTCTCACCAGCTGAGAAAAAAGATGGCATCGAAAACCATGAACTGCTAGCCATCAAGTTGGCCCTCGAAGAATGAAATCATTTATTGGAAGCAGCTCGTCATCCCATTACTATTTAAACTGCTTAAAAAATTTGCTTTACTTTCGGAAGCCACATTGCTTAAATCCTCATCAGGCTCTTTGGGCATTGTTTTTCTCTCAATTAAATTTATTCCTCCATTACTGTCCAGCAGAGAAGAACATTAAGGCTGATGCCTTATCTCACTCCTTTAATTCTGAAGACCAAGTCCCAGAAGAGCAATACGTCATTAATCCCACTCACATTCTGCCAATGGCTCCAGTTTAATTCCTTAATATTCCTCATGGAATGTCTTTTGTTTCGAGAATAAATTCCTTGGGACATTTCTCAAAAATTTCTGAACATCCCGGCTACTTATCTTGTCTCACGTCACTATTGGTGGCCTCACATCAAAACCTCACATCAAATACCCACTGGATTGCTTCATCCTTTGCAAATTTCCAGCAATCCTTGGACTCACATCTCCATCGATTCTATTACTTTCCTGTGGGTCGATGTTGATTGGTTTGTGAAGATGGCACACTTCATACCTCTACCTGTCCTTCCTTCTTCTAACCGTTCGGCCGCTCTTTTCATTGAACATATATTTCACCTGCATGGACTCGCAAAGCAGATTGTGTCTGACAGAGGTGTGCAATTTACTTTCCTGGAGAGCACACTATAAATTACTTAAAGTTTAGTTGGTCAAGTGGAACGCATCAGCCAAGTTTTGAAGAACTTCCTCAGAAACTTTGTGTCACCTCCTAAAGATGATTGGCTTAATCTTCTTTCCTGGGCAGAGTTTGCTTACAATAGCAATACAGGTGAATCCACTCCGTTTTCGTCTTTCTTTTTTGTGTACAGTCAACATCCAAGAGTTTAGTTCGCACTCTTTCTGTAGTCCCTGCACCCAAAATTTCTCATGTTGATTTCTTGCATAATTGGCCAAGGAGTCAATAAATAAAGTAGTCATTGATTTAAGAAAAAATGCTGACAAGATGCGTAGGATTCCTCCTCAGTTCTGTCCAGGAGACAAGGTTTGACTATCCTCCACACATATTAATTTGAGGACCCCCTGTTTCAAATTATCTTCTCGATTTTTGGGTGCCTTTGTTGTCTTAAAATAAAATAATCCAGTATTTTACAAACTTGGTCTTTCTCAGTCTGCGTATTTCCATTTCTTTTCATGTGTCACTCTTGAAACCTCTTAATAGTTTCTCTAAGAAGTCCCCATGTCTACCAGCCTCCTCTTCAGGTCCTGATGTCGAATTTGAAGTTAATAAAATCCTTGAGGTCAAAGAGGTCCAGGAGTAAACTCTTCTTCATTGATTGGAAGAACTTTGGTCCTGAGGAGCCACTCATGCTCCTGCGCAAATCCACAAGTTTACCTCCGGTTTCCTCACAAGCCTAAAAAGTGGAGGCGTACAGAGGGGGGTACTGTTATGGCTACATTCCCTGCCGCTGCCTTCTGCTCTCCCTTCGCCGCATACTTACCTGTCCTTGACTTCTTATGACTCTTGGCCGACGCCGCACCTCTCCCACGGCACACGCTGTTTGCGGACACTCCTCGCAACGCTTTGCTTCTGCTTCTCTGTGGCATCAAAGTTGTTAATAATAATCTTTATTTATGGGAATTAATCCGACAGGGTAGAACATTCCAGAGGACTGGTGCAGCACGAGAGAAATCTTGGAGACAGGAGTGGGAGGTTCGGATTATGGATGATGTTAATATTGGAACGTTGGCAGAACATAGAGCGTGGGTAGGGTGGTAGACAGACGAGGGAGGAGATGTATGGAAGTGCAGAACTGTGGAGAGATTTGTGGGTGAGAGCAATAAGTGTAAATTGTATTCTAAAGTGAATGGGCAACCAATGCAGTGACGGGCACAGGGAAGAGGCGTTAGTGTAGCGGTCCAGTGCAGTGACTTGCTGTCACGCTGGGTACGTGGACCCACTGGGCCATACCGCCTTAACAGTATGGCAGCTGGCCAACAGGACATAGGTCAGAGTTTTTAGTTCATATAGGTGTACCTGTGTTAGCTCAGACAGTAACAAGATAGACTCGGATGGGACTAGGCAGCAGGCAGGCGCCAGGTGTGGTGTAGCAGGACTGGCATGGCACTTAGCGCAGCACGACTCCAACTCAATACGCCACTTGACCAAGATAGCACAGGATACAGGTTACAGGTAGCAGGAATGGGAAACACTGGGAATTGGAAAACACTTAGGAGACCATTTGCAAAGACAGACTAGGGTAACGACAATAAAGCTCTGGGAGCAATCAACTCAATCTCATACCTGTGTGCGCTCTGGCTCCTTAAGGCTGGACTGAGCTCGCGAGCACACCCTGGTGGTCACTGTGGAACAGGACAGCCGCATGTGCAGACATCTCTGGAGAGAAGTATGGTCTCTATTTCCCAATAAAGCACATGGCATTTGGTGAGCACAGTCTACACCACTGAACACAAGGACTGGTGCGCTAAGCAGCAATGCCAAATATCACTGAGCGGAAATTACCTTTTTTAATCGTGCCACCAAAAACAATTATTTTTATGGCATAACCATTGATAATAAATACAAGTTTTAATGTTGTTCTTCGCCTTTGTTTACACTGACCAGTTATCATTACGATTGCTCAGAAACAAGCTAATCATGCCAATAATTGGCGAATGTAATTGTGCCTTTAATGGGTGTGAATTTAGGCTTCAGAGCGTGAGTTCTAAATATGGTCCTGATTGGGTGTTATCACAGTAGAGATGGTACATGAAGCCAAATCTGCTGATGGTTCTTCCAATGGGGGATGTGTAGAGAGAAAAAAGGTGCGGACCTAGGAGTGGTCCCTGATGGAACCCAATAGCATGGGGAAGAGGAGAAGAAGTAGAACCGGCAAATGATACATTGAACGAGTGGTTGGAGAGGTAGGAAGAAAACCAAGAGAGAGGAGTGTCCTTAAGGTCCTCAGTGCATGATGCTAAAAAAGGTGAGAAATTGGCTATATGATTAGAACGGATGCATTGGGGAAAGGGAAGAAATTGATTTTCCGTTTCTCTATGATCCGGGAATAAATTATAATCTGGAATAGTTCTATTATGAAAAATCACCTTGTTCTATGCTATTCGTGTCAGACTAAATAGATTATCTGTATTAGCTTTGAAGACATACCACTGATCCTCCACTATTATGTTAATAAACAAAATATCGTATAGATGTGGGTTAATGATAAAAGGAATTATTTATTTATTTATTTGTTCTGAATAAAATGAAAAAGAAAAGTTTTCTTCTTTTTTGGAATTGCAAACTACAAATAAATATATTGTGCAAAGATGACTTGATATAATCTATACACATCTGTTTTTATATATATGAAATAAAGCCTCTTTACATTTGCAATTGAGGAACCAATAAATAATTGTTGGGACACTATAAATACAATGCCCTTGGCTACACTTGCTAAAACGGCTCTGAGGAAATCCCGTGTAGGGATGAAACGCGTCAGCTGACTTAATCAAGCTGGGCAGGTAGTGACGTCTATACCTGGCCCTGCAAATCCCTGACCAAATCTGGAGACATGATATGGAAGGAGACATCATGTGAATTATAATTCACCTTACTGCCGGCATATGCTCTTGCCCTCCCGGACCTTGTGCCTCCTTGTGCACGGTGTGGAATAAGCGGATATTCAGAAGAAAATCTAAAGCCATCCGACCTTGCGGTGGAGCTCTAAAGTGGGCTGAGAAACAGATGAATATATAGCCTGGAATTTGACTTTGGAAGGCCTTTTCGTCCCACCTGTTTACAGATTGCTCCCGCATATGGATTACAGAGGCTCACCGGAAACATTAGAGGTAAAAATGCAAGCTACCATACGTAATCTTGGAAAATTGATTGCCTTTTGAACAAAGAGGATCGAGGGGGATTTATTTAGACCTTGCGTCTACCAAATAGACTGCCTATTATTACTTATCATCCCCAAAATCCAAGGCTGTATGCAATAGGAGGGAAGAGCTAAACAATATAAAAATCTGCCGTCCAAACAGCTTATGTACCATGGGTTGGTCATTCTCCCAGGATTGGAATTTCACTACATAGGAGATTATATCTTTAAAATATTTCCACTTGTCATAAATAGATATGGTGGCCACCTTGAGGATATAAAATTTATTTTGTCAAAAAACGCAAGTGTGAACACAACCTAGCGATTGTTCCAAACTTATTATCTGTCCCTATGCTTAGGGAGAACAAACGTATTATATGAGGGAATTAATTAATATGTAAAGGTGTATCAGATTATATGTCATCCTTCCTCTCTTGGCCAGGAGATTTTTTTTATAAACTTTTTGTATGTATATATTAATGTATCTGAAAATATTCGGAGGTTTAAATAAAATTGACTTTATATAAATTATGTTTACCTGAGAGTGCCTTGATATATTTCTGGATCTTTTTTCTTTTTCTTTTTTTGGTATATATCTTCTTCAGAAATGGCACCGTGCTATATGTATATTGCACTTTTGGGTATGATTTTTGGGTATGGTTTAGCCATAACCTGTTTCTTTTTTGAGCATATTAAGTATCTTAAGTATCTTCATCATCTTTGTTGTTATAATTATGTACACAGGACTCATCATCAATAAGTAGTTTGTAAATCATCCCATAAGAAATAGACCCTAGTGGAAAAACACAGGCTTTACAATCATATCTAAATGGGGTTGTCACCTGCTTGACCTTTTAAACCCATTATTGTCGTAGAGCCTTTGCCCTCCGGAGGACTGTCTGATAGTCTGGTGGGTTAATCTGAACCCGTTTATAGAAAATTGTAATTATCAGCTGGATAAATCCTACCATTTTTGGGGCCATGGTCATCCACATTTAAAGTATGTCTTTGCCATTGTCTTTTAGGCCAACCATTGAATAGATAAATGTTTAATTTCAAAGGTTGCTCTTGTTGCTTTCAGGCCAAGGTACTGGAACATCATCCATATGAGCTGCTATATCAAGACATACGTCCTTCAGATTACAAGCTCTTGTGGCTGAGGTCCACTCCCTAGATGTTTCAGTCAACATTTGCTTTACATTGCTTCTGTTTTTTTGTTTGTTTTCTAGGGAGACACCAGGACTCTTCTGTGATGGTGGGGAACTCTACGTTTCTGTACCAAAATGTCACCCAGATGTCCATCTTCACCTCTCAAGTAAATGAGATCATAAGAATAGTCTTCTACATCTTGACAAGTTTCTGTTTTTGCCTTTACCTCTACTTTATGGCGGTTTTGTTGATTGTCTACTTCACCACTCCTCATGTACGAGACAATGCCCGCTACATTCTCTTCGCTCATATGCTCATTAACGACACTTTGTACCTCATCGTGACACTCTTCCTTTCATTGTCTTATCGGTTTAACTTCTATAATAAAGTGTCCATATGTTATTTTACTCTAACCCTAGCAACCACCACTTTTAGGGTCACACCATACAACTTGGCGGCCATGGCTTTCGAACGATACATAGCAATTTGTTTTCCTCTTAGACATGCAATTTTATGTACTGCCAAACGGACATATTCGGTTATGGTGGTGATGTGGCTTGTTGGTCTACTCCCATGTGTAGCAGATTTTGTTGTTCTCATCGATTCTGTTGAGAAGGATTTTTTTTCTCGATATCTGTTATGCAGACAGGAAAGGCTCATAGTCCACCCTGTGCAGAACATTTTAAGAACTTCGACCTATATTGGTAATCTTCTTTTAGTGGCACTCGTCATACTGTTCACCTACATCAAGGTTATGATGGTCGCTCGGAAAAGTGGTTCTGGTCAATCTTCTGCCTCCAGGGCTGGTAGGACCCTTATACTTCACACGCTTCAATTTATGTTATGCATGATGTCACTAACCTCTTCAGTTACTGAGTCCTATCAGGGAGATTACACTATCATCTTAATCCATGTCAACTTTTTGTTTTTCATGTGTTTGCCAAGGCTCCTCAGCCCTCTTATCTATGGTATAAGAGACAAAGTGTTCAGTAAATGCATCAAAAAGATGTATTTTATACAAGTCTTTAATGCTAAATTTTATACCCTAAAGCTTAAAGGTTCTCCAGTTCCTTCAGCCGTCAATTGCTGTCCATGGCCGAGTAAATGTTGACAAATCTAACAAAGTTGGAATCAGAGTCATGTGTTGTGGCAGATGGATAAGAATAATGAATGCCTTTGGTTTAATTGATGTACATATTTTTGTTCCTATGCCATGTTATCGTGACAATAAAATCCCTGAAATATTGAACTTTTTTATTATCATTTTTTTTAATTACAAAACAAGTATGGAAGTCTCAGAAGACTCAGCTCATCAATCATGGGAAGCACATGCAGGGGTTCACTGTCTCTTGAGTACACCCCTACGTATCATGGGCAAATTTCAGCACTACCATGAGTATCAGTGTCCCATGAGTGCTAGTCACAGTGCCACCAAGTGTACCACCCAAAGAAATTACTCACCTGCTTCCCAGTTCACTATATGACCAGCGCAGGAAAGTGAGAACATGGCAGCAGTCCAGTGGTGGCAGCTCTTTACCTGTATCAGAAGTGATCGGTAGCATTGCTATGTGAGTGCTACTGTATATTAAGTTATGGTCAGCGTAACGTGCCCCTTTCCACCCAGACAGAGAAGGCACCTAAGATGCTGCCCATCTTGTTTAAACCCTTGATGAGATAAAGATTTCTATCATTCAGTCAATGTAACTCATGTAATTTTAAAATGCTGCAGGTCGTAGGACACTACTGGGTGATATCAATTTAGAATTCTGGATATTAAAGGGGTTGTCCAACAAAACACATGTATCCCCTATCCACACGATCGCTGCGGGTCCAACCACTGGAACCCCCGGAGATATGGAGAACGGGGAACCGAAAGTCCCCCGAAGTACTCCATTTGGGACTGTCGCTCCATTCATTTCTATGGAGCTGCTGGATACACAAGCCAGACATAGACCCCGGAAGTCCCAAGCTTCTCATGGAGCACTTCGGGGGACTTTTGGTTCCCCGTTCTCCTTATCGCTGGGGGTCCCAGCAGTCAAACCCCCTGCAATCACACATGTTCCCTGCAGCGCAACCACAGGGGATATGAAGTATTACACAGTGCCAATGCCAATCTAATAGTATACCTGATATAGATCAACTTTGTAATTTACTTACTATTAAAATTTAGTTTTTTATCCATGTAAATTCTGTGCGAAATTGCTGCCACTAGATTTCTCCCTTCCTTTATTCTGCTGTCCAACTCCTGTTGTCAAGCATAGTTGGTCCCTAGTTACAGAGCACAATTGACGGGCTGCAGAAAGTGTGGGTGTGTCACTTCACTGCCTGCCCATAGAAGGTCTATGGAGAGGAAGAGAGAAGCAGGAGGAGAGAGCCAAGAAAGGCACGCTGCCCATAGAAGTCTATGGAGAGGAGAGGGGGAGCAAGAGGGGGGAGCAGAGAGAAGTAACATAGACGCTGCTGCCCAAAGAAGTCTTTGTAGAATTGAGGGGTGAACAGAGGGAGGAAGCAAGAACAGAGTAAGAAAGGCACATGCTTCTGGTAAGATTTATATGTCACCACAGTGCTGGATTCTCAACTACACTGCTCATTACTGCTGTATAATTTCCTCCATGGTGCTGTAGCTCCTATATATACTGTATGTAATGTGATAGATGGAGATAGGAAAGCCAGATTCTCCTCTTCTATGTGTGCTGTTTATAGAAGATATGGTAGCAGTTAGGCTATACCCACTAGCTCAGATAAAACTGAGAATTAGAGGTAATCTCTGCGGAAGGAAAAACTGCTAAAAAAAATGCAGAATACAAGTCATATAATGGTCAGAAATAGTGTTATTCCTCATGCACACACATATGACTGTAATGCCCGTGGCCACTGACCGCCGGCATCACGCTCTTACCGGCAGCCACGACCACAGTACTGTACATCCCCGACGGTGTCTCCCTTCCCAGGGACGCCGACGCGCTCTGCTCCCTGCCTCCTCTCCCGGACTGTGCCCGTAGTGTGCGCGCATGCTCTTACTAGTTTTTAAAGGGCCAGCGCACGCACCAGTAAAAATGTGCCCAGCCTATCCCTGCACAACCTGGTTCTTATAAGAGACCCTGCTCCATTCCCCAGTGCCTAAGAAAACCTAGTGTTATTCTGTGAAGGTTTCGTATCCTGTATCGTGAGTCTGTTACCTGTCGATATCCCGTGCCCTCTGCGTGCTTCCAGTACTCCGGCACCTGCGTGCTTCGATGATCCGGCACCTGCGTGCTTCCAACAATCCGGCACCAGCCTGCTTTCAGTAATTCAGCTCCAGTCTACTACCACCAAGGTACCATCTTCCTGTCTCTGCCTATCTTCTATTTGACAAGCAGCTACTCCGCCGGGACCACCTCAGGAGGTAGCAACCTGGCAGTCTCCCCGCAGCGAAAACCAGATCCCTGTTGTAATGACGGGGTAAGGAGACAGACAGGTGAGCCCTAATCTACACGCCACTCAGTCCCTGACTACTTGCACCACCCGTCCTAGGCGACGGCGTACAACTGGGCGACGGTCCCTATGCTCAATACATGCACGAGAGATAAACAGACAAGGGTACACAGAAGCTACGGGAAATGGGGCAGTTGCCAACGGCAACACCGTGAGCAACAAGAGTAGTGAACAAGCCGAGTCAAACCAGGAGTGTACGAGGTACCAAACGCAGAGCAGGAGAGTAGTCAGTAAAGCCAGGGTCAATTTGAAGCAGAGGTCAATAGTACTAGCAGGAACAGTAGAGCTAGGAAACCAGACAGAATAACAGGCAAAGGAAGAGCAGGAAATGAAGGTATAAATAGACAGAGGGCGGGAGCTAGCTCCATCTGGCCAGGCTGTGATAGGTTCTCCCACTCCTCAGCCTACCAGGCTAAGTGGTAGCAGATGGAGTCACTCTATCACTCCTAGGAGCAGATGCAAACTGATTAACCACGAGCGTCGACACAGAAGCTGTGTCTGGCAGATCCTTTACAGTACCCCCCCTTTTATGAGGGGCCACTGGACCCTTCCTAGGTGGACCTGGCTTATTGGGGTACCGAAGATGGAACCTCCTGAGCAATACCCCAGCGTGAACATCCCGGGCGGGTACCCAAGTCCTCTCCTCAGGCCCGTGACCTCTCCAATGGACCAGGTACTGGAGGGAGCCTTGGACCATCCTGCTATCCACAATATTGGCCACCTCAAATTTTAACCCTTCAGGGGTGAGAACAGGGACCGGAGGTTTCCTTGAGGTAGCCAAGGACGGGGAGCAGCGTTTCAGGAGGGAGGCATGAAACACGTCGTGTATTTAAAAAGACGGGGGTAACTCCAGCCGGAAGGAGACAGGGTTAAGGACCTCAATGACCTTGTACGGTCCTATATACCGGGGAGCAAACTTTTTTGGACTGAACTTTAAGACGCAAATTTTTTTAAGATAGCCACACCAGATCCCCGACCACAAACAAGGGGTTAGCAGAACGTCTTCTATCTGCCTGAGTCTTTTGTATGCTCTGGGACGCCTCTAGGTTCTTCTGAACCTGGGCCCAGACTGTGCACAGTTCCTGATGAACGACATCTACCTCGGGATTGTTGGAACCACCAGTTGAAACGGAGGAGAACCGTGGATTAAACCCAAAATTACAGAAAAAGGGGGAGACCCCCGACGAGTTACTGACGCGGTTATTAAGGGAAAATTCGGCGAGGGGAATGAAGGAGACCCAATCATATTGACAGTCGGAGATAAAACACCTTAAATATTGTTCTAGAGACTGATTAGTCCTCTCAGTTTGGCCATTAGTTTCAGGATGGAAGGCCGAGGAGAAGGACAGATCAATCTCCAACTTTTTACAGAAAGCTCTCCAAAACAACGAAACAAATTGTACCCCTCTGTCAGAAACAATATTGACAGGAACCCCATGGAGACGCAGGATGTGTTTGACAAACAAGGTAGCTAATGTCTTGGCATTGGGTAGTTTCTTGAGGGGCACAAAGTGGCACATCTTACTGAAGCGGTCTACTACAACCCACACCACCGACTTGCCTTGAGATGGAGGCAGATCGGTGATAAAATCCATTTAGATATGGGTCCAAGGTCTCTGGGTAATGGGCAAAGAACATAGTAAGCCCGCTGGTCGGGACCTGGGAGTCTTGGACCTAGCACAAATTTCACAAGTGGCGACGTAGACCTTAACGTCTTTAGGCAACCGAGTCCACCAATAGTTTCTAGCAATGAGGTGCTTGGTACCCAGGATGCCAGGATGGCCAGATAGTGCAGAGTCATGATTTTCCCCTGAGTACCCTTAGCTGGAATTGCAGGGGAACAAATAGTTTGTTCCCGGGAGCTGAACCTTGATCAGCCGAAGGAGGGCTGGCCATGAAGCTACGCGACAGTGCATCAGCTTTAATATTTTTAGACCCAGCCCTATAGGTGACCACAAAGTTAAATCTAGTAAAAAACAACGCCCATCGAGCTAGTCTCGGGTTTAGCCTCCGGGCAGATTCTAGGAAAACCAGATTCTTGTGGTCAGTAAGGACAGTTACCTGGTGCCTAGCCCCCTCCAAGAAGTGGCGCCACTCTTCAAATGCCCATTTAATGGCTAAGAGTTCGCGGTTTACCACGTCATAGTTACTCTCAGTGGGCGAGAACTTCCTGGAGAAGTAGGCACAGGGATGGAGATGGATGAGGGACCTGGTACCCTGGGACAAGACAGCACCCACTCTCACCTCGGAGGCATCAACCTCCACGATGAATGGCTCCATTTGGTTAGGCTGAATCAGCACTGGGGCAGAGATAAAGCACTTCTTAAGGATCTCAAAAGCCTGGACCGCATCCGGAGGCAAGTGGAGGAGATCAGCACCTTTGCGAGTAAGATCTGTATGAGGCTTAGCGATGACCGAGAAGTAAGCAATAAATCTCCTGTAATAATTAGCAAACACCAAAAAGCACTGTAACGCCTTCAGGGAGGCAGGTTGGACCAATTCAGCCACAGCCTGAACCATGGCAGGGTCCATGAGGAATTCATTAGGAGTGAGGATTTGACCCAAAAATGGTATCTCCTGCACCCCAAACACACAGTTTTCGGATTTAGCAAAGAGTTTGTTTTCACGAAGGGCCTGGAGCACCTTCCTGACATGCTCAATGTGGGAGGACCAGTACTTGGAAAATATAAGTATGTCATCAAGGTACACTACAAGAAATACCCCCAGGTAGTCTCTTAAAATCTCATTTGTGAAATTCTGGAAGACCGCGGGAGCATTACACAACCCAAAGGGCATGACGAGGTATTCAAAATGACCTTCGGGCATGTTAAACGCAGTCTTCCACTCATCGGATAAGGTTATAAGCCCCCCGAAGGTCAAACTTTGAGAACCATTGGGCCCCCTGAACCTGATTGAAGAGATCAGGAATCAAAGGAAGGGGATACTGGTTCCTTACAGTGACCTTATTCAAGTTTCGGTAATTGATGCACGGCCTAAGACCACCATCCTTCTTCCCTACGAAGAAGAAGCAAGCACCTACCGGAGAAGTAGAGGGGCGAATGTAACCCTTGGCCAGGCTTTCCTGGATATATTCTCTCATGGCCTCATGTTCGGGACAAGAGAGATTAAAAATCCTACCCTTAGGGAGCTTAGCTCCTGGTACCAAATCAATTGCGCAATCGTATTCTCTATGAGGAGGTAACACTTCGGAGGCCTCCTTAGAGAAAACATCAGCGAAGTCCTGAACAAACTCAGGTAGCGTGTTTACCTCCTCAGGGAGAGAAATAAAATTAACAGAAGAACAGGACGTCATGCATTCATTACCCCATTTAGTAAGATCCCCAGTATTCCAGTTAAACGTGGGATTATGCATCTGCAACCGGGGAAGGCCTAAAACCAAATTGGACGATAATCCCTGCATAACCAGTACAGAGCACTGCTCCAAATGAATGGAGCCAACAATTAGTTCAAATACAGGTGTATGCTGCGTAAAACAACCATTAGCAAGTGGAGTGGAGTCGATACCCACTACCGGGACAGGTTTAGGAAAATCAAACAATGGCATAGCTAGAGACATAGCAATTTCCACAGACATAATATTAGCAGAAGACCCTGAATCCACGAAGGCACTGCCAGTGGCAGACCTACCCTCAAAAGAGACCTGAATGGGAAGCAAGATCTTATTAGGTTTCATATTTACGGGAAATACCTGTGCACACAAGCGACCTCCCCGATGGTCACTTAGGCGCGGAAGTTTTCCGGCTGCTAATTCTTACGCCTTGGACATTTGTTCCCTTGATGCTTGTCATCCCCACAGTAGAAGCAGAGACCATTCTTCCTGCGGAGCTCTCTACGTTGTTGGGGAGACACGGAGGCCCCGAGTTGCATTGGTTCATCCGAGATTCCCGTGGAAGAACGAAGCAACGGAACCTCGGGAGGCATCATGGGGGAACCAGAGGAGAAGGCACAAAAACTTTCAAGTCGTCGTTCCCTGAGACGTCGGTCAAGACGTACCACTAAAGCCATAACCTGATCTAGAGAGTCAGAAGAGGGATAGCTAACTAATAGGTCTCTCAGGGCGTTCGACAGACCCAATCTAAACTGGCACCTCAAGGCAGAGTCATTCTACCGAGAAGTTACGCACCACTTCGTAAAGTCAGAACAGTACTCCTCAATGGGTCTCTTACCATGACGTAAGGTCACCAGCTGACTCTCGGCAAAGGCAGTCTTGTCAGTCTCGTCATAGATAAGCCCGAGAGCAGAAAAAAAAAGTCAACAGAGGAAAGTTCAGGGGCGTCAGGAGCCAAGGAGAAGGCCCATTCTTGGGGGCTGCACTGGAGCCGGGACATAATTATACCCACTCGCTGGCTCTCAGAACCTGAGGAGTGGGGTCTTAATCGGAAATAGAGCCTACAACTCTCCCGAAAGGAGAAAAAAGTCTTCCGGTCCCCTGAGAACCAGTCAGGCAACTTGAGGTGGGGTTCAAGAGGTGAGGTGGAGGGCACTACCTGCTTAGCATCACGCTGGTTGCACCTCTGAGCTTGGGCTTGGATCTGTAGGAAGAGACCCTGCATTTGCTGAGCCAGGGTCTCAAGGGGGTCCATAGTTGTGTAGGAACCAGGGTAGAAAAGGTATATGGGCCTGTGATTATGTAATGACGGGGTAAGGAGACAGACAGGTGAGCCCTAATCTACCCGCCACTCAGTCCCTGCCTACTTGCACGACCCGTCCTTGGCGACGGCGTACAACTGGGCGATGTTCCCTACCCTCAGCTCAATACATGCACGAGAGATACACAGACAAGGGTATACAGAAGCTACGGGAAATGGGGCAGTTGCCAACGGCAACACCGTGAGCAACAAGAGTAGTGAACGAGCCGACTCAAACCAGGAGTGTACGAGGTACAAAACGCAGAGCAGGAGAGTAGTCAGTAAAGCCAGGGTCAATTTGAAGCAGAGGTCAATAGTACTAGCAGGAACAGCAGAGCCAGGAAACCAGACAGAAACACAGGCAAAGGAGGAGCAGGAAATGAAGGTATAAATAGACCGAGGGCGGGAGCTAGCTCCCTCTGGCCAGGCTGTTATAGGTTCTCCCACTCCTCAGCCTACCAGCCTGAGTGGTAGCAGATGGAGTCTCTCTATCAGACCTAGGAGCAGATGCAAACTGATTAACCACAAGCGTCGACACAGAAGCTGTGTCTGGCAGATCCTTTACACCTGTAGAGGGGTTAAAGGGTGAATACCGAGAAATCTGCTAAGACAACGACCTTATGTGTGTCCCTATGTCAATCCGGCGGAGTAGCCCAGTGGGTCTACAAACCTGCTGGTCATTACAATGACGTCTTATTATGAAAAGTGACCTGAAAAGACAGGTACGCTTTAAACCATTGCTTCACTGTGTAAGGTCCCGCTGGACAGAGTAGTGTTGCTGCTCACAAGCCACGTCTGATGTGAAGGTACAGGTTGCTGCTATATTGTATGTGAGACAGATAGGGACGTTATACTGTTCAGTTTGTGACTTGGACAAGCAGGATTTTGTTTATGTTTTGATTTGTGCAACCTGTATATTTGTTGCGTGTACATACGCTGCCAATAAAAACCAGAAAGGACCCAAGCTTTGGACATTTGAAGCCTATCTGTGTCTTTGTAAAGCCTGAATTCGCTCTGACCAGGAGATAAATCCCCACATTTGGTGTTTCGGATGCGGGCAGAATCCTTAAAGAGACAGTACTCTTAAAGAGACAGCGCATTTAACAGACAGAAACCTGTCTATAAGACAACACATGCATTCTAATGTCAGCCTTCAACAGGCTCATGCCACTCAGCAAGAAGCTTATGCAATAGAGCAACAGGTACATGTAGAAGCCATGAAGGCCATGAAGGCCCAGAGTGAGATTATTCGTTTGTTGGTTAAAGCTCACCGAGCCTTTGTAAAAGAACAGCAGCTTGTGAACCATTTTCTGCAGCAGTGCTTACAAGCCTTGTCACAGAGACATAAAGTGTCTCCAGGACCACAACCTGTACTCCAGTAGTTGGTGCAGAACGCCTTAAGAAAGATGGATAAGGACGATGACATACGGAGCAGCTTTTCTGGGTTTCTTTGAAAGGATTGAGGGGAGCGAAAGGCTTCCTGAGGACCAGTGGGTGGAGGCGCTGGCCCCCTTCCTGTTGGGGAACCCCAAAAGTCTTACCTGAGGGTGCGGTATGTTAAGGTGTATGCCAACCTCAATGAGGAAATCCTAGCTAGGATGGGGGGTTACCCTAGGTGTCCGAGAGTCTCCACTGGGGAATATGATCTTGGCTAGCCGGACCAGATCACAAATGTTTGATCACTCCCACCTCACTAGTAAATAGTTGCAGCCTGAGGAGCTCACTCCAGCCCAAATTGTGGAGCAAGTTGTTTGTGACCGTTTTACTCACCCCCTGCCTGTGAGCATACAGCGCTGCATCAGGTATGCCGACCCAAAAAATGTGGATGAGCTTCTACAGAGGAGTACCTCCAGAAGTTGCGTCCCACATGCGTGGCCCCTAGGAACAAGAGAAGACCATCTATGGGTAGGACTACCTTTTTCTAAAGGGGTGACACTGTATCTTAAAGTAGGGGGTAGGACATGTGCAGGTGGCAGAGATGAAAGGCCACCAAGTCCAAAAAAGGACACTTTAAAGCCCGGGGCGATCTAGTCTGTTGGTGGTGCCAAGGACTAGGATATGTGGCTGATAATTGCCCAGTAGTAGGTCAACCTATGAAATGTGACTTAGGAAGGCATATGTCTTTATTTGCTAAGCATTGTTATACGGCTCATGTGGACAGTATAACCAAAAGACAAGTGTATTCGGTCAAAATAAAATATTCCAGCGCAAATCCAAACCGTGTGAACATTCCCTAGGACTAGTGTATGAAACGCGAGTCCTAATAAATTTCCCACAATAACTTTATGGAATAAATAATAATACTGCAGCCATAACACCATATCTCCAAAGGTCTGTTTGATGGGACCCAGTTGCCGTGGATGGTGGTGCACTTTCAGGAACTATTGGTGTACTTATTTAGGTAGAAAGGCCACATAATTGGAATAGCACTTGAAATGGGCGACTCTTGACTAATAAACTAACAGGTTCCAAGAAGTCCTTCAACGGCAAATCCTTGACTATCGCAGCACGGCAGCTGCCAAGAACATGATATCTAATGGGCTACTAAAGATTACACTGATTCACGGAACAGGCTCGATGCAACCATCCAACAGGGCACAATCCCATTCAAAGGCGCTGTCACAGGGGGAGTGGGTGGCAGCTTCCTCGTCCGATACCCACTTTGTGGTAGTATCCCTCTTCACAGCAGCAAGTCTCAGCAGTGCTCTCCCTCTCCACAGCAGTAAGTCTCAGCAGTGCTCTCCCTCTCCACAGCAGTAAGTCTCAGCAGTGCTCTCCCTCTCCACAGCAGTAATCTCTCCTCTGACCCTTGCTCATACACTTTGTCAGCATTCACAGGTGGGGTACTACTTCCTTGAAATAGTGCCAGCTGCCTAGGATCTACTACCCACAATGCCCACAATGTTACATATATTCCCCGAGTGAAGCCCAAGAGTCCCTAATACTGCCTATATGAAAAATTGGGTGGTGGTACAGTATATAAAAACTGCCATTGATGATGAGGCAGATTTATCAATGTACAGTTAGGTCCAGAATTATTGGGACAGTGACACAATCTTCATGATTTGGGCTCTGCTGCCACCACTTTGGATTTGAAATGAAACAAATGAAATGCAATTGAAGTTTAGACTTTCAGGTTTAATTCAAGGGATTGAAGAAAAATATCCTGTGAAACGTTTAGGAATTGCCACCATTTTTCTACACAGCCGCCTCATCACAGGGGCTCAAAAGTAATTGGATAAATTAACATTACCGGAAATAAAATGTTTTTTTTAAAATACTTTGTAGAGAATCCTTTACAGGCAATGACGGCCTGAAGTCTGGAACCCATGGACATCACCACACGCTGGGTTTCCTCCTTTGTGATACTTTGCTCTGCCTTTACTGCCGCTGTCTTCAGTTGTTGCTTGTTTGTGGCTCTTTCTGTCTTAAGTTTTGTGTTAAGCAGGTGAAATGCAGCTCGATCGGGTTGAGATCTGGTGATTGTCTTGGCCATTGCAGAATATTCCACTTCTTTGCCTTATAAACTCCTGGGCTGCTTTTGCAGTAAGTTTTTTGTCATTGTCCATCTGTCCTGTGCAGCGACGTCCAATCAACCTGCTGCATGTGGTTGAATCTGAGCAGAAAGTAAATCCCTGAAAACTAAGAATTCATCCGGCTGCTTCTGCCCTCAGTCACATCATCAATAAACACTAGTGACCCAGTGCCTTTGGCAGCCATGCATGCCCATGCCATAACACTGCCCCCACTATGCCATCACACTGCCCCCACCATGCCATCATGCTGCCCCCACCATGCCATCACACTGCCCCCACCATGCCATCACACTGCCCCCACCATGCCATCACTTCCTCCACCATGTTTTACAGAGGATGTGGTGTGCTTTGGATCACGAGCCATTCCAAGCCTTCTCCATATTTTCTTCCACCCATCATTCTGGTCCAGGTTGATCTTAGTTTAAAATTAGAATTAATGGTTTGCACCTTGTGGTGAACCCTCTGTATTTGCTCTCATGAAGTCTTTATGGTAGGCTTAGATACGGATCCACCTACTTCCAGGAGAGTGTTCTTCACTTGGGTAGATGTTGTGAAGGGGTTTTTCTTCACCATGGAAAGGATTCTGTGATCATCCACCACTGTTGTCTTCCGTGGACGTCCAGGCCTTTTGGAGTTCACGAGATCACCAGTGCGCCCTTTTTTTTCAAGAATGTCCCAAACTGTTGATTTGGCCACTCCTAACATTTGTGCTATCTCTCTGATGGATTTATTCATTTTTTTCAGCCTAACGATGGTCGGTTTCACTTGCATTGAGAGCTCCTTTGACCTCATGTTGTGGGTTCACAGCAACAGCTTCCAAATGCAAATGCCACACCTGGAATCAACTTCAGACCTTTTACCTGCTTAATTGATGATGGATTAACGAGGGAATAGCCCATGCAGCCCATTAAATAGCTTTTGACATAATTGTCCAATTACCTTTGGTACCTTGAAAAAGAGGCAGCTACATATTAAAGAGCTGTAATTCTTAAACCCTTCCTCAAATTAGGAAGTGAATACCCTTAAATTAAAGCTGAGAATCTGAAATTTAAGACCATATTTATTTTAGCAGCTTCATCTGTTCAGCGGTGGGAAGAAACAGGAAGTGAGGTAACGGAGACGTCACTGAGAAATGATTTGGCGCCGACGTCTGACAGGATTTCCGGGGAGGTAGAGCAGGCTCCTGCCAAGCGTATCAGGAAGAGCAGAAGCGCTTATACACCACCCCCTCACAGCAGCCGGAAGCAGAGCGAAGTCATCTAAGAGGCAGAGTAGGTCCAGTATTCGCTCTGCAAGCCGGAAGTCGGAAGTATCAGCTGAGCGGAGGGAGAATCAGCTGACTGTGGAGGACACTTAGTCTGCGGAGCTGTTTAGTTTCCAACAGCCAAATCCTATCGGACAAGGACATAGATAGGAGCTACAGCAGCCAGAGGTGGAGATGCAGCAAAGTGAGCAGGAAGGACATTTACAGGCTCACTTATCCCAGCAGGTTCAAGGAGCAGCTTTCAACACCTCTTCGGCTCCGGTTTCAGTTCCCCCGGGATCTGCGGCGGGTCGGCCTGGCGATGCTCCGGTCAGACGGCCCGTCTGTTCACATGATGGAGGCTCCAGGACTTCCCGCCGGCCACAGTCAGTGGTCCTGGACGGACAAGGATTCGGAATTCGATCGTGTTCGTTTGGATTATAGGGCAAAAGGGGAGGCTTATATATGTTTTGAAGGCCCCCTCGGAGCTCACTTAAAGCCTGAGGTGAAAGAAAATATATGGAAGGATGAATACGTCATGATCTTTTCACTTTTGCCCTGGGAAAAGTTACATTTAGACAAACCAAAACGGGTAGAAAGTAAGAAGGAGGAGGAGAAGCAGAGGTGCAGGCTAATACCCCAAGCTTTCCCTAATTGGTTGCAAGCGTTTGCCATCTTGGAAAACGTTGTCGGGGAAAAGGCGCTAAATAATTGTTCTGGCCTTTTTTGCTATATGGGTGCCATAGGTGAGGCTTATAGGGTTTTCAGCAGGATGGCTTGGCTCAGAAATGATGAGCAGTTTAGGCAACGGAAGGCGGTCAGCCTGAGTATACGGTGGGATCAAAAAGATATTGGCCTATGATTAAGGGTAATGGCGCCGGTGCGCTTTGGTAGGGAGTCCTTTCCAGGTGGGGCCGGGGGGTTCCGGCCAGTATGGACAGCATGGCGTGGGCGGACATTCGAGAGGAACTGCAGGTGGAAAATGCAATGTGTTTTGACCGTTCAATGAGGACAATGTAAATTTGGCCGGTTTGCAAGTTCAAGCACTCCTGATCAACCTGCGGAGGAACGTCATCTGGAACATCCTGATGTTTTAAGAAGGGTAAGGGGAAAGGGGGCAGCTCAGGTTGCCATGGGGGTGACACCGGTGAGACTCGTGGAGATCCTCCCCTATCTAACTATGTACCCGGATAGGGTGAAGGTGAGTTCATTGAAGTCAGGTTTTCATGATGGTTTTTTTATTCCACCCCCTCCACATGCTGTTCCTTTTTCGTTACGGAATCTGAAGTCTGCATGTAATTTCCCGTTGGTAGTGTCTGAGAAGCTGGGGAAAGAGGTAGGGCTTGGCAGAACGGCAGGCTCATTTGTCTCCACCCATTTCTGACTTGATAGTTTCTCGTCTTGGGGTATGCTGCCAAAATGCCGCCTAAGAAATTTGGGCTCATTCATCACCTGTCGAATCTGAAGGGGGCTTCAGTGAATGATGGGATTGATTTGTCTCTCTGTTCCGTAGTATATACCTTTTTTGACACGGCGGTCGTTTGGGTTCGGCGGTATGGGAAGGGTGCGCTTATGGCGAAAATTCATGTGGAATCGGTGTTTCGTTTACTTCCAGTTCACCCCAAGAGTATTCGGCTATTGGGTTGCTATTGGGAGGTGCCGTACTTTGTGGATGGATGTCTGCCAAGGGGCTGCTCGATATTAAGCACCTATTTCAAAGCCTTCAGTTCGTTCCTGGAGTGGGTGATTTGTGAAGTGGCAGGTGTAGCCTCGCTCATTCATTACTTGGACGATTTCCTTTGCGTCGGTCTGGCTGGGTCCCTGGTTTGTGGGAACATGTTGTCAACTATGGAATGGGTGGCTAGGCGGTTAGGTGTCCCACATGCTCCTGATAAAACCGGGGGCCCTTGGTCGATTTTGGTATTCCTGAGAATCACCATTGATTCGGAGCACATGGCATGCCGTCTTCCCCCGGACAAATTGGAAGATGTGAAATTGTTGGTGGGCAGGACGCGTCACTTGTAGAAGATCACGTTGCACGATCTGCAATCTCTCCTGGGGAAACGTAATTTTGCGTGTCGAATCATGCCGATGGGCTGAGTTTTTCGTAGACGTTTGGTGGGGGCAATGGCAAGGGTGAAGGCTCCTCATCATTTTTTTTGCTTGTCTCGCGAACATCGTGATGATTTGGGGGTGGTCGGTCGCTTATCACGTCACTGGTTGTGGAGAATGTCAACTAGAAATGATTCACTGACGCATCGGGGAGTGTGGGTTATGAAGCGTATTTCGGGGGTCAACTGTGAGCGGGTCGGTGGCCTTTAGCCTGGGTCGCTGAGGGTCTGGTTCATAAACTAGCCTTGTAGGAGTTTTTCCCCTTTGTTGTTGCTGTAACAATATGGGGGGTCCGTTTCAGAAACAAGAAGGTACATTTCCATTGTGACAACATGGGGGTGGTGATGGCAATTAACAATGTTTCATCATCATCTCCCCCTGTTGTCTGTCTGTTGCGGCATTTAGTCCTCTTGTGTTTGGCCCTTAATGCTTGGGTTACTGCTGTTCACGTCCCAATTGCTGATTCTCTTTCGCGCTCACAGTGGGATTGGTTCCGGCTATTGGACCTGGAAGCTAGACGCAAGAGATCTCGCCTGATCCTCACTTATGGGATCTGGTCTGCGGAGAGCGAATCGGCTGATCTGTTCTTCCTTGGCTCTGGGGTCAACCAAAGGGTTGCTAGCCTTTTTGGGTCATGTGCCAGCTGCGGGTTGGTCGATCGCCAAGGTTAATCGCTTTGTGGCGGACCTGGCTTTCGGTTGTAAATGAGACGACGGGACATCACAAAGGATTTTCTGGTCAGCCAGGCCCTGAGGTGGTTAAGAAGGGGGCGGGTGGTGCCCGATAGACGTCGCACTGTGTCGTTTGCCTTGTTGGAACGGTTAGGGTTTGCTGTGGATGTTATCTGTACTTCTGAGTTTGAGTCAGTTTGTTCGTGGGCTTTTTTCAGTGCACTTTGAGTGGGGGAGCTAATATCTCCCAGCGGGTCACGGCTGGGTTGTTTGTTGGCTGAAGATGTGGTGCAAGTGGATGGGAGGATAGAGTTCTGGATTCGCCGCTCCAAGAGGGATCAGTCTGAAAGAGTAAGACTGGTGGTGTTGGGGGCGGTTTTTGGTGCACTCGTGTGTCCCATTCGTTCCCTGGTAAATTATCTCAGGGATAACAAACATGTGTGCTGTCCTTTGTTGCATCTTGTAGGCGGGAGGATTTTGTCCCATTTTCAATTCACAGCAGTTTTTCGCAAGTGTTTGGTTTCTCTTGGCCTTGATGGTAGAGCTTTTGCGCCAAACTCATTTTGTATCGGAGACGCCACGGAGGTGGCCGGTTGGGTGTTACGGCCTGACGCGGTACGCCGTATTGGTAGGTGGGAATCCTGGCAGTTCCAATCATACGTGGGCCCCCATCTTAAGGGAGGTGTGAGCAGTGCGGATTGTTGTTGGGGGTTACATGCAGCAGCATGGAGGACATTATACAGAAGTAATGAGAAGTATAGCTGTGGATCCAGCACTGGGGTGAAATATAACACTTACTAGAAGCTGCTGCAGCATCTCTGTATGTCTTTCTGCCTCTCTCTCACTCTGCTACCTCCTTCTCCTCCATTAACTTCTTTGGACAGCTATAACTTGATCCTTCAGTGAGCGAGGGAGGCTGATGATGGAGGGGGCCACCATACCTCTTTCTTAGATTCCGCGGTTACTATTGATAACTCAGATTCCAGCCATTACAGTGAACTGCTAGCTTTTGAGCCCGCTCCATACTTCCCCTTTCTGGCAATGACGTACAGTTATATCAAATATTGGGAAGAGATTAAATGCTCTCTCACAGGGTCTAAAGAGGCTTGTGAGCGCGATGCGCGGACACTGCTTTAGTAGGGATAGGAAGGTTCCATCCTGCTGCACTGTACCTCCTTGGGTCTCTGACACACTCTTAATTGCAGTGGCCCTCTGTAGTCAATCAGTCGTAGCTTTCTCCTCATGACTCCCATTCAGGATCGAGGCATTTAATCCCCATCATTCTGTCTCACAGAAACCTCTCATGTCACAATGTCATTGGCCCACTCTTGGCCTGCTCTGCTTCACTGTGTCACCACTTGGGACCTGGTCACTGACAGGTATTCTCCGGCCGAAGTTCAGCTAAGCCAGCTGCCTGCTCTTTCCTCCAGGTACGGGAGGAAATCCCAGAGGCGCGACCTGCAGGGGAAGTAGGCCGTGGTGGATGAGATTACTTCCCCGGCTCCTTTCCATGATATGGCTGTTTCACCTGGGGAGATACTGGTCAGTGCAACAGCCCGTAGTGGGGGGGGGGGGTTTGTGCGGCGGCCTGCTTCATCAGGCCTGGCTTGTCCGGAAGATCAACGTTCCATTGATGAGACTGTGATTGGCACTGCGGTCTGCTCTCTAACCGGCACGCAACCAGCTCCTCCCCTCATGGATTTCTGTATCTGTCATCTGGCGGGTCATTTGAGGAGGAAGATGGTGGCGGACATGTTTTGGATAGACATTCTGCAAGAGATAACCCTTCTTCTTCATCTGGCATCTAGGTCCGCATGTGCTGCTGGTTCTCCACAGGCAGGTCCGGGATCATCTGGTTCGGGTGAAGATTCAGCTAATTAGGTTATTCCCCTGGTGCACCCCAGTAAGTACCCCCTGTCTGTTGGTCCTATGCCTGTCCCTTTCTATCCGGTAGGGGGTGATGGGGGAGGAACTCCCGGGTTTTCCTTTGGCAGAGCTAGGTTTAGTAGCGGAGCATCTAGTAGCTAGCATCAGGGAAGCGTTCTTGCAGCACACTAACTTCCCTTTGGTTATTAACGTTGTGTGGTTCAAGGCGCTTTAGGCGCGCACCTTAAGCAGAAAGGCAGGGATCGTATTTGGAGAACAAATACTATGGAATTTTCTGTCTTCAAGGTGAATGAGAGCTACAAAAAATGAGGAGAAGATATATTTTTGCACCATCGCTAAGTCTTTTAGCAATTGGCTTCAGGCCCTCAGACTTTTTTGCTATATGGTCTTCATTTGTGAGGTCCATCAGGTGTATGGTGGGGTGGCGTTATGATGAGCAATCTCTTCAGTGCTGGGCATTTTGCCCTGGTCTCCAATGGGATCACAGGGACATTGGTTTGTGGATGAAGCTCGTGGCAGCACCACCGGGGAAGGGGGCCCTTTTGGAGTGACAACGACACCAGCAGTTCAACAAGAGCCAGTGTAGATATGAAACAGCGTGCAAATATAAAAATGAATGCACGTTGTGCAATGGAGTACGTGGCTCCTTAAAATGTATGCAGAGTGGTAGGGGAGCAGTTGGAGAGGTAAGTCAAAATTAGGCTAACCCAGTGTAGGTGGTTGAGATGGTCTCCAATATAAATAGATACCCAGATAGGAAAGCTGTGAGTTTGAGTTTTTAAGGTTCTACGAGGGCTTCCGGATTCCCTTTTCCTTGGAGGCGCCTCCCGGTATTCTCCGGAACCTTCCCCACTTGGTTTCAGAAAACTTGGAAAAGAGGTGAAATTAGGGACGATGGCAGGACCTCATTTACACCTGTCTCCCTTAGTGGTGGTACAAAAAAAAACACCCAATAAGTATAGTAGGATTCACCATCTGTCATTACCCGTGGGTATGTCTGTGAATGATGGCATGAAGGCTCTCTTTTCAGTGTTGTACGTTTCCTTTGATACTGCTGTGGCCCAGGTGTGTTTTTGAAAAGGGTTCCCTTTTAGCTAATACTCACATAAAGGCAGCTTTTCGCCTGTTGCCCTGGCATTTGTTAGGCTTGTATACGCCAAGAGGAATTTTACGTAGACCTCTTCAAAACTTTTTATGTTTTTAGATTGAGTAGTGAAGAAGGAGACTGGAATACGGTCCGTCCTTGGCTACTTAGATGATTTCTTGTGCATGGGTCTCCCAAGGTGTCGGCACTGTAGTTGCAAATGGTTCAGAGGGTTTGCCGGCGTTTCGGGGTAACAGTGGGTTGAAATGGTCTTAGGGTGCATGCATCTAGGGATTTGATTCGAAAAATTGGATTTATTGGTCAGAAATTGTGGCGAGGCGTGAATGGAATTACGGTCAAGAGGGTTTGTGTCTCGACGCGGTGGTGTGGCGGTCCGGCATCATGATTTGGAAGTGGTGACTGAGAATTTTTGGAAGGCTAATGGCGCGCACTTGATGTCAATGGCACGGATCTGTGAATGTTGGCCATTCAGGATATGTCGAGAGGGAGCAATAGAGTTGCTCTCCTTCCTAAGGTATGTTCACACGCAAACTCAAAAACGTCTGAAAATACGAAGCTGTTTTCAAGGGGAAACAGCTCCTGATTTTCAGACGTTTTTTAAGCAACTCGCGATTTTCACTGCGTTTTTCGCAGCGTTAATTAAGACCGTTTTTGGAGCTGTTTTCAATGGAGTCAATTAAAAACGGCTCCAAAAACGTCCCCGTTTCAGGGCCGTTTTTTTACGCACCCGTTATTCAAAACGGCCGCGTAAAAAAACGGCCCATCGGAACAGAACGCAGTTTTTCCCATTGCAATCAATGGGCAGATGTTTGGAGGCGTTCTGCTTCAGATTTTACAAAAATATTGTATTTTTTTTAAACAAAAACACACGCCCCCAAAAAAATTGGGCAAAAAAAAAAGTCACAAAAACGCCACTGGCGACAGTATTTGAGTATAATATACTGGCTGGATGAAAGAAGTTGAGGCATTAGGGGGCCACTGTGACACTGAAGTCACGCCTGATCTGGCCAGTGTGTGAGTCGCACATGCTGCATGTTTCCAGAGAGTAAATAGTTTTTCTGCTTCATATGTTGCGGGTGCGGACATTGTCCAGTGTGCCGGGTGCAGACATTGTCCAGTGTGCCGGGTGCGGACATTGTCCAGTGTGCTGGGTGCGAACATTGTCCAGTGTGGCGGGTGCGGACAGTGTCCAGTGTGCCGGGTGCGGTCAGTGTCCAGTGTGGCGGGTGCGGACAGTGTCCAGTGTTCCGGGTGCGAACATTGTCTAGTGTGGCGGGTGTGGACAATGTCCAGTGTGGGGGGTGCGGGCAGTGTCCAGTGTGCCTGGTGCGGACAGTGTCCGGTGTGCCGGGTGCGGACAGTGTCCGGTGTGTCGGGTGCAGACAGTGTCCGGTGTGCCGGGTGCGGACAGTGTCCGGTGTGCCGGGTGCGGACAGTGTCCGGTGTGCCGGGTGCAGACAGTGTCCGGTGTGCCGGGTGCGGACAGTGTCCAGTGTGCCAGTGGTGCATGTACAGTTTGAGTCCAGAGGCAGTGAGTAGCGGTTGTGTGGCTGGCGTTGCAGAGGTAGAAGACGCAACTGGATCCCAATCTCAGAGGACCCACAGGTCACCCTAAAAGCTTTAAGTTATGTCTCTGCCCACAGATCTGAATGCCAAACTCAGCTCTACTACATCAGAAGGGGGAATGTCACTTAAATTATCTTCATTATTTAGGAATAAATCTGACGGTGTGGATACTGCAAAGAAAACTGCTCCTCAAGTCCTGAAGTCTACACATGAGGGAGGGAGACCTGGCTCTTCAGGGGGCACTTAAGAAGTCAAATACAAGAAACTCATTATCCGGATGATCACTGAGCTGTCACCCACAATCATCTATACCGCACATCAGGGAACTGCGCCAATGCACCATGTGCCCCCCGAGAGTCCAGCCGGGATAATATAAAGTCATTTTCAGGAGGGTTCCACTATTTCTGCCCGTAGCTGCCAAGTCCGCCACCAATAATGTACAGCAATCCTCCTGGAAGACGATAACTGCAAGAATCCGACCCCATCCCCTGAGGACAGGACTACCCAGCTGCTGCTTATAAACCACTAGTAAGTATATATTTTGATGTTTTGACTGGCTATGCTCTCTTATTTCATTTTCTCACTGTTTTCAAGATCTCTGCTTGCAGTCAGTGAATACGAACATTCTTGTTTACCTTGTGAGGCAAAGACCTGTTCAGACCTAATATTTCTCCTAGCTGAGGGTTTGTTACAATTGTATTCAGTCTAAACAATCCTCTGTGAGGTAAACAGCCTGGACTAGAGACTGATACATTGTAACAAACCATCTGTGGTGCTGATGTGTTTACCTGTTGGATTATGGGGTCCTTGTGGGGACTTATCAGCGTGACCTAATATAGGGTACCAGCATTTTCACCCCGTTTTTTATCAAGACAAGACGGCCACTGGTCCCCGACATTTAGCGCTGTTTTAGAGTAAGATATTGAGGATCGTGTAAAAAGATGGGGACAATCTTAAAAGTCGCCATCTGATGAGCGCCACAGGTATACATTGTTTATATATCACTTTGTATTTTAATGTTCACACTTGGCCAACAGTTTCCTAAATGTAGCAGTGGCATAAAATGGCGCGGTCGTGCGTTTCGTACATAAAGCACTTACTTATTTCGTGCAAACCTAGAATGGCGCACGACAGTCAAACTGAGATCGTAACATGCGACGTGTAAATGCTTTACTTGTACGGTGTATTTAGATTCTGTACAGTTTTTAGTCTTTGAATGTAAATAATTAGTGTTTCCATTCACAGACTGAAAGCAGAGATATTGAATATGAAGCAGAAGTACATAAAACGGTTAAGTGACAGCGAACCTTATGTTATACCCCTTTTATTTTTATTTTAAAAAAAAATGTTTTATTAAAAATAATTAGTAGGTTTTTCTTGTGTTTTTGCTTTTGGTATTTTTATTTGTGTTTTTCAGTCGGTTTAGTTTTTTTGTGATTTTTGCATATATATTTTTTTTCTGCAGATTTAGTTACAGCACATAGTTTAACTATTTTCTTTTTTTTTTTGCGTGTTACACATAGGTTTTTCTTTATATTTAAAATTGAAGCTGAAATCAGTTCATTTTGTTTGTCTTATTTAGGAAAAAATGTCCAGAAACAGGGAAAAGAAATCCAAAATTTTTTCATGTTCTGTAGTTTGTGAATAATATTTACCCCAAAAATTAATCCTCTAAGTCCCTTGTTCACACAGAGTTTTTTTGCAGGCAGAAAATTCTGCCTGGAAAAATCAGCTCCGGTTTTTTTTAAGTGGTTTTGCACCACATGCGTTTTTTGACACCTTTTTGCCCGCGATTTTGGACGCGGTTATTTGCCGCGGTTTTCGAGGCGTTGTTTCAACAGACAGAGGGAATAACTAAGTTATTTTGCCAAAAAACGCGTAAAAAATTGCGGCAGATAAACGCGTCAAAAAACAAGTTTATTTCCGTCTCCCATTGATTTCAATGAGGTTTTTGAGGCGGAAAACGCCTCAAGATAGGGTATGTCGCTTATTTTCCCCGCAAGTGTTTTTTTTTGCTTGTGGGAAAAAGATGCCTCTATCTTCCATTAAAATCAATATGAGACAATTTCGGGGTTTCCGCGGCAAAAAAAACAACTCAGTGTGAACAGGGCCTTATTCTCCCATGCATAGTGATGCCAAATATGTGTACATTGTGCAAGGTATGACGTCACTATAGCACCCAAGGACAAAGGACTTATTTTAGTTTTACTTGCATTTTCCTCCCTTAGCTTTAGAAGCAGCCTCTGGACATTGGGGAGAATTATTCAGGTGAAGGAACTTTTTAGTGAAGGCACAAAAGCAGATGTGACACGCAGAATTTGTACGTGTGCGTTCGGAGAGTTGTGCTCCTTTTGGTCTGCACTTTTTCCCTTTGTTATTGTTTTATCATTTGTTTTTTTCATTTAATTTATGTTTTTTCTTTACATTTTTTTGTTTGACTATATTTATTTTCTATTATTGCGCCTCAGGATACCAGAGATGACATAATCTGTTTGCTCCCTGCTGTCCCCATATACAGTTATACAGATAACAGTGGTCTAATGGTAACAATCTGTTCATTTACGTGGGGTGGGTGGGAACGTGTTTTAAAGAAGCACTCCGGCAAATTTTTTCTTTGCACATATAATGCTAACTCGCCAGCAATATTAAATCCGTGTCATTTGCTTCGTCCCAGCTCAGTCGCATCCATGTATTTTGAACCCTCTCATTATGGGACTGTCATGTGATCTCAGTCCGACCAGCAGAATAGACCATGCTCTCATATGTAGACAGGAGGTCAATCTCTCCTGTGTGTCTGACTTCCTGTGAACTACAGGATTTCATCATCACCTATCAAATCCCTCCAGATCTGAGACACTCCTCCACCCAGCTCCGACATCCTTGTTCCTCTGTATGTCCCCCCATGCATGAAGAGATTATTTCTTCCCTAGCTAAGGGAGCAGGACTGCAGTGATATAATAGGTGAGTCCCTACACTAATTATCTGCAGAGTTATAAACCCCCTGACTCACACAGTCTATTATATCTGTCAGTGCTGTGCGCAGAGAGTCCAGTGTATTTATATGAATTGCTGCTCCTCACTGTCTCCTGTGTAAAAACAGACAAATCTATCACAGGCAGGAGGGAGGGGAGAAAGGCTGAAGCTGCATCACATAGGATACACTGAGACTCTGCAGTGTTAGGGGACAACAGTTTTTTTACTACAATGCCTCGACCCAGACAGACTGAATGGGACCACTGCAGCAAAAAGTTGCAGAAAAATAATGTTTTTGCTGAGGGAAAGTCCACACGTGATATCAGGTAGCGCTAAACAATACTTTTTCGATCCCCGTACTTTTTACATGGAGCAGTTTCTTTGACAATAAATAATCTAAAAATACCCATTCGATGCTGACGAACTTCTATGAAAAGACGGAAATTCATTGATAAGAGCAAAACGTATGGCCAGTCATTTATTGCCATTCGCTAACAGTTCTTTTTAAATTACATTAGGCGTTATTTTCCTGACAAAAATGTTCTTTAAAAAAAATCGTTATCCCAGTCCATTTTTGCCCATTCAGTCATCCCAAGTTACATGGCTAACACTAACTTAAATTTTTTTTTTTAATGTGCTTATTTTAGCTTGTATACCTATTTTATTGGTTGTTTGAATAAGTGACATGGTGATGTGTTTGTGTATTCACTTTTTACCTTTCGCCCTAAACCCACCTTTTTGGTGTGTAAAAAAATACGTCGTCTGATGAAGTCATGCCTGACAAAGATCCCAGATAATTTTACAATAAATTATCACTTTTAATGTTACCACCATCTTGTCCTGCTACTTGTTTCAACAGACATTAATTACGAGGAGCGCCCTCAGCGCCCAAGCTGGGAGTCAAAGCTCATTTTTGAGATTCTAGTGCTTGTCTTCAGGAGATGGGGGTCTAGTCGGAGGTTAGGATTATGGGGTTTGGGGACTAAATCAACGGGACTTGGATCTAAACTATGAGGTCTACTGTGAGGTCTGAATTAGGGATCTGGTCTGGGGACTGAAGTATTTGGTCTGGGGTCTGAATTATGGGCTCTATTCTGGAGTCGGAATTTTGTGGTCTGGTGTGGAGTCTGAGTTATGGAGTCTGGAATAAAGGGTATGTCCAAGTTTTATAAAGATTGTAACTAGAACTGCCAATGGTGTCTGAGATCCCCGTTGTGGGCAATCCCCTTCCTATATACTGTCCTCACTATAAATCTCCCTACAGGGAATATTTAGAAAAATTATATATATTTTGACAAACCCTGCACCTGGTAAGCCACATCCCTGGAAAAAATCTTTAAAATGTTGGCAACTATGGAGAAGTGATCCTCCGTAATAGTGGTAATGAATATTAGTGCAGATAAGAAATGGAGGCGTTGCCCATAGCAGCCGATCAGATCCCTGCTTACATTTCTAGACCTACCTTAAAATATAAAAGCTGAAATCTGATGGGTTGCTAAAGGAAATACTTCCAGGAGTTGAGTTTTCATGCTTGGAAATATACGTTATTTACGTGCTGTAGGCAACTATACCTAAAGGTGCTCCTATATCATCTCTAACTTATATACTATCATTAGCGTAGTTACATTGCGTTAACTTAGTTCTAAGTTCAGTGACTATCATGTGGCTTATGTAACAGATACGAGCTGCCATGTAACCTAAGTGCAGTCATCTTCTTGTGTGACACCCCTTTCTGTTTTAAATGATGTCCTAATGTCTGGATCTGTCAATCAAATGACATCATTTCCAGTCTCAGAAACCTAAGAATCTCATCTCCTAACAGACAAATCTGTTGTGGTCAGAGACAAAGATTCACATAAGAGCCTGGGAAAGAACAGGGCAGTGAGGCTCCACCCATGACCATAACTGAGCAGGGAGGCTCCACCCATGCAGAGAACAGATCAGGGAGGCTCCACCCATGAAGAGAACAGATCAGGGAGGCTCCACCCATGAAGAGAACTGAGCAGGGAGGCTCCACCCATAAAGAGAACCGAACGGAGGTTCAACCCATGAAGCCAGAGGCAGTTATGGACTTTATCTGACTGAAGTTCCTTTGACCTTTTAAAGGAAGAGATTCTTTAGGTCGACCCTCCATCTATACAGAACATGTACATGTCAATTTTGTATTTCACCATCTATTTTGTTATCATTATACATAAATGACACATCATAAAAAAGGTTCAATAAGTCATTTGTTAATCCTCCCATAAGAACGAGACCCTAGTGGAAACTAATTGGCTGCAAAGTCACCTCTAAATGGGGGTCGTTTTATGCTGGATCTTTAGGGCGTATTAAGTCTGGGCCCACTGTAGGATCCTTTGCTACTCTGGTGGGCTAATCTGACCCTGTTTATAGAGTATGGCTACCAGGGAAGTTTTTGTGGGGATTTAAACAAATTCACTAAATGTGATGGCCCAAAATGACCCTCAGCTAGATAAAAGTTGAAGATTTTGGTAGTCACGGTCTGTCCACATTTAAAGTAAGTCTTTGCCATGGAGTTTTGAGCCAACCCTTGACAACATTTGCTTTACAGTAATTCTGTATTTTGTTTGTGTTCTAGGGAGACACCAGGACTCTTCTGTGATGGTGGTGAACTCTACATTTCTGTACAACAATGTCACCCAGATGTCCATCTTTGCCTCTAAAATGAATGACATTATGAAAATAGTCTTCCTAACCTTGACAATTTTCTGTTTTTGCCTTTACCTCTACTTTATGGCGGTTTTGTTGATTGTCTACTTCACCACTCCTCATGTACGAGACAATGCCCGCTACATTCTCTTCGCTCATATGCTCATTAACGATACTTTGTACCTCATCGTGACACTCTTCCTCTTATTTGCACATCGGTTTAACGTGTATAATCAAGTGTCCATATGTTATTTTACTCTCACCCTAGCAACCACCACTTTTAGGGTCACACCATACAACTTGGCGGCCATGGCTTTCGAACGATACATAGCAATTTGTTTTCCACTTAGACATGCAATTTTATGTACTGCCAAACTGACATATTCCGTCATGGTGGTGATGTGGTTTGTTGGTCTACTCCCATGTGTAGCAGATTTTGTTGTCCTCATCCATTCCGTTGGAAAGGATTTTTTCTCCCAATATGTCCTATGCAAACCAGAATGGCTCATAGTCCAGCCTGTGCAGAACACGTTAAGATCTTCCACCTACATTGGTAGTCTACTTCTAGTGGCACTTGTCATACTGTTCACATACATCAAGGTTATGTTGGTCGCTCGGAAAAGTGGTTCTGCTAAATCTTCTGCCTCCAGGGCTGGTAGGACCCTTATACTTCACACGTTTCAACTCATGTTATGCATGATGTCACTAACCTCTTCAGTTACTGAGTCATATCAGGGAGATTACATATCCATCTTGATCATGGCCAACTTTTTGTTTTTCATGTGTTTGCCAAGGCTCCTCAGCCCTCTTATCTATGGTATAAGAGATGAAGTGTTTAGTAAATGCATCAAAAAGATGTATTTTATACAGGTCTTTAACCCTAAATCCTATACCCTAATGCTTAAAGGTTCTCTAGTTCCTTCACCCATCAATTGCTGTCCATGGCAAATCTAACAAGGTTGGCATCAGAGTCATGTGTTATGGCAGATGGATAAAAATAATGAATGCCTTTGGTTTAATTGAAGTACCATAAATCTTTTTGTTCCTATGCCATGTTATCTTGACAATAAAATCACTGAAAGATTGATTGAACTTTTTTATTATTATTTTTTTTTATTACAAAACAAGTATGGATGTAATGTCAGGATAGGGAGAGGAGATAGATGAGCCCTAATCTACCCGCCACTCAGTCCCTGCCTACTTGCACAGCCCATCCTAGGTGACAGCGTACAACTGGGCGACGGTCCCTACGCTCAATATGTGCACGACAGACAAACAAGACAAGGGTACACAAAAGCAAAGGGAAGTGGGGCAGTTGCCCATGGCAACACCATGAGCAACAGAGTAGTGGACGAGCCGAATCAAACCAGGAGTGTACGTGGTAACAAATGCAGAGAAGGAGAATAGTCAGTCAAGACAGGGTCAAAATGAAGCAGAGGTCAATGGTAACAGCAGGAACAGCAGAGCCAGGAAACAAGAGAAACACAGGCAAAGGACAAGCAGAAAATGAAGGTATAAGTAGACCAAGGGCGGGAGCTAGAACCGTCTGGCCAGGCTGCGATAGGCTCTCCCACTCCTCAGCCTACCAGCCTGAGTGGTAGCAGATCGAGTCACTCTAGCAGACCTAGGAACAGATGCAGGCTGATTAACCACGGGCGTCGACACAGAAGCTGTGTCAGGCAAATCTTTTTCATTACCCCCCTTTTATGAGGGGCCACTGGACCCTTCCTAGGTGGACCTGGCTTGTTGGGGAACCGAAGATGGAACTTCCTGAGCAATAAGCCGGCGTGAACATCCCGGGCGGGTACCCAAGCCCTCTCCTCAGGCCCGTATCCTCTCCAATGGACAGGGTACTGGAGGGAGCCTTGGACCATCCTGCTGTCCACAATCTTGGCCACCTCGAATTCTACCCCTTCAGGGGTAAAAAAAAGGCACCGGAGGTTTCCTCGAGGTAGCCAACGACGGGGAGCAGCGTTTAAGGAGGGAGGCATGGAACACGTTGTGCATTTAAAAAGACGGGGGTAACTCCAGCCGGAAGGAGACAGGGTTAAGGACCTCAATGACCTTGTACAGCCCTATATACCGGGGAGCAAATTTTTGGGACGGAACTTTAAGGCGCAAATTTTTTGAAGACAGCCACACCAGATCCCCGACCACAAACAACAGGTTAGCAGAATGTCTTTTATCTGCCTGAGTCTTTTGTATGCTCTGGGACGCCTCTAGGTTCTTCTGAACCTGGGCCCAGACTGTGCACAGTTGCCGATTAACCACATCTACCTCGGGATTGTTGGAACCACCAGGTGAAACGGAGGAGAACCGTGGATTAAATCCCAAAATTACAGAAAAAGTTGACGAGTTACTGACCCGGTTATTCAGGGAAAATTCGGCGAGGGGAATGAAGCAGACCCAATTATCTTGGCAGTCAGAGATAAAACACCTTAAATATTGTTCTAGAGACTGATTAGTCCTCTCAGTTTAGCAATTAATTTCAGGATGGAAGGCCGAGGAGAAGGACAGATCAATCTCCAACTTCTTACAGAAAGCCCTCCAAAACAATGAAACAAATTGTACCACTCTGTCAGAAACAATATTGACGGGAACCCCATAGAGATGCAGGATGTGTTTGACAAACAAGGTAGCTAACGTCTTGGCATTGAGTAGTTTCTTGAGGGGCACAAAGTGGCACATCTTACTGAAGCGGTCTACTACAACCCACACCAACGTCTTGCCTTGGGATGGAGGCAGATCGGTGATAAAATCCATGGAGATATGGGTCCAAGGTCTCTGGGGAATGGGCAAAGAACATAGTAAGTCAACTGGTTGGGACCTGGGAGTCTTGGACCTAGCACAAATTTCACAATCGGCGGCGTAGGCCTTAAGTCTTTAAGCAACCCAGGCCACCAATAGGTTCTAGAAATGAGGTGCTTGGTACCCAGGATGCCTGGATGGCCAGATAGTGCAGAGTCATGATTCTCCCTGAATACCCTTAGCCGGAATTGCAGGGGAACAAACAGCTTGTTCTCAGGAAGGTTCACGGGAGCTGAACCTTGATCAGCCGCAATTTCACAGACTAAGTAAGAATCAATAGAGGATATGATTATACCTGGGGGCAAAACACAAGCAGGATCCTCCTCCTCCGGAGGGCTGGCCATGAAGCTACGCGACAGCGCATCAGCTTTAATATTTTTAGACCCAGCGCTATAGGTGACCACAAAGTTGAATCTTGTAAAAAAAACAACGCCAATCGAGCTTGTCTCGGGTTTAGCCTCCGGACAGATTCTAGGAAAAAAAGATTCTTGTGGTCGGTAAGGACCATTACCTGGTGCCTAGCCCCCTCCAGGAAGTGGCGCCACTCTTCAAGTGCCCATTTAATGGCTAATAGTTTGTGGTTGCCAATGTCATAGTTACTCTCAGTGGGGGAGAACTTCCTGGAGAAGTAGGCACAGGGACGGAGATAGGTGAGAGACCTAGTACCCTGGGACAAGACAGCACCCACTCCCACCTCGGAGGCGTCAACCTCCACGATGAATGGCTACATCTGGTTAGGCTGGATCAGCACTGGGGCAGAGATAAAGCACCTCTTAAGGACCTCAAAAGCCTGGACCGCCTCCGGAGGCCAGTGGAGGAGATCGGCACCTTTGCGAGTAACGTACGTAAGAGGCTTAGCGATGACCGAGAAGTTAGCAATAAATCTCCTATAATAATTAGCAAACCCCAGGAAGCACTGTAAAGCCTTCTGGGAGGCAGGTCGGACCCATTCAGGCACAGCCTGAACCTTGGCAGGGTCCATGCGGAATTCATGAGGAGTGAGGATTTGACCCAAAAATGGTATCTCCTGCACCCTAAACACACATTTTTCGGTTATAGCAAATAGTTTGTTTTCCCGAAGGGCCTGCAGCACCTTCCTGACATGCTCAATGTGGGAGGACCAGTCCTTGGAAAATACAAGTATGTCATCAAGGTACACTACAAGAAATACCCCCAGGTAGTCTCTTAAAATCTCATTTATGAAATTCTGGAAGACCGCGAGAGCATTACACAACCCAAAGGGCATGACGAGGTATTCAAAATGACCTTCGGGCGTGTTAAATGCAGTCTTCCACTCATCCCCTTCTCTGATTCGGATAAGGTTGTAAGCCCCCCGAAGATCAAACTTAGAGAACAATTGGGCCCCCTGTACCTGATTAAAGAGATAAGTAATAAGAGGAAGGGGATACTGGTTCCTTACAGTGACCTTATTAAAGTTTCGGTAATCGATGCACGGCCTAAGACCACCATCCTTCTTCCCTACGAAGAAGAAGCCAGCACCTACCGGAGAAGTAGAGGGGCGAATGTAACCCTTGGCCAGGCTTTCCTAGATATATTCTCTCATGGCTTAACGTTCGGGACAAGAGAGATTAAATATCCTACACTTAGGGAGCTTATCTCCTGGTACCAAATCGATTGCGCAATCGTACTCTCTATGAGGAGGTAACACTTCGGAGGCTTTTTTAGAAAAAACATCAGCGAAGTCCTGAATAAACTCAGGTAGAGTGTTCACCTCCTCAGGGAGAGAAACCAAATGAATCGAAAAACAGGAAGTCATGCATTCATTACCCAATTTAGTAAGATCCCCAGTATTCCAGTTAAAGGTGGGATTATGCATTTGCAACCAAGGAAGGCCTAAAACCAAATCGGACGATAATCCCTGCATCACCAACACAGAACACTGCTCCGAATGAATGGAGCCCACAATGAGTTAAAAAACAGAAGTATGCTGCGTAAAATAACCATTAGCAAGTGGAGTGGAGTCGATACCCACTACCGGGACAGGTTTAGGCAAATCAATCAATGGCATGGCTAGAGACATAGCAAATTCCACAGACATAATATTAGCAGAAGACCCTGAATCCACGAAGGCACTGCCGGTGGCATACCTACCGTACAAAGAGACCTGAAAGGGAAGCAAGATCTTATTAGGTTTCATGTATACGGGAAATACCTGTGCGCCCAGCGACCTCCCCGATGGTCACTTAGGCGCGGAAGTTTTCCGGCTGCTTATTCTGACGTCTAGGACAGTCGTTCACTTGATGCTTGTCATCCCCACAGTAGAAGCAGAGACCATTCTTCCTGCGGAACTCTCTACGTTGTTGGGGAGACACGGAGGCCTCGAGTTGCATTAGTTCATCCGAGTTTTCTGTGGAAGAACGAAGCAACGGAACCTCGGGGGCCATCATAGGGGAGCCAGAGGAGAATGCACAAAAACGTTCAAATCGTCGTTCCCTGAGACGTCGATCAAGACGTACCGCTAAAGCCATAGCCTGATCTAGAGAGTCAGAAGAGGGATAACTAACTAACAGGTCTTTCAGAGCGTTGGACAGACCCAATCTAAACTGGCACCTCAAGGCAGGGTCATTCCACCGAGAAGCTACACACCACTTCCTAAAGTCAGAACAGTACTCCTCAACGGGTCTCTTACCCTGACGTAAGGTCACCAGCTGACTCTCGGCAAAGGCAGTCTTGTCAGTCTCGTCATAGATGAGTCAGAGAGCCGAAAAAAAAAGGTCAACAGCAGAGAGTTCAGGGGCGTCAGGGGCCAAGGAGAAGGCCCATTCCTGGGGGCCGTCCTGGAGCAGGGACATAATTATACCCACTCGCTGGCTCTCAAGACCTGAGGAGTGGGGCCTTAAACGGAAATAGAGCCTACAACTTTCCCGAAAGGAGAAAAAAGTCTTCCGGTCCCCTGAGAACTGGTCAGGCAACTTGAGGGGGGGTTCAAGAGGTGGGGTGGAGGGCACTACATGGGTAGCATCACGCTGGTTGCACCTCTGAGCCAGGTCTTGGACCTGTAGGGAGAGACCCTGCATTTGCTGAGCCAGGGCCTCAAGGGGGTCCATAGTGTGTCAGGGACCAGGGTTGAAAAGGTATATGGGCCTGTGATTATGTAATGTCAGGATAGGGAGAGGAGACAGGTGAGCCCTAATCTACCCGCCACTCAGTCCCTGCCCACTTGCACAGCCCATCCTAGGCGACGGCGTACAACTGGGCGACGGTCCCTACGCTCAATATGTGCACGACAGACAAACAAGACAAGGGTACACAAAAGCAAAGGGAAGTGGGGCAGTTGCCCACGGCAACACCGTGAGCAACAGAGTAGTGGACGTGCCGAGTCAAACCAGGAGTGTACATTGTAACAAAAGCAGAGCAAGAGAATAGTCAGTCAAGCCAGGGTCAAAATGAAGCAGAGGTCAATGGTAACAGCAGGAACAGCAGAGCCAGGAAACAAGAGAATCACAGGCAAAGGACAAGCAGCAAATGAAGGTATAAGTAGACCAAGGGCGGGAGCTAGAACCATCTGGCCAGGCTGTGATAGACTCTAAAAAAAAAGCAATAAGAGGTTATGGCTAACCCATACCCCCAATTGTACCAAAAAAAGCAATGTAAATAAAGCACGGTGCCATTTCTGAAGACATTATAAACCAAAAGAAAAAGAAAAAAGATCCAGAAATATATGCAGGCACTCTCAGGTATAAACAATTCATATAAAAATCCAATTTATTTAAACCTCCGAATAATTTCAGATATATCAATATATACATACAAATATTATTTAAAAAAATCTCCTGACCATAAGAGATGGATAACAAGTGATCTAAGACACCTAAAATGTAGATAAATTCACTCATATGCTACATTTGTTCTCACTAAGCATAGGGACAAAAAAGAAGAAAAAATAATCTGAACAGTCACTGGGTTGTGTTCACACTTGCGTTTTTTGACAAAATAAATTTTATCATTTCAGGGTGGCCACCATCCCTATTTGCAATAGGTAGCATTCTTTTTTGAGTAGTAAACTCCTATGCGTAGGAGACTTAGACCTAGGAAATGAATAATCATATGGTACATAAGCTGTTTTAACGGCAGATTTGTATGTTATTAAGCTCTTCCCTCCTATTTCATGCAGCCTTATATTTTAAGGAAGATAGATAGTTATAGGCAGTCTATTCAATAGACACAAGATCGCAATAGATCCCACTCCATCCTCTTTGTTTGAGGGCGAATGATTTTCCCAGACTTTATCTGGAGGCTTATGTTTTTACCTCTGATGTTCAGGTCAGCCTCTGTGATCCATGTGCAGGAGCAGTCTATTCATAAGTGGGACGGAGAGACCTTCCAAAGAGAAGTCCCAGGCTGTGTGATCATCCGTATATCAGACCACTTTCAAACTCCACTGCAAAATTGGATAGCCGGCGACTTTTTCCTTTCAACATCCACTCAGTCCACAACGTGCGCGAGGAGATACGCAGTACGGGAGGGCAAGAGCATATGCCGGTAAATGATTGGATCTAATCAAGCTGGACAGGTAGTGACGTCCTTACCTGGCCCTGCAAATCCCTGACCAAATTTGGAGACACGATATGGAAGGAAACACCATGTGAATAGAAGTTCACTCATTTACCGGCATATGCTCTTGCCCTCCCGGACTGCGTATCTCCTCGCGCACGTTGTGGACTGAGTGGATGTTGAAAGGAAAAAGTCGCCGGCTATCCAATTTTGCAGTGGAGTTTGAAAGTGGTCTGATATGTCCCAAGAGTGCCAGTCACAGTGCCATCAAGATTACCACCCAAAGAAATTACTCACCTGCTTCCCTGTCCACTATATGACCAGCGCAGGAAAGGGAGAACATGGCAGCAGTCCAGTGGTGGCAGCTCTTTATCTGTATCAGAAGTGATCGGTAGCATTGCTATGTGAGCACTACTGTATATTAAGTTCTGGTCAGCGTAACATGCCCCATTCCACCCAGATAAAGCAGGTATCTGTGACCTAAGATGCTGCCTATCCTGCTTAACCCTTATCCCAGTATTTGGCCTTTCCTTAGTTATGAGATAGGGCAATTCTTACAGCACAGATTTCTCCCTCCAAGTCCCATTCTGGCGTTTTTTTTTTTTTTGTTTTGTTTTTTTACAGCGTCCACTGTGCCGGTATTTATGATAGTTTGGACTTTTATGTAAGTGGCGATACCAGTTAAAAAAAAAAACTTACATTGATTTTGGGTAAAATTGGAAAGGGTTTTTTTTGAACCTTTTAATATTTTAATCTTTTTATATATAAATTTTAAAAAACTTTATTTAACTCTGTTCAACTTTTTTTTTTTTACAAGTCCCCCAGGGGACATAAACCAGTGATCATTGGATCTCTTGCACGATTCACTGCAGTAATGTATCGTGATTCTGGGCTTAATAGGAGTACAGAGATAGCAGGCCTGGGGGGCATCCATCGGCACCCAGTGATCTTGTCGTGGGTGGGGGGGGTGATGGACTGTCAGAGGGGGGAGTTCCCCCTTTTTCTAACGGTGTATATGCTGTGGTCGCTATTGACCGCGGCATCTAAGGGATCCCACTCATTACACTGAAATGTCGGCTGTATCATATAGCTGACATGGTCGTGCTATGGAGTGGGCTCAGCTGTATGAATTTCACACAGCTTGAGAAAAGGCTCTATTGAAGAGCTAAAACGCTGCACTTGACTAATGGATCAATAAAGCACTTAGAACTTTTTTTTGCTACATCCCTGGAGTGCTGCCTGATTTCTTGGATTTATATATATATATATATATATATATATATATATATATATATACAGTACATATATATTGTTGTGGAAGTCATAGCTCAAAATATATTAGACAAATTCAGACGAGTGTTTCAATATACACACAGCCATTGTTTGTATGCTCAAAATACTCCTCTGCAGTTTATTGCCAAGCTCAATTACAATAATATAATTCAAAAGTGCTGTAGGCTTGAGATTAACCAATCAGAGGCAATGTGACAATAACTCTTATTCAGCCAATAGCATACAATGAGAATATTTCATATTGAGCCAATCACATACATACGGTACACTTTAAATATAATATTATAATTCTTCATTAGATACTGACATCAGGTTTTCAGCTGGCTTATTTCTCTTGGCAAGAATATAATAGTTTCCTTGTGAGCTTTTCTTTCGTATGAGAGACCACATCAGTATCTATTTTATTCTCATCTCACTCTCCTTCGTTATGAATGGGTCGTTCATACAATTGCAACTCCCCCGAGATCAAACACACATTTGTCCATATCACACTCTAGATACCATTAGGCCCCATTTTCCCCTGAGGATGCCACTGAGATGGTGAAACATGTCGGGGGGGGGGGGGGGTTTCTTGTTTTAAATTCAATGTGTCCTGTTAAACCTAAGTCCTTTGCTAAGCGGACTGCAGCCGCCATTTTAGGTATCTCATACAGGCAGTGAGTGTGGCCATTGGAAGTGGTTGTTTGACCCTGCACTCAGATAGCACAGACTACTGAGCAATAATAGCATTGCCATACAGGGACTTTCAGTTCACATTGCGCTTTTAATTTTCACTTGTATGATTTAGGGCTTATTCAGACGAATGGGATATACGTCCGTGTAACGCGTGATTTTCACGTGCGTCGCACGGACCTATATTAGTCTATGGGGCCGTGCAGACATGTGCGTGATTTTTACGCAGCGTGAGTCCGTTGCGAAAAAGTCACGACATGTCCGTTCTTTCTGCGTATTTCACGCATCACGCACCCATTGAAGTCAATGGGTGCGTGAAAACCACTTCCATGCGAACTGCGTTTTTCGCGCAAGACTTGTTAAGTCTATGCAAATGAGTTGAGCAAACTTGTCCAAACACGCACAAACCAGGAATAGCTTTTCACTTGTTGGGCACATGCTTGCTGTGGACACCGACAACTGCTGGAATGCCTCGATCCTGTGACGTAGAGAAGCTAATCTGCCTGGTCCAGGAGAGGCCACAGTTGTGGTACACACGGGCAGAGGCCTACCACGACCGCACGGGCAAGGAGGTCGCTTGGGATGAGGTAGCGCAGACCCTCTTCAGCCATGAGTGGGCTAAAGGCAGCACACGAGACCGCAAGAGAATTGGTAAGTACATTGTTTTATATATGCCCTGTAAAACCCACATGCTGTAGTGTGTCCTTGTGTTTAACATGTTCCAAATGTCCAAAGTAGCGGGTGTGTCACAGCATCATTGAGCTTGTGTATAATGTATCTTGGTGTGTAAGGGAATGGCAAAGTTTCCAACAAGTGCAGATTTCGGCTATGTCACCTGGTGACAGTAAAATTAGTTTTTTTTGTTCCTTTCTAGAGTTGATGATGTCAAAACCCGGTGGAGGAGCTGCCGGGATCAATTCCGCCGTGAATATGGCGCCAGAGGGCGCAGTGGTGACGGTGCCAGCAAAAAGCGCAAATACATCCACACCCAGCAGCTGATGTTCCTCAAGGACATTATGGAGATGCGGCCATAAGTAATGACTGTACTTTGAAGAAATGTCTGTGTTCACATGTCATTCAACCCAAACAGTTTGTTTGTCCCTTGTCGCAATGTTACGAATAACTGTACATTTTTATTACAGATGCAGTGACAATCTTCTTGACACTGAAGAGGAGGCTGGGCATGAGGAGGTGCAGGCGCCACAAGAAGAACATCCCGTGCTGCCCTTAACCCCAGAGGCGACTGCACCAGAACCAGCCCCACAGGCGTCCAGCCAACCCCAGGTGCCACGGAACCAAGCGCATGAAACGACGGCAGCAGCCAGGTGCAGGCGCAGCCACGTTGGTTCCGCAGGTGCCCAGGTGGACTCCAGGGTACTCGAGTACCTGCGGCGCTGCGCCGAGGAGGACGGCTGTGACGCCTTTGGCCGCAGCATTGCGCCGCTACTCCGGCGAGTACCTGAGCACCATATGGCGCGCCTCCAAGGCTCCATACTCGGCCTAATCGACTCGGCCACACCTCCTAACAATCCACGCCGGTGCTTCCAGGCAATTGAGCATTGGCATGGATTGCCGGAGCCATCGGTGCCCTACACTGCACCTGGCCCTTCCCAGCCTGCCATCCCCTTGTCACGCCAACAGTACCAGCGCCCAATGCCGTCCCGCATGTCACCTGTTCATGTGCTGGTGCGGGACCGGCCTTTACCACCCTACAGCCGACCCCTGGAAAACTTTCCACACGGCCCACCTCTAGGCTACCACACTTAGCATAAGCACCACTATGCTGTTGAGGAACATCCTCTGCAGGCCCATGGACAGCATAGTGGTGCTGAAATGGGCAGCTACAACTCCCCATCCCACCGATATCAGCAGTTGTAGTGCTGTGGGCGCAGCATCGTTGTGGTTCGGAATTTTCGCCGAATTTTACTTCATGTATCCCGATTGTGCATCATGTTGGTGCGTTGTTCTGTTGTTTTTTTTAGATATGTTGTTTGTAGTGTTCTATTGGCCCATTACACAATAAAGTGTTGATTTGTGGAGCAACAAAAGTGTGTGTGTTTCCCTACATATATGTGGTGTAACAATCTTTCACAAACATGTCCTTAGGTAACGTTGCAACATGCAGGCCAGGGCCCAATATTGTTGCATGCCATAATTGAGGTATTAGTGTATCTTTTGTGGTTTTGCTCGAATCAAAAAATACTTTTCTGCGGATTGCAGTGCTATGATAAAGGACGCACGAAGGGCATTTGTGATTCTATTTGCGAACATTGGATATGCCAATGTGCTTCACATACAATTAGTTGTTTGGCAGCAAAACAAGACGGCGAAACCCCAAAAGATATAAGCTCGCAACCCACGTCAAGGGTCCTCATGTCTTGCGAGTCCCTAATACTAAACTCCCCCCCAAAATTACTATCTTTTCCCTCACTACTGATAAATTGTGGCAATAATCACCACAAAGCCACCCTTCACAGAGCATCATCCTGCCATGGCAGTGCTCCATCGGGGCTGTCAAAATATTCTGCAAAAATGTTGCGCACTCGGATACCAGATGTTTGTGCCCTTCCTAGTGGAATTTGGGCCGGAATGGTTGATGTGGTAGCATTTCTTAGAATATATTCATAATCAAAACCTGCGTCATGTATGCGGCTAAAGCTATGAAGAATGACAGACGCTTGTATGACACGGGTCACATTCTGCGGTGTCAGTTGCATTGTTGTGAGAAACACCCGCCATTTGGTTGTCATAATGCAAAACGCACATTCAACACTTCTTTGAGCTCGGCTTAGCCGGTAATTGAAGATGCGCCTACGGTCATCCAAGCCCCTTCTTGCAAATGGACGCATTACTTGGCTTGTGAGCCCAAAACCCTCATCTGCAACGATGACATATGGGACTGGTGGTCCTCGCGAGCCAGGCAGGATGCTCGGTACCGGCACAGAAAGTTGATTGCCCATAAGACGGTGGCCCATTCGTGATGAGCGAAACATGCGTGCATCAGCAGAGCTTCCATACGACCCAATGTGTCCAATTGTAAAACAATAAAACAATAATTACTGTCGACCAAGGCCAACAAGACGATGGAAAAATACTGTTTGTAATTATAGTATCTTGAGCCAGAGTGGGAGGGCTTCTTCACACGAATGTGCTTCCGGTCTAGGGCACCAATACAATGAGAAAATTGGGTGGCGGACACAAAATCTTCGGAAATAGTAAGCCAGTGCTCTGTCGTGGGCTGAGGCATCACTGTGGGCTTTAATCTCTGCCACAGCACGACACAGGTGCCTGTCACAATGCCAGAAATTGTGCTCACTCCCAGAAGGAATTCAAAATGTAAGGAATGGTAGCTGTTTCCTGTTGCAAGAAATCTACAAGGGTGAGAAAAAAGCACACAAACAAATATACACTTTATGTAGGACATGACACCCACACACCATCCTGTAAGCTCTAATTGTATAAAACACACATACCTCAACGTCACAAGGAGTCGCTCCTCGGGGGTAATGCAGCGCCGCATGTTTGTGTCCTGGTAGGTGATTCCTGTACGAATCAGGTCCAGCAGAATATCAAACGTGCCCACAGACATGCGGAAAAACAACCTAAATTTATCTAGGTGACGGCTGAGGTCATCATAGAGAGTATGAAAGTGGCCTTTGGAGGTGCGCTGTGCCACAAGAGGATGAACCCAAAGCCTCCCTCTTCTCCGCGTTCCCTCCTGTAGCATGGGACGGCGCTCGCCAAATCGCCGAGAACGCATCCACGATAGCAGCACACGGCCCAGTGGCGTCAACGGCATAATTTGCCTTTTATACGCCAACAAGCCGCGAAACACAGTAAACGACCCAAAGTATTTTGCAACGTGCAAAAAGGATGAGAACATGTGCTCACATCAAGCATGTGTTAGAGAAGGGTGCCTTTTTGTAGGCTGGCCTCTCCATTACTCCACCCTCCGTTTTTGAAACGCGCGTGAAAAACGCATGGCATACACGCGTAAAAAAATGCAGAAACGCAGCAACAACGCATGCCACACGCACCTGCAATGCGCGCAAAACGACGCATTTTTTTGCGCGTGCAAAAAGCATACGCTCGTGTGAATCCAGCCTTATAGTCATTGATAAATAAAGTTACCCGTTTAATACTACAATAGGTACCTGAGAAACAAGCGCTAATCTATCTGCCTTCGGCAATAATGACGTGTTTTGTTTGTATTGCAGCTCACCAGCTACCTGGGTCTTCCAGTTTGTGTTGTTGAAACTCTAGATACCAACTGAGAGAGACATATAGTTAGTTGAAGAACAAAATCAGCATTACTATACTTGTCTTGTGATTATTTTAAAGGAACAGATGAATTTTATGCACTAAACGGATTCTTTAAGACACAAGAAATATATATATATATATATACACTACTGTTCAAAAGTTTGGGGTCACCCAGACAATTTTGTGCTTTCCATGAAAACTCACACTTATATTTATCAAATGAGTTGCAAAATGACTAGAAAATGAGATCTGGTGACTGCGCTGGCCACTCCATTACAGATAGAATAGCAGCTGCCGGCTTCTTCCCTAAATAGTTCTTGCATCATTTGGAGGTGCTTTGGGTCATTGTCCTGTTGTAGGATGAAATTGGCTCCAATCAAGCGCTGTCCACAGGGTATGGCATGGCGTTGCAAAATGGAGTGATCGCCTTCCTTATTCAAAATCCCTCTTACATTGTACAAATCTCCCACTTTACCCCAGACCATCACATGACCTCCACCATGCTTGACAGATGGCGTCAGGCACTCTTCCAGCATCTTTTCAGTTGTTCTGCGTCTCACAAATGTTCTTCTGTGTGATCCAAACACCTCAAACTTCCATTCGTCTGTCCATAACACTTTTTTCCAATCTTCCTCTGTCCAATGTCTTCGTGCTTTTGCCCATATTAATCTTTTCCTTTTATTAGCCAGTCTCAGATATGGCTTTTTCTTTGCCACTCTGCCCTGAAGGCCAGCATCCCGGAGTCGCCTCTTCACTGTAGACGTTGACACTGGCGTTTTGCGGGTACTATTTAATGAAGCTGCCAGTTGAGGACCTGTGAGGCGTCTATTTCTCAAACTAGAGACTCTAATGTACTTGTCTTGTTGCTCAGTTGTGCAGCGGAGCCTCCCACTTATCTTTCTACTCTGGTTAGAGCCTGTGTGTGCTGTCCTCTGAAGGGAGTAGTACACACCGTTGTAGGAAATCTTCAGTTTCTTGGCAATTTCTTGCATGGAATAGCCTTCATTTCTAAGAACAAGAATAGATTGTCGAGTTTCACATGAAAGCTCTCTTTTTATAGCCATTTGGAGAGTTTAATCGAACCCACAAATGTAATGCTCCAGATTCTCAACTAGCTCAAAGGAAGGTCAGTTTTATAGCTCCTCTAAACAGCAAAACTGTTTACAGCGGTGCTAACATAATTGCACAAGGGTTTTCAAGTGTTTTCTAATCATCCATTAGCCTTCTAACACAGTTAGCAAACACAATGTACCATTAGAACACTGGAGTGATGGTTGCTGGAAATGGGCCTCTATACACCTATGTAGATATTGCATTAAAAACCAGATGTTTGTAGCAAGAATAGTCATTTAGCACATTAACAATGTATAGAGTGTATTTCTGATTCATTTAATGTTATCTTCATTGAAAAAAACTGTGCTTTTCTTGCAAAAATAAGGAAATTTCTAAGTGACCCTAAACTTTTGAACGGTAGTGTATATATATATACAGTGGCGTAGCTATAGGGGTCGCAGCGGTCGCAGTTGCGACCGGGCCCCTAAGCCTGGGGGGCCCGCGGGCCCCCGTTGCCATACAGCATGCTTCCTAAAGAAATCTTCTGTGCCGTGAAGTTGGCACTTCCTGGTTACGGTCACATGGTACACTTAGTGTACCATGTGACCGTGTTGTCACGTGACACAGCTTCCAGACAGTGGAATGGAAGAGTCGGTGCGGAGGACTCCAGGTAAGCTGCAGTCTGGAATGTAATGTATTATGATGTAATGTGTTGTGTTGTAACTTGTAATGTCTTGTAATGTATTGTGCTGTTTGCGGTGGAGAGGGGGGGGCCGTTAAATCACAGCCCCCCTCCTCTCTCCACCGCAAACTGCACAATACAACACAATACCGTATAGTACACATGAATGTACAGTGAAGGAAATAAGTATTTGATCCCTTGCTGATTTTGTAAGTTTGCCCACTGTCAAAGACATGAACAATCTAGAATTTTTAGACTAGGTTAATTTTACCAGTGAGAGATAGATTATATTGAAAAAAAAACTGAAAATCACATTGTCAAAATTATATATATTTATTTGCATTGTGCACAGAGAAATAAGTATTTGATCCCGTTGGCAAACAAGACTTAATACTTGGTGGCAAAACCCTTGTTGGCAAGCACAGCAGTCAGACGTTTTTTGTAGTTGATGATGAGGTTTGCACACATGTTAGATGGAATTTTGTCCCACTCCTCTTTGCAGATCATCTGTAAATTATTAAGATTTCGAGGCTGACGCTTGGCAACTAGGATCTTCAGCTCCCTCCATAAGTTTTCGATGGGATTAAGGTCTGAAGACTGGCTAGGCCACTCCATGACCTTAATGTGCTTCTTTTTGAGCCACTCCTTTGTTGCCTTGGCTGTATGTTTCGGGTCATTGTCGTGCTGGAAGACCCAGCCACGAGCCATTTTTAATGTCCTGGTGGAGGGAAGGAGGTTGTCACTCAGGATTTGACGGTACATGGCTCCATCCATTCTCCCATTGATGCGGTGAAGTAGTCCTGTGCCCTTAGCAGAGAAAACACCACCAAAACATAATGTTTCCACCTCCATGCTTGACAGTGGGGACGGTGTTCTTTGGGTCATAGGCAGCATTTCTCTTCCTCCAAACACGGCGAGTTGAGTTAATGCCAAAGAGCTCAATTTTAGTCTCATCTGACCACAGCACCTTCTCCCAATCACTCTCAGAATCATCCAGATGTTAATTTGCAAACTTCAGACGGGCCTGTACATGTGCCTTCTTGAGCAGGGGGACCTTGCGGGCACTGCAGGATTTTAATCCATTACGGCGTAATGTGTTACCAATGGTTTTCTTGGTGACTGTGGTCCCAGCTGCCTTGAGATCATTAACAAGTTCCCCCCGTGTAGTTTTCGGCTGAGCTCTCACCTTCCTCAGGATCAAGGATACCCCACGAGGTGAGATTTTGCATGGAGCGCCAGATCGATGTCGATTGACAGTCATTTTGTATGTCTTCCAATTTCTTACTATTGCACCAACAGTTGTCTCCTTCTCACCCAGCGTCTTACTTATGGTTTTGTAGCCCATTCCAGCCTGGTGCAGGTCTATGATCTTGTCCCTGACATCCTTAGAAAGCTCTTTGGTCTTGCCCATGTTGTAGAGGTTAGAGCACTGGCGTAGCTATAGGGGTCGCAGCGGTCGCAATTGCGACCGGGCCCCGAAGCCAGGGGGCCCACGGCCCCCCGCACCACATCAATAAAAAGTTACTATAGTAACTCGGGCCGCGGGCCCCTGTTACTATAGTAACATACTTTACTTACCTTCCTGGTTCCGGATCGCAGCGGAGGTCCTGACGTCACAGCGCTATGCCGCCGCGCTCAGCATCGAGACTACAGAACTCCCGCCGCGGCCGAAGAGGAAGGTAAGCTTAGCCCTGACTGGCGGGGTCTGACTCCCGGGACCCGCCAATCAGCTGTTTTGAAGGGGCCACAGCACTCGTACGAGAGCTGCTCCCCTTCATTCCTGTCACTTCATTCCGGTCACACTGTGAATCGGTGTCGGCGATTCACAGTGTGAGCGAGTAGTGAAATGAAGGGGAAGCAGCTCTCGTACAGATTGTGTGATCCTGTCTGCTGGGCCCTGTATCTAAGCCAATCACATGGTAGGCTTAGATACATGGCCCATGCGTGATCCTGTCTGCTGGGCCCTGTATCTAAGCCTACCACACTGTAGGTTTAGATACAGGGCCCCAGCACACAGTAATCTTATACTGTATAAGATTACTATCTGCTGGACCCTGTATCTAAGCCTACCTTGTGGTAGGCTTAGATACAGGGTCCCACAGACAGTATCACACATGGGCCCTGTATCTAAGCCTTAGGGTATGTGCACAGACACTAATTACGTCCGTAATTGACGGACGTATTTCGGCCGCAAGTACCGGACCGAACACACTGCAGGGAGCCGGGCTCGTAGCATTATACTTATGTACGATGCTAGGAGTCCCTGGCTCGCTGCAGGACAACTGTCCCATACTGTAAACATGTTTTCAGTACGGGACAGTTGTCCGGCAGCGAGGCAGGGACTCCTAGCGTCGTACATAAGTACGACGCTAGGAGCCCGGCTCCCTGCACTGTGTTTGGTCCGGTACCTTCGGCCGAAATACGTCCGTCAATTACGGACGTAATTAGTGTGTGTGCACATACCCTAACACACGTGTTACTAATCATTTTTTGTGTGTTTTCTTACAGGTTCGGTCGTTGGACTACGGCGGATTCCAGGACTACTTCACAGCTTTTTTTAAATTAATAAAATGGTTAATGAGGGTTGTGTGGGTTTTTTTTTTTATTTCAATAAAATATTTTTTCTATGTCTTTGTGTTTTTTTTTTAAACTATATTACTACCGCCTTAGTAATGGCCGCCGGCTGATTGACAGCATCCATTGCTAAGACGGGGCTTAGTGTTAGCGGATGCAGAGGCTAACACTAACCCCCTTTATTACCCCGGTACCCACTACCACCAGGGGTGCTGGGAAGAGCCGGGTACGATCCAGTACCTGACCATCTGTAGTGATGGTCAGCCACTGGGGTGGCCGCAGGCTGGTATTATCAGGAGGGGAAAGGCCAAAAACAGTGGCCCTTCCCATCCTGGTAATGCTGCCTGCTGCTGCTTTCTTGTATCTGGCTGGTTATGAAAATGGGGGGGACCAAAACACCCCCATGTTCTGTCTTTAGTGCCTGAACCGCTGCTCATTAGTACAGTGCCGGCCGCATCACCTCATGCTGACCGCGCGTGTACTTCCTGTCAGGAGCGGGGCAGTAGCTGTATTACACAGCCGCAGCCCCGCTCTATAACGGCGGAGATCAGAGAAACCTCTCATCTCCGCCGCTATTCTTCTGAATGCTGCGATCACAGCGGACTGCAGCATTCAGGAGAAAATGTGAAGGTGGGATTCCCCTTGGATCGCGTCACAGGGAATTCCTGTGACGCGATCGAGGGCCATACCATATATGGGCAGACAGCCCAGGGTCCATTGAAGGACCCCAGGGCTGTCTTACCATATTTACCGTTGTTCGGACATACTGAGGTAACCGCTGCCTGTGTGTTATCAGTATATAGATATATGCCTGTGTGCTATCAGTGTATAGATATATGCCTGTGTGCTATCAGTATATAGATATATGCCTGTGTACTATCAGTGTATAGATATATGCCTGTGTGCTATCAGTATATAGATATATGCCTGTGTGCTATCAGTATATAGATATATGCCTGTGTGCTATCAGTATATCGATATATGCCTGTGTACCATCAGTATATAGATATATGCCTGTGTGCTATCAGTATATAGATATATGCCTGTGTGCTATCAGTATATAGATGTATGCCTGTGTACTATCAGTATATAGATATATTCCTGTGTACTATCAGTATATAGATATATGCCTGTGTACTATCAGTATATAGATATATTCCTGTGTGCTATCAGTATATAGATATATGCCTGTGTGCTATCAGTATATAGATGTATGCCTGTGTGCTATCAGTATATAGATATATGCCTGTGTGCTATCAGTATATAGATATATGCCTGTGTACTATCAGTATATAGATATATGCCTGTGTGCTATCAGTATATAGATATATGCCTGTGTGCTATCAGTATATAGATATATGCCTGTGTGCTATCAGTATATAGATATATGCCTGTGTACTATCAGTATATAGATATATGCCTGTGTACTATCAGTATATAGATATATGCCTGTGTACTATCAGTATATAGATATATGCCAGTGTACTATCAGTATATAGATGTATACCTGTGTACTATCAGTGTATAGATATATGCCTGTGTGCTATCAGTATATAGATATACGCCTGTGTACTATCAGTATATAGATATATGCCTGTGTGCTATCAGTATATAGATATATGCCTGCGTGCTATAAGTATATAGATATATGCCTGCGTACTATCAGTATATAGATATATGCCTGTGTACTATCAGTATATAGATATATGCCTGTGTACTATCAGTATATAGATGTATGCCTGTGTACTATCAGTATATAGATATATGCCTGTGTGCTATCAGTATATAGATATATGCCTGTGTACTATCAGTATATAGATGTATGCCTGGGTGCTATCAGTATATAGGTATATGCCTGTGTGCTATCAGTATATAGATGTATGCCTGTGTACTATCAGTATATAGATATAGGCCTGTGTGCTATCAGTATATAGATGTATGCCTGTTTACTATCAGTATATAGATATATGCCTGTGTACTATCAGTATATAGATATATGCCTGTGTACTATCAGTATATAGATACATGCCTGTGTGCTATCAGTATATAGATATATGCCTGTGTACTATCAGTATATAGATGTATGCCTGTGTACTATCAGTATATAGATGTATGCCTGTGTACTATCAGTATATAGATATATGCCTGTGTGCTATCAGTATATAGATATATGCCTGTGTACTATCAGTATATAGATATATGCCTGTGTACTATCAGTATATAGATATATGCCTGTGTGCTATCAGTATATAGATATATGCCTGTGTACTATCAGTATATAGATATATGCCTGTGTACTATCAGTATATAGATATATTCCTGTGTGCTATCAGTATATAGATATATGCCTGTGTGCTATCAGTATATAGATATATGCCTGTGTACTATCAGTATATAGATATATGCCTGTGTGCTATCAGTATATAGATGTATGCCTGTGTGCTATCAGTATATAGATATATGCCTGTGTACTATCAGTATATAGATATATGCCTGTGTACTATCAGTATATAGATATATGCCTGTGTACTATCAGTATATAGATATATGCCAGTGTACTATCAGTATATAGATGTATACCTGTGTACTATCAGTGTATAGATATATGCCTGTGTGCTATCAGTATATAGATATACGCCTGTGTACTATCAGTATATAGATATATGCCTGTGTACTATCAGTATATAGATATATGCCTGTGTGCTATCAGTATATAGATATATGCCTGTGTGCTATCAGTATATAGATATATGCCTGTGTACTATCAGTATATAGATATATGCCTGTGTGCTATCAGTATATAGATATATGCCTGTGTACTATCAGTATATAGCTATATGCCTGTGTGCTATCAGTATATAGATGTATGCCTGTGTGCTATCAGTATATAGATATATGCCTGTGTACTATCAGTATATAGCTATATGCCTGTGTGCTATCAGTATATAGATATATGCCTGTGTACTATCAGTATATAGCTATATGCCTGTGTACTATCAGTATATAGATATATGCCTGTGTGCTATCAGTATATAGATATATGCCTGTGTACTATTAGTATATAGATATATGCCTGTGTACTATCAGTATATAGATATATGCCTGTGTACTATCAGTATATAGATATATGCCTGTGTGCTATCAGTATATAGATATATGCCTGTGTGCTATCAGTATATAGCTATATGCCTGTGTGCTATCAGTATATAGATTTATGCCTGTGTACTATCAGTATATAGATATATGCCTGTGTACTATCAGTATATAGATATATGCCTGTGTGCTATCAGTATATAGATATATGCCTGTGTGCTATCAGTATGTAGATATATGCCTGTGTGCTATCAGTATATAGATATATGCCTGTGTGCTATCAGTATATAGATATATGCCTGTGTACTAACAGTATATAGATATATGCCTGTGTACTATCAGTATAAAGCTATATGCCTGTGTGCTATCAGTATATAGATATATGCCTGTGTGCTATCCGTATATAGATCAGTATATAGATATATGCCTGTGTACTATCAGTATATAGATATATGCCTGTGTGCTATCAGTATATAGATCAGTATATAGATATATGCCTGTGTACTATCAGTGTATAGATATATGCCTGTGTACTATCAGTATATAGATATATGCCTGTCTACTATCAGTATATAGATATATGCCTGTGTACTATCAGTATATAGATATATGCCTGTGTACTATCAGTATATAGATGTATGCCTGTGTACTATCCATGTATAGATATATGCCTGTGTACTATCAGTATATAGATATATGCCTGTGTACTATCAGTATATAGATATATGCCTGTGTACTATCAGTATATAGATATATGCCTGTGTACTATCAGTATATAGATATATGCCTGTGTGCTATCAGTATATAGATATATGCCTGTGTAATATCAGTATATAGATATATGCCTGTGTACTATCAGTATATAGATATATGCCTGTGTAGTATCAGTATATAGATATATGCCTGTGTGCTATCAGTATATAGATATGTGCCTGTGTACTATCAGTATATAGATATATGCCTGTGTACTATCAGTATATAGATATATGCCTGTGTGCTATCAGTATATAGATATATGCCTGTGTGCTATCAGTATATAGATATATGCCTGTGTGCCATCAGTATATAGATATAGGCCTGTGTGCTATCAGTATATAGATATATGCCTGTGTACTATCAGTATATAGATATATGTCTGTGTGCTATCAGTATATAGATATATGCCTGTGTGCTATCAGTATATAGATATATGCCTGTGTGCTATCAGTATATAGATATATGCCTGTGTGCTATCAGTATATAGATGTATGCCTGTGTGCTATCAGTATATAGATGTATGCCTGTGTGCTATCAGTATATAGATATATGCCTGTGTACTATCAGTATATAGATATATGCCTGTGTGCTATCAGTATATAGATATATGCCTGTGTGCTATCAGTATATGGATATATGCCTGTGTGCTATCAGTATATAGATATATGCCTGTGTGCTATCAGTATATGGATATATGCCTGTGTGCTATCAGTATATAGATATATGCCTGTGTGCTATCAGTATATAGATGTATGCCTGTGTGCTATCAGTATATAGATATATGCCTGTGTGCTATCGGTATATAGATATATGCCTGTGTTCTATCAGTATATAGATATATGCCTGTGTGCTATCAGTATATAGATATATGCCTGTGTACTATCAGTGTATAGATATATGCCTGTGTACTATCAGTATATAGATATATGCTTGTGTGCTATCAGTATATAGATATATGCCTGTGTGCTATCAGTATATAGATATATGCCTGTGTACTATCAGTATATAGATATATGCCTGTGTACTATCAGTATATAGATATATGTCTGTGTGCTATCAGTATATAGATATATGCCTGTGTGCTATCAGTATATAGATATATGCCTGTGTGCTATCAGTATATAGATATATGCCTGTGTACTATCAGTATATAGATATATGTCTGTGTGCTATCAGTATATAGATATATGCCTGTGTGCTATCAGTATATAGATATATGCCTGTGTGCTATCAGTATATAGATATATGCCTGTGTACTATCAGTATATAGATATATGCCTGTGTACTATCAGTATATAGATATATGCCTGTGTACTATCAGTATATAGATATATGCCTGTGTGCTATCAGTATATAGATATATGCCTGTGTGCTATCAGTATATAGATATATGCTTGTGTGCTATCAGTATATAGATATATGCCTGTGTGCTATCAGTATATAGATATATGCCTGTGTACTATCAGTATATAGATATATGGCTGTGTACTATCAGTGTATAGATATATGCCTGTGTACTATCAGTATATAGATATATGCCTGTGCGCTATCAGTATATAGATATATGCCTGTGTACTATCAGTATATAGATATATGCCTGTGTACTATCAGTATATAGATATATGCCTGTGTGCTATCAGTGTATAGATATATGCCTGTGTACTATCAGTATATAGATATATGCCTGTGTATTATCAGTATATAGATATATGCCTGTGTGCTATCAGTATATAGATATATGCCTGTGTACTATCAGTATATAGATATATGCCTGTGTACTATCAGTATATAGATATATGCCTGTGTACTATCAGTATATAGATATATGCCTGTGTACTATCAGTATATAGATATATGCCTGTGTGCTATCAGTATATAGATATATGCCTGTGTACTATCAGTATATAGATATATGCCTGTGTACTATCAGTATATAGATATATGCCTGTGTGCTATCAGTGTATAGATATATGCCTGTGTACTATCAGTATATAGATATATGCCTGTGTACTATCAGTGTATAGATATATGCCTGTGTGCTATCAGTATATAGATGTATGCCTGTGTACTATCAGTATATAGATATATGCCTGTGTACTATCAGTATATAGATATGTGCCTGTGTACTATCAGTATATAGATAGATGCCTGTGTGCTATCAGTGTATAGATATATGCCTGTGTACTATCAGTATATAGATATATGCCTGGGTGCTATCAGTATATAGATATATGCCTGGGTGCTATCAGTGTATAGATATATGCCTGTGTGCTATCAGTATATAGATATATGCCTGTGTGCTATCAGTATATAGATATATGCCTGTGTACTATCAGTATATAGATATATGCCTGTGTGCTATCAGTATATAGATATATGCCTGTGTACTATCAGTATATAGATGTATGCCTGTGTGCTATCAGTATATAGATATATGCCTGTGTACTATCAGTATATAGATATATGCCTGTGTGCTATCAGTATATAGATATATGCCTGTGTACTATCAGTATATAGATATATGCCTGTGTAATATCAGTATATAGATATATGAGTGTGTGCTATCAGTATATAGATGTATGCCTGTGTACTATCAGTATATCGATGTATGCCTGTGTGCTATCAGTATATAGATATATGCCTGTGTGCTATCAGTATATAGATATATGCCTGTGTGCTATCAGTATATATATATATATGCCTGTGTGCTATCAGTATATAGATATATGCCTGTGTGCTATCAGTATATAGATATATGCCTGTGTGCTATCAGTATATCGATGTATGCCTGTGTGCTATCAGTATATAGATATATGCCTGGGTGCTATCAGTATATAGATATATGCCTGTGTGCTATCAGTATATAGATATATGCCTGTGTGCTATCAGTATATATATATATGCCTGTGTGCTATCAGTATATAGATATATGCCTGTGTGCTATCAGTATATAGATATATGCCTGTGTACTATCAGTATATAGATGTATGCCTGTGTGCTATCCGTATATAGATATATGCCTGTGTACTATCAGTATATAGATATATGCCTGTGTACTATCAGTATATAGATATATGCCTGTGTACTATCAGTATATAGATATATGCCTGTGTGCTATCAGTGTATAGATATATGCCTGTGTACTATCAATATATAGATATATGCCTGGGTGCTATCAGTATATAGATATATGCCTGTGTGCTATCAGTATATAGATATATGCCTGTGTACTATCAGTATATAGATATATGCCTGTGTACTATCAGTATATAGATGTATGCCTGGGTGCTATCAGTATATAGATATATGCCTGTGTACTATCAGTATATAGATGTATGCCTGTGTACTATCAGTATATAGATATATGCCTGTGTGCTATCAGTATATAGATATATGCCTGTGTGCTATCAGTATATAGATATATGCTTGTGTGCTATCAGTATATAGATATATGCCTGTGTACTATCAGTATATAGATATATGCCTGTGCGCTATCAGTATATAGATATATGTCTGTGCACTATCAGTATATAGATATATGCCTGTGTGCTATCAGTATATAGATATATGCCTGTGTGCTATCAGTATATAGATGTATGCCTGTGTGCTATCAGTATATAGATATATGCCTGTGTGTTATCAGTATATAGATATATGCCTGTGTACTATCAGTATATAGATATATGCCTGTGTACTATCAGTATATAGATATATGCCTGTGTGCTATCAGTATATAGATATATGCCTGTGTACTATCAGTATATAGATATATGCCTGTGTGCTATCAGTATATATATATATGCCTGTGTACTATCAGTATATAGATATATGCCTGTGTACTATCAGTATATAGATGTATGCCTGTGTGCTATCAGTATATAGATATATGCCAGTGTACTATCAGTATATAGATATATGCCTGTGTACTATAAGTGTATAGATATATGCCTGTGTGCTATCAGTATATAGATATATGCCTGTGTGCTATCAGTATATAGATATATGCCTGTGTACTATCAGTATATAGATATATGCCTGTGTGCTATCAGTATATAGATATATGCCTGTGTGTTATCAGTATATAGATATATGCCTGTGTACTATCAGTATATAGATATATGCCTGTGTACTATCAGTATATAGATGTATGCCTGTGTACTATCAGTATATAGATATATGCCTGTGTACTATCAGTGTATAGATATATGCCTGTGTACTATCAGTATATAGATATATGCCTGTGTGCTATCAGTATATAGATATATGCCTGTGTGCTATCAGTATATAGATATATGCCTGTGTACTATCAGTATATAGATATATGCCTGTGTACTATCAGTATATAGATATATGCCTGTGTGCTATCAGTATATAGATATATGCCTGTGTGCTATCAGTATATAGATATATGCCTGTGTACTATCAGTATATAGATATATGCCTGTGTACTATCAGTATATAGATATATGCCTGTGTGCTATCAGTATATAGATATATGCCTGTGTACTATCAGTATATAGATATATGCCTGTGTACTATCAGTATATAGATATATGCCTGTGTACTATCAGTATATAGATATATGCCTGTGTGCTATCAGTATATAGATATATGCCTGTGTACTATCAACATATAGATATATGCCTGGGTGCTTTCAGTATATAGATATATGCCTGTGTGCTATCAGTATATAGATATATGCCTGTGTACTATCAGTATATAGATATATGCCTGGGTGCTATCAGTATATAGATATATGCCTGTGTACTATCAGTATATAGATGTATGCCTGTGTACTATCAGTATATAGATATATGCCTGTGTGCTATCAGTATATAGATATATGCCTGTGTGCTATCAGTATATAGATATATGCCTGTGTACTATCAATATATAGATATATGCCTGGGTGCTTTCAGTATATAGATATATGCCTGTGTGCTATCAGTATATAGATATATGCCTGTGTACTATCAGTATATAGATATATGCCTGGGTGCTATCAGTATATAGATATATGCCTGTGTACTATCAGTATATAGATATATGCCTGGGTGCTTTCAGTATATAGATATATGCCTGTGTGCTATCAGTATATAGATATATGCCTGTGTACTATCAGTATATAGATACATGCCTGGGTGCTATCAGTATATAGATATATGCCTGTGTACTATCAGTATATAGATGTATGCCTGTGTACTATCAGTATATAGATATATGCCTGTGTGCTATCAGTATATAGATATATGCCTGTGTGCTATCAGTATATAGATATATGCCTGTGTGCTATCAGTATATAGATATATGCTTGTGTGCTATCAGTATATAGATATATGCCTGTGTGCTATCAGTATATAGATATATGCCTGTGTGCTATCAGTATATAGATATATGCCTGTGTGCTATCAGTATATAGATATATGCCTGTGTGCTATCAGTATATAGATGTATTCCTGTGTGCTATCAGTATATAGATATATGCCTGTGTGCTATCAGTATATAGATATATGCCTGTGTGCTATCAGTATATAGATATATGCCTGTGTACTATCAGTATATAGATATATGCCTGTGTACTATCAGTATATAGATATATGCCTGTGTGCTATCAGTATATAGATATATGCCTGTGTGCTATCAGTATATAGATATATGCCTGTGTGCTATCAGTATATAGATATATGCCTGTGTGCTATCAGTATATAGATATATGCCTGTGTGCTATCAGTATATAGATGTATGCCTGTGTGCTATCAGTATATAGATGTATGCCTGTGTGCTATCAGTATATAGATGTATGCCTGTGTGCTATCAGTATATAGATGTATGCCTGTGTGCTATCAGTATATAGATATATGCCTGTGTGCTATCAGTATATAGATATATGCCTGTGTACTATCAGTATATAGATATATGCCTGTGTACTATCAGTATATAGATGTATGCCTGTGTACTATCAGTATATAGATATATGCCTGTGTGCTATCAGTATATAGATATATGCCTGTGTACTATCAGTATATAGATATATGCCTGTGTGCTATCAGTATATAGATATATGCCTGGGTGCTATCAGTATATAGATATATGCCTGTGTGCTATCAGTATATAGATATATGCCTGTGTGCTATCAGTGTATAGATATATGCCTGTGTGCTATCAGTATATAGATATATGCCTGTATACTATCAGTATATAGATATATGCCTGTGTACTATCAGTATATAGATATATGCCTGTGTGCTATCAGTATATAGATATATGCCTGTGTACTATCAGTATATAGATATATGCCTGTGTGCTATCAGTATATAGATATATGCCTGTGTACTATCAGTATATAGATGTATGCCTGTGTGCTATCAGTATATAGATATATGCCTGTGTACTATCAGTATATAGATGTATGCCTGTGTGCTATCAGTATATAGATATATGCCTGTGTGCTATCAGTATATAGATATATGCCTGTGTACTATCAGTATATAGATATATGCCTGTGTGCTATCAGTATATAGATGTATGCCTGTGTGCTATCAGTATATAGATATATGCCTGTGTGCTATCAGTATATAGATGTATGCCTGTGTACTATCAGTACATAGATATATGCCTGTGTGCTATCAGTATATAGATATATGCCTGTGTACTATCAGTATATAGATATATGCCTGTGTACTATCAGTATATAGATATATGCCTGTGTACTATCAGTATATAGATATATGCCTGTGTGCTATCAGTATATAGATGTATGCCTGTGTACTATCAGTATATAGATATATGCCTGTGTGCTATCAGTATATAGATATATGCCTGTGTACTATCAGTATATAGATATATGCCTGTGTGCTATCAGTATATAGATATATGCCTGTGTACTATCAGTATATAGATAGATGCCTGTGTGCTATCAGTATATAGATATATGCCTGTGTACTATCAGTATATAGATATATGCCTGTGTACTATCAGTATATACATGTATGCCTGTGTGCTATCAGTATATAGATATATGCCTGTGTACTATCAGTATATAGATATATGCCTGTGTACTATCAGTATATAGATATATGCCTGTGTGCTATCAGTATATAGATGTATGCCTGTGTGCTATCAGTATATAGATGTATGCCTGTGTACTATCAGTATATAGATATATGCCTGTGTGCTATCAGTATATAGATAGATGCCTGTGTGCTATCAGTATATAGATAGATGCCTGTGTGCTATCAGTATATAGATATATGCCTGTGTACTATCAGTATATAGATATATGCCTGTGTACTATCAGTATATAGATATATGCCTGTGTGCTATCAGTATATAGATGTATGCCTGTGTGCTATCAGTATATAGATGTATGCCTGTGTGCTATCAGTATATAGATATATGCCTGTGTACTATCAGTATATAGATAGATGCCTGTGTGCTATCAGTATATAGATATATGCCTGGGTGCTATCAGTATATAGATATATGCCTGTGTGCTATCAGTATATAGATATATGCCTGTGTACTATCAGTATATAGATATATGCCTGTGTGCTATCAGTATATAGATATATGCCTGGGTGCTATCAGTATATAGATATATGCCTGTGTGCTATCAGTATATAGATATATGCCTGTGTGCTATCAGTGTATAGATATATGCCTGTGTGCTATCAGTATATAGATATATGCCTGTGTACTATCAGTATATAGATATATGCCTGTGTACTATCAGTATATAGATATATGCCTGTGTGCTATCAGTATATAGATATATGCCTGTGTACTATCAGTATATAGATATATGCCTGTGTGCTATCAGTATATAGATATATGCCTGTGTACTATCAGTATATAGATGTATGCCTGTGTGCTATCAGTATATAGATATATGCCTGTGTACTATCAGTATATAGATGTATGCCTGTGTGCTATCAGTATATAGATATATGCCTGTGTGCTATCAGTATATAGATATATGCCTGTGTACTATCAGTATATAGATATATGCCTGTGTGCTATCAGTATATAGATGTATGCCTGTGTGCTATCAGTATATAGATATATGCCTGTGTGCTATCAGTATATAGATGTATGCCTGTGTACTATCAGTACATAGATATATGCCTGTGTGCTATCAGTATATAGATATATGCCTGTGTACTATCAGTATATAGATATATGCCTGTGTACTATCAGTATATAGATATATGCCTGTGTACTATCAGTATATAGATATATGCCTGTGTGCTATCAGTATATAGATGTATGCCTGTGTACTATCAGTATATAGATATATGCCTGTGTGCTATCAGTATATAGATATATGCCTGTGTACTATCAGTATATAGATATATGCCTGTGTGCTATCAGTATATAGATATATGCCTGTGTACTATCAGTATATAGATAGATGCCTGTGTGCTATCAGTATATAGATATATGCCTGTGTACTATCAGTATATAGATATATGCCTGTGTACTATCAGTATATACATGTATGCCTGTGTGCTATCAGTATATAGATATATGCCTGTGTACTATCAGTATATAGATATATGCCTGTGTACTATCAGTATATAGATATATGCCTGTGTGCTATCAGTATATAGATGTATGCCTGTGTGCTATCAGTATATAGATGTATGCCTGTGTACTATCAGTATATAGATAGATGCCTGTGTGCTATCAGTATATAGATAGATGCCTGTGTGCTATCAGTATATAGATAGATGCCTGTGTGCTATCAGTATATAGATATATGCCTGTGTACTATCAGTATATAGATATATGCCTGTGTACTATCAGTATATAGATATATGCCTGTGTGCTATCAGTATATAGATGTATGCCTGTGTGCTATCAGTATATAGATGTATGCCTGTGTGCTATCAGTATATAGATATATGCCTGTGTACTATCAGTATATAGATAGATGCCTGTGTGCTATCAGTATATAGACATATGCCTGTGTACTATCAGTATATAGATATATGCCTGTGTACTATCAGTATATAGATATATGCCTGTGTACTATCAGTATATAGATGTATGCCTGTGTGCTATCAGTATATAGATATATGCCTGTGTACTATCAGTATATAGATAGATGCCTGTGTGCTATCAGTATATAGATATATGCCTGTGTACTATCAGTATATAGATATATGCCTGTGTGCTATCAGTGTATAGATATATGCCTGTGTACTATCAGTATATAGATATATGCCTGGGTGCTATCAGTATATAGATATATGCCTGGGTGCTATCAGTGTATAGATATATGCCTCTGTGCTATCAGTATATAGATATATGCCTGTGTGCTATCAGTATATAGATATACGCCTGTGTGCTATCAGTATATAGATGTATGCCTGTGTGCTATCAGTACATAGATGTATGCCTGTGTACTATCAGTATATAGATATATGCCTGTGTACTATCAGTATATAGATATATGCCTGTGTGCTATCAGTATATAGATATATGCCTGTGTACTATCAGTATATAGATATATGCCTGTGTACTATCAGTATATAGATATATGCCTGTGTACTATCAGTATATAGATATATGCCTGTGTGCTATCAGTATATAGATATATGCCTGTGTGCTATCAGTATATAGATATATGCCTGTGTGCTATCAGTATATAGATATACGCCTGTGTGCTATCAGTATATAGATGTATGCCTGTGTGCTATCAGTATATAGATATATGCCTGTGTACTATCAGTATATAGATATATGCCTGTGTGCTATCAGTATATAGATATATGCCTGTGTACTATCAGTATATAGATGTATGCCTGTGTGCTATCAGTATATAGATATATGCCTGTGTACTATCAGTATATAGATATATGCCTGTGTGCTATCAGTATATAGATATATGCCTGTGTACTATCAGTATATAGATATATGCCTGTGTAATATCAGTATATAGATATATGAGTGTGTGCTATCAGTATATAGATGTATGCCTGTGTACTATCAGTATATCGATGTATGCCTGTGTGCTATCAGCATATAGATATATGCCTGTGTGCTATCAGTATATAGATATATGCCTGTGTGCTATCAGTATATATATATATATGCCTGTGTGCTATCAGTATATAGATATATGCCTGTGTGCTATCAGTATATAGATATATGCCTGTGTGCTATCAGTATATAGATATATGCCTGTGTGCTATCAGTATATCGATGTATGCCTGTGTGCTATCAGTATATAGATATATGCCTGGGTGCTATCAGTATATAGATATATGCCTGTGTACTATCAGTATATAGATATATGCCTGTGTAGTATCAGTATATAGATATATGCCTGTGTGCTATCAGTATATATATATGCCTGTGTACTATCAGTATATAGATATATGCCTGTGTACTATCAGTATATAGATATATGCCTGTGTGCTATCAGTATATAGATATATGCCTGTGTACTATCAGTATATAGATGTATGCCTGTGTACTATCAGTATATATATATATGCCTGTGTACTATCAGTATATAGATGTATGCCTGTGTACTATCAGTATATAGATGTATGCCTGTGTACTATCAGTATATAGATATATGCCTGTGTACTATCAGTATATAGATCAGTATATAGATGTATACCTGTGTACTATCAGTATATAGATATATGCCTGTGTACTATCAGTATATAGATATATGCCTGTGTACTATCAGTATATAGATATATGCCTGTGTGCTATCAGTATATAGATATATGCCTGTGTACTATCAGTATATAGATGTATGCCTGTGTGCTATCCGTATATAGATATATGCCTGTGTACTATCAGTATATAGATATATGCCTGTGTACTATCAGTATATAGATATATGCCTGTGTGCTATCAGTATATAGATATATGCCTGTGTACTATCAGTATATAGATGTATGCCTGTGTGCTATCAGTATATAGATGTATGCCTGTGTACTATCAGTATATAGATATATGCCTGTGTACTATCAGTATATAGATATATGCCTGTGTGCTATCAGTATATAGATATATGCCTGTGTACTATCAGTATATAGATGTATGCCTGTGTACTATCAGTATATATGCCTGTGTACTATCAGTATATAGATATATGCCTGTGTACTATCAGTATATAGATATATGCCTGTGTAGTATCAGTATATAGATATATGCCTGTGTGCTATCAGTATATAGATATATGCCTGTGTACTATCAGTATATAGATATATGCCTGTGTACTATCAGTATATAGATATATGCCTGTGTGCTATCAGTATATAGATATATGCCTGTGTACTATCAGTATATAGATGTATGCCTGTGTACTATCAGTATATATATATATGCCTGTGTACTATCAGTATATAGATGTATGCCTGTGTACTATCAGTATATAGATGTATGCCTGTGTACTATCAGTATATAGATATATGCCTGTGTACTATCAGTATATAGATCAGTATATAGATGTATACCTGTGTACTATCAGTATATAGATATATGCCTGTGTACTATCAGTATATAGATATATGCCTGTGTACTATCAGTATATAGATATATGCCTGTGTACTAACAGTATATAGATATATGCCTGTGTGCTATCAGTATATAGATATATGCCTGTGTACTATCAGTATATAGATGTATGCCTGTGTGCTATCCGTATATAGATATATGCCTGTGTACTATCAGTATATAGATATATGCTTGTGTGCTATCAGTATATAGATATATGCCTGTGTGCTATCAGTATATAGATATATGCCTGTGTGCTATCAGTATATAGATATATGCCTGTGTGCTATCAGTATATAGATGTATGCCTGTGTGCTATCAGTATATAGATATATGCCTGTGTGCTATCAGTATATAGATATATGCCTGTGTGCTATCAGTATATAGATATATGCCTGTGTGCTATCAGTATATAGATATATGCCTGTGTGCTATCAGTATATAGATATATGCCTGTGTACTATCAGTATATAGATGTATGCCTGTGTGCTATCAGTATATAGATATATGCCTGTGTACTATCAGTATATAGATATATGCCTGTGTGTTATCAGTATATAGATATATGCCTGTGTGCTATCAGTATATAGATATATGCCAGTGTACTATCAGTATATAGATATATGCCTGTGTGCTATCAGTATATAGATATATGCCTGTGTGCTATCAGTATATAGATATATGCCTGTGTGCTATCAGTATATAGATATATGCCTGTGTGCTATCAGTATATAGATATATGCCTGTGTGCTATCAATATATAGATATATGCCTGTGTGCTATCAGTATATAGATATATGCCTGTGTACTATCAGTATATAGATATATGCCTGTGTGCTATCAGTATATAGATATATGCCTGTGTGCTATCAGTATATAGATATATGCCTGTGTGCTATCAGTATATAGATATATGCCTGTGTACTATCAGTATATAGATATATGCCTGTGTGCTATCAGTATATAGATATATGCCTGTGTGCTATCAGTATATAGATATATGCCTGTGTGCTATCAGTATATAGATATATGCCTGTGTACTATCAGTATATAGATATATGCCTGTGTGCTATCAGTATATAGATATATGCCTGTGTGCTATCAGTATATAGATATATGCCTGTGTGCTATCAGTATATAGATATATGCCTGTGTACTATCAGTATATAGATATATGCCTGTGTGCTATCAGTATATAGATATATGCCTGTGTGCTATCAGTATATAGATATATGCCTGTGTGCTATCAGTATATAGATATATGCCTGTGTGCTATCAGTATATAGATATATGCCTGTGTGCTATCAGTATATAGATATATGCCTGTGTACTATCAGTATATAGATATATGCCTGTGTGCTATCAGTATATAGATATATGCCTGTGTGCTATCAGTATATAGATATATGCCTGTGTGCTATCAGTATATAGATGTATGCCTGTGTGCTATCAGTATATAGATATATGCCTGCGTGCTATCAGTATATAGATATATGCCTGTGTGCTATCAGTATATAGATATATGCCTGTGTGCTATCAGTATATAGATATATGCCTGTGTGCTATCAATATATAGATATATGCCTGTGTGCTATCAGTATATAGATATATGCCTGTGTACTATCAGTATATAGATGTATGCCTGTGTGCTATCAGTATATAGATATATGCCAGTGTACTATCAGTATATAGATATATGCCTGTGTGTTATCAGTATATAGATATATGCCTGTGTACTATCAGTATATAGATATATGCCTGTGTGCTATCAGTATATAGATATATGCCTGTGTGCTATCAGTATATAGATATATGCCTGTGTGCTATCAGTATATAGATATATGCCTGTGTGCTATCAGTATATAGATATATGCCAGTGTACTATCAGTATATAGATATATGCCTGTGTGCTATCAGTATATAGATATATGCCTGTGTGCTATCAGTATATAGATATATGCCTGTGTGCTATCAGTATATAGATATATGCCTGTGTGCTATCAGTATATAGATATATGCCTGTGTGCTATCAGTATATAGATATATGCCTGTGTGCTATCAGTATATAGATATATGCCTGTGTGCTATCAGTATATAGATATACAGTGAAGGAAATAAGTATTTGATCCCTTGCTGATTTTGTAAGTTCGCCCACTGTCAAAGACCTGAACCGTCTAGAATTTTTAGGCTAGGTTAATTTTACCAGTGAGAGATAGATTATATAAAAAAAAACACAGAAAATCACATTGTCAAAATGATATATATTTATTTGCATTGTGCACAGAGAAATAAGTATTTGATCCCCTACCAACCATTAAGAGTTCAGCCTCCTCCAGACCAGTTACACGCTCCAAATCAACTTGGTGCCTGCATTATAGACAGCTCTTACATGGTCACCTGTATAAAAGACTCCTGTCCACAGACTCAATTAATCAGTCTGACTCTAACCTCTACAACATGGGCAAGACCAAAGAGCTTTCTAAGGATGTCAGGGACAAGATCATAGACCTGCACAAGGCTGGAATGGGCTACAAAACCATAAGTAAGACGCTGGGTGAGAAGGAGACAACTGTTGGTGCAATAGTAAGAAAATGGAAGACATACAAAATGACTGTCAATCGACATCGATCTGGGGCTCCATGCAAAATCTCACCTCGTGGGGTATCCTTGATCCTGAGGAAGGTGAGAGCTCAGCCAAAAACTACACGGGGGAACTTGTTAATGATCTCAAGGCAGCTGGGACCACAGTCACCAAGAAAACCATTGGTAACACATTACGCCGTAATGGATTAAAATCCTGCAGTACCCCTGCTCAAGAAGGCACATGTACAGGCCCGTCTGAAGTTTGCAAATGAACATCTGGATGATTCTGAGAGTGATTGGGAGAAGGTGCTGTGGTCAGATGAGACTAAAATTGAGCTCTTTGGCATTAACTCAACTCGCCGTGTTTGGAGGAAGAGAAATGCTGCCTATGACCCAAAGAACACCATCCCCACTGTCAAGCATGGAGGTGGAAACATTATGTTTTGGGGGTGTTTCTCTGCTAAGGGCACAGGACTACTTCACCGCATCAATGGGAGAATGGATGGAGCCATGTACCGTCAAATCCTGAGTGACAACCTCCTTCCCTCCACCAGGACATTACAAATGTCTCGTGGCTGGGTCTTCCAGCACGACAATGACCCGAAACATACAGCCAAGGCAACAAAGGAGTGGCTCAAAAAGAAGCACATTAAGGTCATGGAGTGGCCTAGCCAGTCTCCAGACCTTAATCCCATCGAAAACTTATGGAGGGAGCTGAAGATCCGAGTTGCTAAGCGACAGCCTCGAAATCTTAATGATTTACAGATGATCTGCAAAGAGGAGTGGGCCAAAATTCCATCTAACATGTGTGCAAACCTCATCATCAACTACAAAAAACGTCTGACTGCTGTGCTTACCTACAAGGGTTTTGCCACCAAGTATTAAGTCTTGTTTGCCAAAGGGATCAAATACTTATTTCTCTGTGCACAATGCAAATAAATATATATAATTTTGACAATCTGATTTTCTGTTTGTTTTTTTATATAATCTATCTCTCACTGGTAAAATTAACCTAGCCTAAAAATTCTAGACTGTTCATGTCTTTGACAGTGGGCAAACTTACAAAATCAGCAAGGGATCAAATACTTATTTCCTTCACTGTATGCCTGTGTACTATCAGTATATAGATATATGCCTGTGTACTATCAGTGTATAGATATATGCCTGTGTACTATCAGTATATAGATATATGCCTGTGTGCTATCAGTATATAGATATATGCCTGTGTGCTATCAGTATATAGATATATGCCTGTGTGCTATCAGTATATAGATATATGCCTGTGTACTATCAGTATATAGATATATGCCTGTGTGCTATCAGTATATAGATATATGCCTGTGTGCTATCAGTATATAGATATATGCCTGTGTACTATCAGTATATAGATATATGCCTGTGTACTATCAGTATATAGATATATGCCTGTGTGCTATCAGTATATAGATATATGCCTGTGTACTATCAGTATATAGATATATGCCTGTGTACTATCAGTATATAGATATATGCCTGTGTACTATCAGTATATAGATATATGCCTGTGTGCTATCAGTATATAGATATATGCCTGTGTACTATCAATATATAGATATATGCCTGGGTGCTTTCAGTATATAGATATATGCCTGTGTGCTATCAGTATATAGATATATGCCTGTGTACTATCAGTATATAGATATATGCCTGGGTGCTATCAGTATATAGATATATGCCTGTGTACTATCAGTATATAGATGTATGCCTGTGTACTATCAGTATATAGATATATGCCTGTGTGCTATCAGTATATAGATATATGCCTGTGTGCTATCAGTATATAGATATATGCCTGTGTGCTATCAGTATATAGATATATGCTTGTGTGCTATCAGTATATAGATATATGCCTGTGTGCTATCAGTATATAGATATATGCCTGTGTGCTATCAGTATATAGATATATGCCTGTGTGCTATCAGTATATAGATATATGCCTGTGTGCTATCAGTATATAGATGTATTCCTGTGTGCTATCAGTATATAGATATATGCCTGTGTGCTATCAGTATATAGATATATGCCTGTGTACTATCAGTATATAGATATATGCCTGTGTGCTATCAGTATATAGATATATGCCTGTGTGCTATCAGTATATAGATATATGCCTGTGTACTATCAGTATATAGATATATGCCTGTGTGCTATCAGTATATAGATGTATGCCTGTGTACTATCAGTATATAGATATATGCCTGTGTGCTATCAGTATATAGATATATGCCTGTGTACTATCAGTATATAGATATATGCCTGTGTGCTATCAGTATATAGATATATGCCTGTGTGCTATCAGTATATAGATATATGCCTGTGTGCTATCAGTATATAGATATATGCCTGTGTGCTATCAGTATATAGATGTATGCCTGTGTGCTATCAGTATATAGATGTATGCCTGTGTGCTATCAGTATATAGATGTATGCCTGTGTGCTATCAGTATATAGATGTATGCCTGTGTGCTATCAGTATATAGATGTATGCCTGTGTGCTATCAGTATATAGATATATGCCTGTGTGCTATCAGTATATAGATATATGCCTGTGTACTATCAGTATATAGATATATGCCTGTGTACTATCAGTATATAGATGTATGCCTGTGTACTATCAGTATATAGATATATGCCTGTGTGCTATCAGTATATAGATATATGCCTGTGTACTATCAGTATATAGATATATGCCTGTGTGCTATCAGTATATAGATATATGCCTGGGTGCTATCAGTATATAGATATATGCCTGTGTGCTATCAGTATATAGATATATGCCTGTGTGCTATCAGTATATAGATATATGCCTGTGTACTATCAGTATATAGATATATGCCTGTGTGCTATCAGTATATAGATATATGCCTGTGTACTATCAGTATATAGATATATGCCTGTGTGCTATCAGTATATAGATATATGCCTGTGTACTATCAGTATATAGATGTATGCCTGTGTGCTATCAGTATATAGATATATGCCTGTGTACTATCAGTATATAGATGTATGCCTGTGTGCTATCAGTATATAGATATATGCCTGTGTGCTATCAGTATATAGATATATGCCTGTGTGCTATCAGTATATAGATGTATGCCTGTGTGCTATCAGTATATAGATATATGCCTGTGTGCTATCAGTATATAGATAGATGCCTGTGTACTATCAGTATATAGATAGATGCCTGTGTGCTATCAGTATATAGATATATGCCTGTGTACTATCAGTATATAGATATATGCCTGTGTACTATCAGTATATAGATATATGCCTGTGTGCTATCAGTATATAGATATATGCCTGTGTGCTATCAGTATATAGATATATGCCTGTGTACTATCAGTATATAGATATATGCCTGTGTACTATCAGTATATAGATATATGCCTGTGTGCTATCAGTATATAGATATATGCCTGTGTACTATCAATATATAGATATATGCCTGGGTGCTTTCAGTATATAGATATATGCCTGTGTGCTATCAGTATATAGATATATGCCTGTGTACTATCAGTATATAGATATATGCCTGGGTGCTATCAGTATATAGATATATGCCTGTGTACTATCAGTATATAGATATATGCCTGTGTGCTATCAGTATATAGATATATGCCTGTGTACTATCAATATATAGATATATGCCTGTGTACTATCAATATATAGATATATGCCTGGGTGCTTTCAGTATATAGATATATGCCTGTGTGCTATCAGTATATAGATATATGCCTGTGTACTATCAGTATATAGATATATGCCTGGGTGCTATCAGTATATAGATATATGCCTGTGTACTATCAGTATATAGATGTATGCCTGTGTACTATCAGTATATAGATATATGCCTGTGTGCTATCAGTATATAGATATATGCCTGTGTGCTATCAGTATATAGATATATGCCTGTGTGCTATCAGTATATAGATATATGCTTGTGTGCTATCAATATATAGATATATGCCTGTGTGCTATCAGTATATAGATATATGCCTGTGTGCTATCAGTATATAGATATATGCCTGTGTGCTATCAGTATATAGATATATGCCTGTGTACTATCAGTATATAGATGTATGCCTGTGTACTATCAGTATATAGATATATGCCTGTGTGCTATCAGTATATAGATATATGCCTGTGTACTATCAGTATATAGATATATGCCTGTGTGCTATCAGTATATAGATATATGCCTGGGTGCTATCAGTATATAGATATATGCCTGTGTGCTATCAGTATATAGATATATGCCTGTGTGCTATCAGTATATAGATATATGCCTGTGTGCTATCAGTATATAGATATATGCCTGTGTACTATCAGTATATAGATATATGCCTGTGTGCTATCAGTATATAGATATATGCCTGTGTACTATCAGTATATAGATGTATGCCTGTGTGCTATCAGTATATAGATATATGCCTGTGTGCTATCAGTATATAGATATATGCCTGTGTGCTATCAGTATATAGATGTATGCCTGTGTGCTATCAGTATATAGATATATGCCTGTGTGCTATCAGTATATAGATGTATGCCTGTGTACTATCAGTATATAGATATATGCCTGTGTGCTATCAGTATATAGATATATGCCTGTGTACTATCAGTATATAGATATATGCCTGTGTACTATCAGTATATAGATATATGCCTGTGTGCTATCAGTATATAGATGTATGCCTGTGTACTATCAGTATATAGATATATGCCTGTGTGCTATCAGTATATAGATATATGCCTGTGTACTATCAGTATATAGATAGATGCCTGTGTGCTATCAGTATATAGATATATGCCTGTGTACTATCAGTATATAGATATATGCCTGTATACTATCAGTATATAGATGTATGCCTGTGTGCTATCAGTATATAGATATATGCCTGTGTACTATCAGTATATAGATATATGCCTGTGTACTATCAGTATATAGATATATGCCTGTGTGCTATCAGTATATAGATGTATGCCTGTGTGCTATCAGTATATAGATGTATGCCTGTGTACTATCAGTATATAGATATATGCCTGTGTGCTATCAGTATATAGATATATGCCTGTGTGCTATCAGTATATAGATAGATGCATGTGTGCTATCAGTATATAGATAGATGCCTGTGTACTATCAGTATATAGATATATGCCTGTGTACTATCAGTATATAGATATATGCCTGTGTGCTATCAGTATATAGATATATGCCTGTGTGCTATCAGTATATAGATATATGCCTGTGTGCTATCAGTATATAGATATATGCCTGTGTACTATCAGTATATAGATATATGCCTGTGTACTATCAGTATATAGATATATGCCTGTGTACTATCAGTATATAGATATATGCCTGTGTACTATCAGTATATAGATATATGCCTGTGTGCTATCAGTATATAGATATATGCCTGTGTACTATCAGTATATAGATATATGCCTGTGTGCTATCAGTATATAGATGTATGCCTGTGTGCTATCAGTATATAGATGTATGCCTGTGTGCTATCAGTATATAGATAGATGCCTGTGTGCTATCAGTATATAGATGTATGCCTGGGTGCTATCAGTATATAGATAGATGCCTGTGTGCTATCAGTATATAGATATATGCCTGTGTACTATCAGTATATAGATATATGCCTGTGTACTATCAGTATATAGATGTATGCCTGTGTACTATCAGTATATAGATATATGCCTGTGTGCTATCAGTATATAGATGTATGCCTGTGTGCCATCAGTATATAGATGTATGCCTGTGTACTATCAGTATATAGATATATGCCTGTGTGCTATCAGTATATAGATATATGCCTGTGTACTATCAGTATATAGATGTATGCCTGTGTGCCATCAGTATATAGATGTATGCCTGTGTACTATCAGTATATAGATATATGCCTGTGTGCTATCAGTATATAGATATATGCCTGTGTGCTATCAGTATATAGATGTATGCCTGTGTGCCATCAGTATATAGATGTATGCCTGTGTACTATCAGTATATAGATATATGCCTGTGTGCTATCAGTATATAGATGTATGCCTGTGTGCCATCAGTATATAGATGTATGCCTGTGTACTATCAGTATATAGATATATGCCTGTGTGCTATCAGTATATAGATATATGCCTGTGTGCTATCAGTATATCGATGTATGCCTGTGTGCTATCAGTATATAGATATATGCCTGGGTGCTATCAGTATATAGATATATGCCTGTGTGCTATCAGTATATAGATATATGCCTGTGTGCTATCAGTATATATATATATGCCTGTGTGCTATCAGTATATAGATATATGCCTGTGTGCTATCAGTATATAGATATATGCCTGTGTACTATCAGTATATAGATGTATGCCTGTGTGCTATCCGTATATAGATATATGCCTGTGTACTATCAGTATATAGATATATGCCTGTGTACTATCAGTATATAGATATATGCCTGTGTACTATCAGTATATAGATATATGCCTGTGTGCTATCAGTGTATAGATATATGCCTGTGTACTATCAATATATAGATATATGCCTGGGTGCTATCAGTATATAGATATATGCCTGTGTGCTATCAGTATATAGATATATGCCTGTGTACTATCAGTATATAGATATATGCCTGTGTACTATCAGTATATAGATGTATGCCTGGGTGCTATCAGTATATAGATATATGCCTGTGTACTATCAGTATATAGATGTATGCCTGTGTACTATCAGTATATAGATATATGCCTGTGTGCTATCAGTATATAGATATATGCCTGTGTGCTATCAGTATATAGATATATGCTTGTGTGCTATCAGTATATAGATATATGCCTGTGTACTATCAGTATATAGATATATGCCTGTGCGCTATCAGTATATAGATATATGTCTGTGCACTATCAGTATATAGATATATGCCTGTGTGCTATCAGTATATAGATATATGCCTGTGTGCTATCAGTATATAGATGTATGCCTGTGTGCTATCAGTATATAGATATATGCCTGTGTGTTATCAGTATATAGATATATGCCTGTGTACTATCAGTATATAGATATATGCCTGTGTACTATCAGTATATAGATATATGCCTGTGTGCTATCAGTATATAGATATATGCCTGTGTACTATCAGTATATAGATATATGCCTGTGTGCTATCAGTATATATATATATGCCTGTGTACTATCAGTATATAGATATATGCCTGTGTACTATCAGTATATAGATGTATGCCTGTGTGCTATCAGTATATAGATATATGCCAGTGTACTATCAGTATATAGATATATGCCTGTGTACTATAAGTGTATAGATATATGCCTGTGTGCTATCAGTATATAGATATATGCCTGTGTGCTATCAGTATATAGATATATGCCTGTGTACTATCAGTATATAGATATATGCCTGTGTGCTATCAGTATATAGATATATGCCTGTGTGTTATCAGTATATAGATATATGCCTGTGTACTATCAGTATATAGATATATGCCTGTGTACTATCAGTATATAGATGTATGCCTGTGTACTATCAGTATATAGATATATGCCTGTGTACTATCAGTGTATAGATATATGCCTGTGTACTATCAGTATATAGATATATGCCTGTGTGCTATCAGTATATAGATATATGCCTGTGTGCTATCAGTATATAGATATATGCCTGTGTACTATCAGTATATAGATATATGCCTGTGTACTATCAGTATATAGATATATGCCTGTGTGCTATCAGTATATAGATATATGCCTGTGTGCTATCAGTATATAGATATATGCCTGTGTGCTATCAGTATATAGATATATGCCTGTGTACTATCAGTATATAGATATATGCCTGTGTACTATCAGTATATAGATATATGCCTGTGTACTATCAGTATATAGATATATGCCTGTGTACTATCAGTATATAGATATATGCCTGTGTGCTATCAGTATATAGATATATGCCTGTGTACTATCAGTATATAGATATATGCCTGTGTGCTATCAGTATATAGATGTATGCCTGTGTGCTATCAGTATATAGATGTATGCCTGTGTGCTATCAGTATATAGATAGATGCCCGTGTGCTATCAGTATATAGATGTATGCCTGGGTGCTATCAGTATATAGATAGATGCCCGTGTGCTATCAGTATATAGATGTATGCCTGGGTGCTATCAGTATATAGATAGATGCCTGTGTGCTATCAGTATATAGATATATGCCTGTGTACTATCAGTATATAGATATATGCCTGTGTACTATCAGTATATAGATGTATGCCTGTGTACTATCAGTATATAGATATATGCCTGTGTGCTATCAGTATATAGATGTATGCCTGTGTGCCATCAGTATATAGATGTATGCCTGTGTACTATCAGTATATAGATATATGCCTGTGTGCTATCAGTATATAGATATATGCCTGTGTACTATCAGTATATAGATGTATGCCTGTGTGCCATCAGTATATAGATGTATGCCTGTGTACTATCAGTATATAGATATATGCCTGTGTGCTATCAGTATATAGATATATGCCTGTGTGCTATCAGTATATAGATGTATGCCTGTGTGCCATCAGTATATAGATGTATGCCTGTGTACTATCAGTATATAGATATATGCCTGTGTGCTATCAGTATATAGATGTATGCCTGTGTGCCATCAGCATATAGATGTATGCCTGTGTACTATCAGTATATAGATATATGCCTGTGTGCTATCAGTATATAGATATATGCCTGTGTGCTATCAGTATATCGATGTATGCCTGTGTGCTATCAGTATATAGATATATGCCTGGGTGCTATCAGTATATAGATATATGCCTGTGTGCTATCAGTATATAGATATATGCCTGTGTGCTATCAGTATATATATATGCCTGTGTGCTATCAGTATATAGATATATGCCTGTGTGCTATCAGTATATAGATATATGCCTGTGTACTATCAGTATATAGATGTATGCCTGTGTGCTATCCGTATATAGATATATGCCTGTGTACTATCAGTATATAGATATATGCCTGTGTACTATCAGTATATAGATATATGCCTGTGTACTATCAGTATATAGATATATGCCTGTGTGCTATCAGTGTATAGATATATGCCTGTGTACTATCAATATATAGATATATGCCTGGGTGCTATCAGTATATAGATATATGCCTGTGTGCTATCAGTATATAGATATATGCCTGTGTACTATCAGTATATAGATATATGCCTGTGTACTATCAGTATATAGATGTATGCCTGGGTGCTATCAGTATATAGATATATGCCTGTGTACTATCAGTATATAGATGTATGCCTGTGTACTATCAGTATATAGATATATGCCTGTGTGCTATCAGTATATAGATATATGCCTGTGTGCTATCAGTATATAGATATATGCTTGTGTGCTATCAGTATATAGATATATGCCTGTGTACTATCAGTATATAGATATATGCCTGTGCGCTATCAGTATATAGATATATGTCTGTGCACTATCAGTATATAGATATATGCCTGTGTGCTATCAGTATATAGATATATGCCTGTGTGCTATCAGTATATAGATGTATGCCTGTGTGCTATCAGTATATAGATATATGCCTGTGTGTTATCAGTATATAGATATATGCCTGTGTACTATCAGTATATAGATATATGCCTGTGTACTATCAGTATATAGATATATGCCTGTGTGCTATCAGTATATAGATATATGCCTGTGTACTATCAGTATATAGATATATGCCTGTGTGCTATCAGTATATATATATATGCCTGTGTACTATCAGTATATAGATATATGCCTGTGTACTATCAGTATATAGATGTATGCCTGTGTGCTATCAGTATATAGATATATGCCAGTGTACTATCAGTATATAGATATATGCCTGTGTACTATAAGTGTATAGATATATGCCTGTGTGCTATCAGTATATAGATATATGCCTGTGTGCTATCAGTATATAGATATATGCCTGTGTACTATCAGTATATAGATATATGCCTGTGTGCTATCAGTATATAGATATATGCCTGTGTGTTATCAGTATATAGATATATGCCTGTGTACTATCAGTATATAGATATATGCCTGTGTACTATCAGTATATAGATGTATGCCTGTGTACTATCAGTATATAGATATATGCCTGTGTACTATCAGTGTATAGATATATGCCTGTGTACTATCAGTATATAGATATATGCCTGTGTGCTATCAGTATATAGATATATGCCTGTGTGCTATCAGTATATAGATATATGCCTGTGTACTATCAGTATATAGATATATGCCTGTGTACTATCAGTATATAGATATATGCCTGTGTGCTATCAGTATATAGATATATGCCTGTGTGCTATCAGTATATAGATATATGCCTGTGTACTATCAGTATATAGATATATGCCTGTGTACTATCAGTATATAGATATATGCCTGTGTGCTATCAGTATATAGATATATGCCTGTGTACTATCAGTATATAGATATATGCCTGTGTACTATCAGTATATAGATATATGCCTGTGTACTATCAGTATATAGATATATGCCTGTGTGCTATCAGTATATAGATATATGCCTGTGTACTATCAATATATAGATATATGCCTGGGTGCTTTCAGTATATAGATATATGCCTGTGTGCTATCAGTATATAGATATATGCCTGTGTACTATCAGTATATAGATATATGCCTGGGTGCTATCAGTATATAGATATATGCCTGTGTACTATCAGTATATAGATGTATGCCTGTGTACTATCAGTATATAGATATATGCCTGTGTGCTATCAGTATATAGATATATGCCTGTGTGCTATCAGTATATAGATATATGCCTGTGTACTATCAATATATAGATATATGCCTGGGTGCTTTCAGTATATAGATATATGCCTGTGTGCTATCAGTATATAGATATATGCCTGTGTACTATCAGTATATAGATATATGCCTGGGTGCTATCAGTATATAGATATATGCCTGTGTACTATCAGTATATAGATATATGCCTGGGTGCTTTCAGTATATAGATATATGCCTGTGTGCTATCAGTATATAGATATATGCCTGTGTACTATCAGTATATAGATATATGCCTGGGTGCTATCAGTATATAGATATATGCCTGTGTACTATCAGTATATAGATGTATGCCTGTGTACTATCAGTATATAGATATATGCCTGTGTGCTATCAGTATATAGATATATGCCTGTGTGCTATCAGTATATAGATATATGCCTGTGTGCTATCAGTATATAGATATATGCTTGTGTGCTATCAGTATATAGATATATGCCTGTGTGCTATCAGTATATAGATATATGCCTGTGTGCTATCAGTATATAGATATATGCCTGTGTGCTATCAGTATATAGATATATGCCTGTGTGCTATCAGTATATAGATGTATGCCTGTGTGCTGTCAGTATATAGATATATGCCTGTGTGTTATCAGTATATAGATATATGCCTGTGTACTATCAGTATATAGATATATGCCTGTGTACTATCAGTATATAGATATATGCCTGTGTGCTATCAGTATATAGATATATGCCTGTGTACTATCAGTATATAGATATATGCCTGTGTGCTATCAGTATATATATATATGCCTGTGTACTATCAGTATATAGATATATGCCTGTGTACTATCAGTATATAGATGTATGCCTGTGTGCTATCAGTATATAGATATATGCCAGTGTACTATCAGTATATAGATATATGCCTGTGTACTATAAGTGTATAGATATATGCCTGTGTGCTATCAGTATATAGATATATGCCTGTGTGCTATCAGTATATAGATATATGCCTGTGTACTATCAGTATATAGATATATGCCTGTGTGCTATCAGTATATAGATATATGCCTGTGTGTTATCAGTATATAGATATATGCCTGTGTACTATCAGTATATAGATATATGCCTGTGTACTATCAGTATATAGATGTATGCCTGTGTACTATCAGTATATAGATATATGCCTGTGTACTATCAGTGTATAGATATATGCCTGTGTACTATCAGTATATAGATATATGCCTGTGTGCTATCAGTATATAGATATATGCCTGTGTGCTATCAGTATATAGATATATGCCTGGGTGCTATCAGTATATAGATATATGCCTGTGTACTATCAGTATATAGATGTATGCCTGTGTACTATCAGTATATAGATATATGCCTGTGTGCTATCAGTATATAGATATATGCCTGTGTGCTATCAGTATATAGATATATGCCTGTGTACTATCAATATATAGATATATGCCTGGGTGCTTTCAGTATATAGATATATGCCTGTGTGCTATCAGTATATAGATATATGCCTGTGTACTATCAGTATATAGATATATGCCTGGGTGCTATCAGTATATAGATATATGCCTGTGTACTATCAGTATATAGATATATGCCTGGGTGCTTTCAGTATATAGATATATTGCGTGTGATCTATCAGTATATAGATATATGCCTGTGTACTATCAGTATATAGATATATGCCTGGGTGCTATCAGTATATAGATATATGCCTGTGTACTATCAGTATATAGATGTATGCCTGTGTACTATCAGTATATAGATATATGCCTGTGTGCTATCAGTATATAGATATATGCCTGTGTGCTATCAGTATATAGATATATGCCTGTGTGCTATCAGTATATAGATATATGCTTGTGTGCTATCAGTATATAGATATATGCCTGTGTGCTATCAGTATATAGATATATGCCTGTGTGCTATCAGTATATAGATATATGCCTGTGTGCTATCAGTATATAGATATATGCCTGTGTGCTATCAGTATATAGATGTATGCCTGTGTGCTATCAGTATATAGATATATGCCTGTGTGTTATCAGTATATAGATATATGCCTGTGTACTATCAGTATATAGATATATGCCTGTGTACTATCAGTATATAGATATATGCCTGTGTGCTATCAGTATATAGATATATGCCTGTGTACTATCAGTATATAGATATATGCCTGTGTGCTATCAGTATATATATATATATGCCTGTGTACTATCAGTATATAGATATATGCCTGTGTACTATCAGTATATAGATGTATGCCTGTGTGCTATCAGTATATAGATATATGCCAGTGTACTATCAGTATATAGATATATGCCTGTGTACTATAAGTGTATAGATATATGCCTGTGTGCTATCAGTATATAGATATATGCCTGTGTGCTATCAGTATATAGATATATGCCTGTGTACTATCAGTATATAGATATATGCCTGTGTGCTATCAGTATATAGATATATGCCTGTGTGTTATCAGTATATAGATATATGCCTGTGTACTATCAGTATATAGATATATGCCTGTGTACTATCAGTATATAGATGTATGCCTGTGTACTATCAGTATATAGATATATGCCTGTGTACTATCAGTGTATAGATATATGCCTGTGTACTATCAGTATATAGATATATGCCTGTGTGCTATCAGTATATAGATATATGCCTGTGTGCTATCAGTATATAGATATATGCCTGTGTACTATCAGTATATAGATATATGCCTGTGTACTATCAGTATATAGATATATGCCTGTGTGCTATCAGTATATAGATATATGCCTGTGTGCTATCAGTATATAGATATATGCCTGTGTACTATCAGTATATAGATATATGCCTGTGTACTATCAGTATATAGATATATGCCTGTGTGCTATCAGTATATAGATATATGCCTGTGTACTATCAGTATATAGATATATGCCTGTGTACTATCAGTATATAGATATATGCCTGTGTACTATCAGTATATAGATATATGCCTATGTGCTATCAGTATATAGATATATGCCTGTGTACTATCAATATATAGATATATGCCTGGGTGCTTTCAGTATATAGATATATGCCTGTGTGCTATCAGTATATAGATATATGCCTGTGTACTATCAGTATATAGATATATGCCTGGGTGCTATCAGTATATAGATATATGCCTGTGTACTATCAGTATATAGATGTATGCCTGTGTACTATCAGTATATAGATATATGCCTGTGTGCTATCAGTATATAGATATATGCCTGTGTGCTATCAGTATATAGATATATGCCTGTGTACTATCTATATATAGATATATGCCTGGGTGCTTTCAGTATATAGATATATGCCTGTGTGCTATCAGTATATAGATATATGCCTGTGTACTATCAGTATATAGATATATGCCTGGGTGCTATCAGTATATAGATATATGCCTGTGTACTATCAGTATATAGATATATGCCTGGGTGCTTTCAGTATATAGATATATGCCTGTGTGCTATCAGTATATAGATATATGCCTGTGTACTATCAGTATATAGATATATGCCTGGGTGCTATCAGTATATAGATATATGCCTGTGTACTATCAGTATATAGATGTATGCCTGTGTACTATCAGTATATAGATATATGCCTGTGTGCTATCAGTATATAGATATATGCCTGTGTGCTATCAGTATATAGATATATGCCTGTGTGCTATCAGTATATAGATATATGCTTGTGTGCTATCAGTATATAGATATATGCCTGTGTGCTATCAGTATATAGATATATGCCTGTGTGCTATCAGTATATAGATATATGCCTGTGTGCTATCAGTATATAGATATATGCCTGTGTGCTATCAGTATATAGATGTATTCCTGTGTGCTATCAGTATATAGATATATGCCTGTGTGCTATCAGTATATAGATATATGCCTGTGTGCTATCAGTATATAGATATATGCCTGTGTACTATCAGTATATAGATATATGCCTGTGTACTATCAGTATATAGATATATGCCTGTGTGCTATCAGTATATAGATATATGCCTGTGTGCTATCAGTATATAGATATATGCCTGTGTGCTATCAGTATATAGATATATGCCTGTGTGCTATCAGTATATAGATATATGCCTGTGTGCTATCAGTATATAGATGTATGCCTGTGTGCTATCAGTATATAGATGTATGCCTGTGTGCTATCAGTATATAGATGTATGCCTGTGTGCTATCAGTATATAGATGTATGCCTGTGTGCTATCAGTATATAGATATATGCCTGTGTGCTATCAGTATATAGATATATGCCTGTGTACTATCAGTATATAGATATATGCCTGTGTACTATCAGTATATAGATGTATGCCTGTGTACTATCAGTATATAGATATATGCCTGTGTGCTATCAGTATATAGATATATGCCTGTGTACTATCAGTATATAGATATATGCCTGTGTGCTATCAGTATATAGATATATGCCTGGGTGCTATCAGTATATAGATATATGCCTGTGTGCTATCAGTATATAGATATATGCCTGTGTGCTATCAGTGTATAGATATATGCCTGTGTGCTATCAGTATATAGATATATGCCTGTGTACTATCAGTATATAGATATATGCCTGTGTACTATCAGTATATAGATATATGCCTGTGTGCTATCAGTATATAGATATATGCCTGTGTACTATCAGTATATAGATATATGCCTGTGTGCTATCAGTATATAGATATATGCCTGTGTACTATCAGTATATAGATGTATGCCTGTGTGCTATCAGTATATAGATATATGCCTGTGTACTATCAGTATATAGATGTATGCCTGTGTGCTATCAGTATATAGATATATGCCTGTGTGCTATCAGTATATAGATATATGCCTGTGTACTATCAGTATATAGATATATGCCTGTGTGCTATCAGTATATAGATGTATGCCTGTGTGCTATCAGTATATAGATATATGCCTGTGTGCTATCAGTATATAGATGTATGCCTGTGTACTATCAGTACATAGATATATGCCTGTGTGCTATCAGTATATAGATATATGCCTGTGTACTATCAGTATATAGATATATGCCTGTGTACTATCAGTATAAAGATATATGCCTGTGTACTATCAGTATATAGATATATGCCTGTGTGCTATCAGTATATAGATGTATGCCTGTGTACTATCAGTATATAGATATATGCCTGTGTGCTATCAGTATATAGATATATGCCTGTGTACTATCAGTATATAGATATATGCCTGTGTGCTATCAGTATATAGATATATGCCTGTGTACTATCAGTATATAGATAGATGCCTGTGTGCTATCAGTATATAGATATATGCCTGTGTACTATCAGTATATAGATATATGCCTGTGTACTATCAGTATATAGATGTATGCCTGTGTGCTATCAGTATATAGATATATGCCTGTGTACTATCAGTATATAGATATATGCCTGTGTACTATCAGTATATAGATATATGCCTGTGTGCTATCAGTATATAGATGTATGCCTGTGTGCTACGGTATCAGTATATAGATGTATGCCTGTGTGCTATCAGTATATAGATATATGCCTGTGTACTATCAGTATATAGATAGATGCCTGTGTGCTATCAGTATATAGATATATGCCTGTGTACTATCAGTATATAGATATATGCCTGTGTACTATCAGTATATAGATATATGCCTGTGTACTATCAGTATATAGATGTATGCCTGTGTACTATCAGTATATAGATATATGCCTGTGTGCTATCAGTATATAGATGTATGCCTGTGTGCCATCAGTATATAGATGTATGCCTGTGTACTATCAGTATATAGATGTATGCCTGTGTACTATCAGTATATAGATATATGCCTGGGTGCTATCAGTGTATAGATATATGCCTCTGTGCTATCAGTATATAGATGTATGCCTGTGTACTATCAGTATATAGATATATGCCTGTGTGCTATCAGTATATAGATATATGCCTGTGTACTATCAGTATATAGATATATGCCTGTGTAATATCAGTATATAGATATATGAGTGTGTGCTATCAGTATATAGATGTATGCCTGTGTACTATCAGTATATCGATGTATGCCTGTGTGCTATCAGCATATAGATATATGCCTGTGTGCTATCAGTATATAGATATATGCCTGTGTGCTATCAGTATATATATGCCTGTGTGCTATCAGTATATAGATATATGCCTGTGTGCTATCAGTATATAGATATATGCCTGTGTGCTATCAGTATATCGATGTATGCCTGTGTGCTATCAGTATATAGATATATGCCTGTGTGCTATCAGTATATAGATATATGCCTGTGTGCTATCAGTATATCGATGTATGCCTGTGTGCTATCAGTATATAGATATATGCCTGGGTGCTATCAGTATATAGATATATGCCTGTGTGCTATCAGTATATAGATATATGCCTGTGTGCTATCAGTATATAGATATATGCCTGTGTACTATCAGTATATAGATGTATGCCTGTGTGCTATCCGTATATAGATATATGCCTGTGTACTATCAGTATATAGATATATGCCTGTGTACTATCAGTATATAGATATATGCCTGTGTACTATCAGTATATAGATATATGCCTGTGTGCTATCAGTATATAGATATGTGCCCGTGTGCTATCAGTATATAGATATATGCCTGTGTACTATCAGTATATAGATGTATGCCTGTGTACTATCAGTGTATAGATATATGCCTGTGTGCTATCAGTATATAGATATATGCCTGTGTACTATCAGTATATAGATATATGCCTGTGTACTATCAGTATATAGATATATGCCTGTGTACTATCAGTATATAGATATATGCCTGTGTACTATCAGTATATATGCCTGTGTGCTATCCGTATATAGATATATGCCTGTGTACTATCAGTGTATAGATATATGCCTGTGTACTATCAGTGTATAGATATATGCCTGTGTACTATCAATATATAGATATATGCCTGGGTGCTATCAGTATATAGATATATGCCTGTGTGCTATCAGTATATAGATATATGCCTGTGTGCTATCAGTATATAGATGTATGCCTGTGTGCTATCAGTATATAGATATATGCCTGTGTGTTATCAGTATATAGATATATGCCTGTGTACTATCAGTATATAGATATATGCCTGTGTACTATCAGTATATAGATATATGCCTGTGTGCTATCAGTATATAGATATATGCCTGTGTACTATCAGTATATAGATATATGCCTGTGTGCTATCAGTATATATATATATATGCCTGTGTACTATCAGTATATAGATATATGCCTGTGTACTATCAGTATATAGATATATGCCTGTGTGCTATCAGTGTATAGATATATGCCTGTGTACTATCAGTATATAGATATATGCCTGTGTACTATCAGTGTATAGATATATGCCTGTGTGCTATCAGTATATAGATGTATGCCTGTGTGCTATCAGTATATAGATATATGCCTGTGTACTATCAGTATATAGATATATGCCTGTGTGCTATCAGTATATAGATATATGCTTGTGTGCTATCAGTATATAGATATATGCCTGTGTACTATCAGTATATAGATATATGCCTGTGTACTATCAGTATATAGATATATGCCTGTGTGTTATCAGTATATAGATATATGCCTGTGTACTATCAGTATATAGATATATGCCTGTGTACTATCAGTATATAGATGTATGCCTGTGTGCTATCAGTATATAGATATATGCCTGTGTGCTATCAGTATATAGATATATGCCTGTGTGCTATCAGTGTATAGATATATGCCTGTGTACTATCAGTATATAGATATATGCCTGGGTGCCATCAGTATATAGATATATGCCTGGGTGCTATCAGTATATAGATATATACCTGTGTGCTATCAGTATATAGATATATGCCTGTGTACTATCAGTATATAGATATATGCCTGTGTACTATCAGTATATAGATATATGCCTGTGTACTATCAGTATATAGATATATGCCTGTGTGCTATCAGTATATAGATATATGCCTGTGTGCTATCAGTATATAGATGTATGCCTGTGTGCTATCAGTATATAGATATATGCCTGTGTACTATCAGTATATAGATATATGCCTGTGTACTATCAGTATATAGATATATGAGTGTGTGCTATCAGTATATAGATGTATGCCTGTGTGTTATCAGTATATAGATATATGCCTGTGTACTATCAGTATATAGATATATGCCTGTGTGCTATCAGTATATAGATATATGCCTGTGTGCTATCAGTATATAGATATATGCCTGTGTACTATCAGTATATAGATGTATGCCTGTGTGCTATCCGTATATAGATATATGCCTGTGTACTATCAGTATATAGATATATGCCTGTGTACTATCAGTATATAGATATATGCCTGTGTACTATCAGTATATAGATATATGCCTGGGTGCTATCAGTATATAGATATATGCCTGTGTGCTATCAGTATATAGATATATGCCTGTGTGCTATCAGTATATAGATGTATGCCTGTGTGCTATCAGTGTATAGATGTATGCCTGTGTGCTATCCGTATATAGATATATGCCTGTGTGCTATCAGTATATAGATATATGCCTGTGTACTATCAGTATATAGATGTATGCCTGTGTGCTATCCGTATATAGATATATGCCTGTGTACTATCAGTATATAGATATATGCCTGTGTACTATCAGTATATAGATATATGCCTGTGTGCTATCAGTATATAGATATATGCCTGTGTACTATCAGTATATAGATGTATGCCTGTGTGCTATCAGTATATAGATGTATGCCTGTGTACTATCAGTATATAGATATATGCCTGTGTACTATCAGTATATAGATATATGCCTGTGTGCTATCAGTATATAGATATATGCCTGTGTACTATCAGTATATAGATGTATGCCTGTGTACTATCAGTATATATGCCTGTGTACTATCAGTATATAGATATATGCCTGTGTACTATCAGTATATAGATATATGCCTGTGTAGTATCAGTATATAGATATATGCCTGTGTGCTATCAGTATATAGATATATGCCTGTGTACTATCAGTATATAGATATATGCCTGTGTACTATCAGTATATAGATATATGCCTGTGTGCTATCAGTATATAGATATATGCCTGTGTACTATCAGTATATAGATGTATGCCTGTGTACTATCAGTATATATATATATATGCCTGTGTACTATCAGTATATAGATGTATGCCTGTGTACTATCAGTATATAGATGTATGCCTGTGTACTATCAGTATATAGATATATGCCTGTGTACTATCAGTATATAGATCAGTATATAGATGTATACCTGTGTACTATCAGTATATAGATATATGCCTGTGTACTATCAGTATATAGATATATGCCTGTGTACTATCAGTATATAGATATATGCCTGTGTACTATCAGTATATAGATATATGCCTGTGTGCTATCAGTATATAGATATATGCCTGTGTACTATCAGTATATAGATGTATGCCTGTGTGCTATCCGTATATAGATATATGCCTGTGTACTATCAGTATATAGATATATGCTTGTGTGCTATCAGTATATAGATATATGCCTGTGTGCTATCAGTATATAGATATATGCCTGTGTGCTATCAGTATATAGATATATGCCTGTGTGCTATCAGTATATAGATGTATGCCTGTGTGCTATCAGTATATAGATATATGCCTGTGTGCTATCAGTATATAGATATATGCCTGTGTGCTATCAGTATATAGATATATGCCTGTGTGCTATCAGTATATAGATATATGCCTGTGTGCTATCAGTATATAGATATATGCCTGTGTACTATCAGTATATAGATGTATGCCTGTGTGCTATCAGTATATAGATATATGCCTGTGTACTATCAGTATATAGATATATGCCTGTGTGTTATCAGTATATAGATATATGCCTGTGTACTATCAGTATATAGATATATGCCTGTGTGCTATCAGTATATAGATATATGCCTGTGTGCTATCAGTATATAGATATATGCCTGTGTGCTATCAGTATATAGATATATGCCTGTGTGCTATCAGTATATAGATATATGCCTGTGTGCTATCAGTATATAGATATATGCCTGTGTGCTATCAGTATATAGATATATGCCTGTGTGCTATCAGTATATAGATATATGCCTGTGTGCTATCAGTATATAGATATATGCCTGTGTGCTATCAGTATATAGATATATGCCTGTGTGCTATCAGTATATAGATATATGCCTGTGTGCTATCAGTATATAGATGTATGCCTGTGTGCTATCAGTATATAGATATATGCCTGTATGCTATCAGTATATAGATATATGCCTATGTGCTATCAGTATATAGATATATGCCTGTGTGCTATCAGTATATAGATATATGCCTGTGTGCTATCAGTATATAGATATATGCCTGTGTGCTATCAATATATAGATATATGCCTGTGTGCTATCAGTATATAGATATATGCCTGTGTACTATCAGTATATAGATGTATGCCTGTGTGCTATCAGTATATAGATATATGCCAGTGTACTATCAGTATATAGATATATGCCTGTGTGTTATCAGTATATAGATATATGCCTGCTTACTATCAGTATATAGATATATGCCTGTGTGCTATCAGTATATAGATATATGCCTGTGTGCTATCAGTATATAGATATATGCCTGTGTGCTATCAGTATATAGATATATGCCTGTGTGCTATCAGTATATAGATATATGCCAGTGTACTATCAGTATATAGATATATGCCTGTGTGCTATCTGTATATAGATATATGCCTGTGTGCTATCAGTATATAGATATATGCCTGTGTGCTATCAGTATATAGATATATGCCTGTGTGCTATCAGTATATAGATATATGCCTGTGTGCTATCAGTGTATAGATATATGCCTGTGTGCTATCAGTATATAGATATATGCCTGTGTGCTATCAGTGTATAGATATATGCCTGTGTACTATCAGTATATAGATATATGCCTGGGTGCTATCAGTATATAGATATATGCCTGGGTGCTATCAGTATATAGATATATGCCTGTGTGCTATCAGTATATAGATATATGCCTGTGTACTATCAGTATATAGATATATGCCTGTGTACTATCAGTATATAGATATATGCCTGTGTACTATCAGTATATAGATATATGCCTGTGTACTATCAGTATATAGATATATGAGTGTGTGCTATCAGTATATAGATGTATGCCTGTGTGTTATCAGTATATAGATATATGCCTGTGTACTATCAGTATATAGATATATGCCTGTGTGCTATCAGTATATAGATATATGCCTGTGTGCTATCAGTATATAGATATATGCCTGTGTACTATCAGTATATAGATGTATGCCTGTGTGCTATCCGTATATAGATATATGCCTGTGTACTATCAGTATATAGAAATATGCCTGTGTACTATCAGTATATAGATATATGCCTGTGTACTATCAGTATATAGATATATGCCTGGGTGCTATCAGTATATAGATATATGCCTGTGTGCTATCAGTATATAGATATATGCCTGTGTACTATCAGTATATAGATATATGCCTGTGTGCTATCAGTATATAGATATATGCCTGTGTGCTATCAGTATATAGATATATGCCTGTGTACTATCAGTATATAGATGTATGCCTGTGTGCTATCCGTATATAGATATATGCCTGTGTACTATCAGTATATAGATATATGCCTGTGTACTATCAGTATATAGATATATGCCTGTGTGCTATCAGTATATAGATATATGCCTGTGTACTATCAGTATATAGATGTATGCCTGTGTGCTATCAGTATATAGATGTATGCCTGTGTACTATCAGTATATAGATATATGCCTGTGTACTATCAGTATATAGATATATGCCTGTGTGCTATCAGTATATAGATGTATGCCTGTGTACTATCAGTATATAGATGTATGCCTGTGTACTATCAGTATATATGCCTGTGTACTATCAGTATATAGATATATGCCTGTGTACTATCAGTATATAGATATATGCCTGTGTAGTATCAGTATATAGATATATGCCTGTGTGCTATCAGTATATAGATATATGCCTGTGTACTATCAGTATATATATATATGCCTGTGTACTATCAGTATATAGATATATGCCTGTGTGCTATCAGTATATAGATATATGCCTGTGTACTATCAGTATATAGATGTATGCCTGTGTACTATCAGTATATATATATATGCCTGTGTACTATCAGTATATAGATGTATGCCTGTGTACTATCAGTATATAGATGTATGCCTGTGTACTATCAGTATATAGATATATGCCTGTGTACTATCAGTATATAGATCAGTATATAGATGTATACCTGTGTACTATCAGTATATAGATATATGCCTGTGTACTATCAGTATATAGATATATGCCTGTGTACTATCAGTATATAGATATATGCCTGTGTACTAACAGTATATAGATATATGCCTGTGTGCTATCAGTATATAGATATATGCCTGTGTACTATCAGTATATAGATGTATGCCTGTGTGCTATCCGTATATAGATATATGCCTGTGTACTATCAGTATATAGATATATGCTTGTGTGCTATCAGTATATAGATATATGCCTGTGTGCTATCAGTATATAGATATATGCCTGTGTGCTATCAGTATATAGATATATGCCTGTGTGCTATCAGTATATAGATGTATGCCTGTGTGCTATCAGTATATAGATATATGCCTGTGTGCTATCAGTATATAGATATATGCCTGTGTGCTATCAGTATATAGATATATGCCTGTGTGCTATCAGTATATAGATATATGCCTGTGTGCTATCAGTATATAGATATATGCCTGTGTACTATCAGTATATAGATGTATGCCTGTGTGCTATCAGTATATAGATATATGCCTGTGTACTATCAGTATATAGATATATGCCTGTGTGTTATCAGTATATAGATATATGCCTGTGTACTATCAGTATATAGATATATGCCTGTGTGCTATCAGTATATAGATATATGCCTGTGTGCTATCAGTATATAGATATATGCCTGTGTGCTATCAGTATATAGATATATGCCTGTGTGCTATCAGTATATAGATATATGCCTGTGTGCTATCAGTATATAGATATATGCCTGTGTACTATCAGTATATAGATATATGCCTGTGTGCTATCAGTATATAGATATATGCCTGTGTGCTATCAGTATATAGATACATGCCTGTGTGCTATCAGTATATAGATGTATGCCTGTGTGCTATCAGTATATAGATATATGCCTGTGTGCTATCAGTATATAGATATATGCCTGTGTGCTATCAGTATATAGATATATGCCTGTGTGCTATCAGTATATAGATATATGCCTGTGTGCTATCAATATATAGATATATGCCTGTGTGCTATCAGTATATAGATATATGCCTGTGTACTATCAGTATATAGATGTATGCCTGTGTGCTATCAGTATATAGATATATGCCAGTGTGCTATCAGTATATAGATATATGCCTGTGTGCTATCAGTATATAGATGTATGCCTGTGTGCTATCAGTATATAGATGTATGCCTGTGTGCTATCAGTATATAGATGTATGCCTGTGTGCTATCAGTATATAGATGTATGCCTGTGTGCTATCAGTATATAGATGTATGCCTGTGTGCTATCAGTATATAGATATATGCCTGTGTGCTATCAGTATATAGATATATGCCTGTGTACTATCAGTATATAGATATATGCCTGTGTACTATCAGTATATAGATGTATGCCTGTGTACTATCAGTATATAGATATATGCCTGTGTGCTATCAGTATATAGATATATGCCTGTGTACTATCAGTATATAGATATATGCCTGTGTGCTATCAGTATATAGATATATGCCTGTGTACTATCAGTATATAGATATATGCCTGTGTGCTATCAGTATATAGATATATGCCTGTGTACTATCAGTATATAGATAGATGCCTGTGTACTATCAGTATATAGATATATGCCTGTGTGCTATCAGTATATAGATATATGCCTGTGTGCTATCAGTATATAGATATATGCCTGTGTGCTATCAGTATATAGATATATGCCTGTGTGCTATCAGTATATAGATATATGCCTGTGTACTATCAGTATATAGATATATGCCTGTGTGCTATCAGTATATAGATATATGCCTGTGTGCTATCAGTATATAGATGTATGCCTGTGTGCTATCAGTATATAGATGTATGCCTGTGTGCTATCAGTATATAGATATATGCCTGTGTACTATCAGTATATAGATATATGCCTGTGTGCTATCAGTATATAGATATATGCCTGTGTACTATCAGTATATAGATGTATGCCTGTGTACTATCAGTATATAGATATATGCCTGTGTGCTATCAGTATATAGATATATGCCTGTGTGCTATCAGTATATAGATGTATGCCTGTGTACTATCAGTATATAGATATATGCCTGTGTGCTATCAGTATATAGATATATGCCTGTGTGCTATCAGTATATAGATATATGCCTGTGTGCTATCAGTATATAGATGTATGCCTGTGTGCCATCAGTATATAGATATATGCCTGTGTGATATCAGTATATAGATGTATGCCTGTGTACTATCAGTATATAGATGTATGCCTGTGTACTATCAGTATATAGATATATGCCTGTGTGCTATCAGTATATAGATATATGCCTGTGTGCTATCAGTATATAGATGTATGCCTGTGTACTATCAGTATATAGATATATGCCTGTGTGCTATCAGTATATAGATATATGCCTGTGTGCTATCAGTATATAGATATATGCCTGTGTGCTATCAGTATATAGATATATGCCTGTGTGCTATCAGTATATAGATATATGCCTGTGTGCTATCAGTATATAGATATATGCCTGTGTGCTATCAGTATATAGATATATGCCTGTGTGCTATCAGTGTATAGATATATGCCTGTGTGCTATCAGTATATAGATATATGCCTGTGTGCTATCAGTGTATAGATATATGCCTGTGTACTATCAGTATATAGATATATGCCTGGGTGCTATCAGTATATAGATATATGCCTGGGTGCTATCAGTATATAGATATATGCCTGTGTGCTATCAGTATATAGATATATGCCTGTGTACTATCAGTATATAGATATATGCCTGTGTACTATCAGTATATAGATATATGCCTGTGTACTATCAGTATATAGATATATGCCTGTGTACTATCAGTATATAGATATATGAGTGTGTGCTATCAGTATATAGATGTATGCCTGTGTGTTATCAGTATATAGATATATGCCTGTGTACTATCAGTATATAGATATATGCCTGTGTGCTATCAGTATATAGATATATGCCTGTGTGCTATCAGTATATAGATATATGCCTGTGTACTATCAGTATATAGATGTATGCCTGTGTGCTATCCGTATATAGATATATGCCTGTGTACTATCAGTATATAGAAATATGCCTGTGTACTATCAGTATATAGATATATGCCTGTGTACTATCAGTATATAGATATATGCCTGGGTGCTATCAGTATATAGATATATGCCTGTGTGCTATCAGTATATAGATATATGCCTGTGTACTATCAGTATATAGATATATGCCTGTGTGCTATCAGTATATAGATATATGCCTGTGTGCTATCAGTATATAGATATATGCCTGTGTACTATCAGTATATAGATGTATGCCTGTGTGCTATCCGTATATAGATATATGCCTGTGTACTATCAGTATATAGATATATGCCTGTGTACTATCAGTATATAGATATATGCCTGTGTGCTATCAGTATATAGATATATGCCTGTGTACTATCAGTATATAGATGTATGCCTGTGTGCTATCAGTATATAGATGTATGCCTGTGTACTATCAGTATATAGATATATGCCTGTGTACTATCAGTATATAGATATATGCCTGTGTGCTATCAGTATATAGATGTATGCCTGTGTACTATCAGTATATAGATGTATGCCTGTGTACTATCAGTATATATGCCTGTGTACTATCAGTATATAGATATATGCCTGTGTACTATCAGTATATAGATATATGCCTGTGTAGTATCAGTATATAGATATATGCCTGTGTGCTATCAGTATATAGATATATGCCTGTGTACTATCAGTATATATATATATGCCTGTGTACTATCAGTATATAGATATATGCCTGTGTGCTATCAGTATATAGATATATGCCTGTGTACTATCAGTATATAGATGTATGCCTGTGTACTATCAGTATATATATATATATGCCTGTGTACTATCAGTATATAGATGTATGCCTGTGTACTATCAGTATATAGATGTATGCCTGTGTACTATCAGTATATAGATATATGCCTGTGTACTATCAGTATATAGATCAGTATATAGATGTATACCTGTGTACTATCAGTATATAGATATATGCCTGTGTACTATCAGTATATAGATATATGCCTGTGTACTATCAGTATATAGATATATGCCTGTGTACTAACAGTATATAGATATATGCCTGTGTGCTATCAGTATATAGATATATGCCTGTGTACTATCAGTATATAGATGTATGCCTGTGTGCTATCCGTATATAGATATATGCCTGTGTACTATCAGTATATAGATATATGCTTGTGTGCTATCAGTATATAGATATATGCCTGTGTGCTATCAGTATATAGATATATGCCTGTGTGCTATCAGTATATAGATATATGCCTGTGTGCTATCAGTATATAGATGTATGCCTGTGTGCTATCAGTATATAGATATATGCCTGTGTGCTATCAGTATATAGATATATGCCTGTGTGCTATCAGTATATAGATATATGCCTGTGTGCTATCAGTATATAGATATATGCCTGTGTGCTATCAGTATATAGATATATGCCTGTGTACTATCAGTATATAGATGTATGCCTGTGTGCTATCAGTATATAGATATATGCCTGTGTACTATCAGTATATAGATATATGCCTGTGTGTTATCAGTATATAGATATATGCCTGTGTACTATCAGTATATAGATATATGCCTGTGTGCTATCAGTATATAGATATATGCCTGTGTGCTATCAGTATATAAATATATGCCTGTGTGCTATCAGTATATAGATATATGCCTGTGTGCTATCAGTATATAGATATATGCCTGTGTGCTATCAGTATATAGATATATGCCTGTGTACTATCAGTATATAGATATATGCCTGTGTGCTATCAGTATATAGATATATGCCTGTGTGCTATCAGTATATAGATACATGCCTGTGTGCTATCAGTATATAGATGTATGCCTGTGTGCTATCAGTATATAGATATATGCCTGTGTGCTATCAGTATATAGATATATGCCTGTGTGCTATCAGTATATAGATATATGCCTGTGTGCTATCAGTATATAGATATATGCCTGTGTGCTATCAATATATAGATATATGCCTGTGTGCTATCAGTATATAGATATATGCCTGTGTACTATCAGTATATAGATGTATGCCTGTGTGCTATCAGTATATAGATATATGCCAGTGTACTATCAGTATATAGATATATGCCTGTGTGTTATCAGTATATAGATATATGCCTGTGTACTATCAGTATATAGATATATGCCTGTGTGCTATCAGTATATAGATATATGCCTGTGTGCTATCAGTATATAGATATATGCCTGTGTGCTATCAGTATATAGATATATGCCAGTGTACTATCAGTATATAGATATATGCCTGTGTGCTATCAGTATATAGATATATGCCTGTGTGCTATCAGTATATAGATATATGCCTGTTTGCTATCAGTATATAGATATATGCCTGTGTGCTATCAGTATATAGATATATGCCTGTGTGCTATCAGTATATAGATATATGCCTGTGTGCTATCAGTATATAGATATATGCCTGTGTGCTATCAGTATATAGATATATGCCTGTGTACTATCAGTATATAGATATATGCCTGTGTACTATCAGTGTATAGATATATGCCTGTGTACTATCAGTATATAGATATATGCCTGTGTGCTATCAGTATATAGATATATGCCTGTGTGCTATCAGTATATAGATATATGCCTGTGTACTATCAGTATATAGATATATGCCTGTGTACTATCAGTATATAGATATATGCCTGTGTGCTATCAGTATATAGATATATGCCTGTGTGCTATCAGTATATAGATATATGCCTGTGTGCTATCAGTATATAGATATATGCCTGTGTACTATCAGTATATAGATATATGCCTGTGTGCTATCAGTATATAGATATATGCCTGTGTACTATCAGTATATAGATATATGCCTGTGTACTATCAGTATATAGATATATGCCTGTGTACTATCAGTATATAGATATATGCCTGTGTGCTATCAGTATATAGATATATGCCTGTGTACTATCAATATATAGATATATGCCTGGGTGCTTTCAGTATATAGATATATGCCTGTGTGCTATCAGTATATAGATATATGCCTGTGTACTATCAGTATATAGATATATGCCTGGGTGCTATCAGTATATAGATATATGCCTGTGTACTATCAGTATATAGATGTATGCCTGTGTACTATCAGTATATAGATATATGCCTGTGTGCTATCAGTATATAGATATATGCCTGTGTGCTATCAGTATATAGATATATGCCTGTGTGCTATCAGTATATAGATATATGCTTGTGTGCTATCAGTATATAGATATATGCCTGTGTGCTATCAGTATATAGATATATGCCTGTGTGCTATCAGTATATAGATATATGCCTGTGTGCTATCAGTATATAGATATATGCCTGTGTGCTATCAGTATATAGATGTATTCCTGTGTGCTATCAGTATATAGATATATGCCTGTGTGCTATCAGTATATAGATATATGCCTGTGTACTATCAGTATATAGATATATGCCTGTGTGCTATCAGTATATAGATATATGCCTGTGTGCTATCAGTATATAGATATATGCCTGTGTACTATCAGTATATAGATATATGCCTGTGTGCTATCAGTATATAGATGTATGCCTGTGTACTATCAGTATATAGATATATGCCTGTGTGCTATCAGTATATAGATATATGCCTGTGTACTATCAGTATATAGATATATGCCTGTGTGCTATCAGTATATAGATATATGCCTGTGTGCTATCAGTATATAGATATATGCCTGTGTGCTATCAGTATATAGATATATGCCTGTGTGCTATCAGTATATAGATGTATGCCTGTGTGCTATCAGTATATAGATGTATGCCTGTGTGCTATCAGTATATAGATGTATGCCTGTGTGCTATCAGTATATAGATGTATGCCTGTGTGCTATCAGTATATAGATGTATGCCTGTGTGCTATCAGTATATAGATATATGCCTGTGTGCTATCAGTATATAGATATATGCCTGTGTACTATCAGTATATAGATATATGCCTGTGTACTATCAGTATATAGATGTATGCCTGTGTACTATCAGTATATAGATATATGCCTGTGTGCTATCAGTATATAGATATATGCCTGTGTACTATCAGTATATAGATATATGCCTGTGTGCTATCAGTATATAGATATATGCCTGTGTACTATCAGTATATAGATATATGCCTGTGTGCTATCAGTATATAGATATATGCCTGTGTACTATCAGTATATAGATAGATGCCTGTGTACTATCAGTATATAGATATATGCCTGTGTGCTATCAGTATATAGATATATGCCTGTGTGCTATCAGTATATAGATATATGCCTGTGTGCTATCAGTATATAGATATATGCCTGTGTGCTATCAGTATATAGATATATGCCTGTGTACTATCAGTATATAGATATATGCCTGTGTGCTATCAGTATATAGATGTATGCCTGTGTACTATCAGTATATAGATATATGCCTGTGTGCTATCAGTATATAGATATATGCCTGTGTGCTATCAGTATATAGATATATGCCTGTGTGCTATCAGTATATAGATGTATGCCTGTGTGCCATCAGTATATAGATATATGCCTGTGTGCTATCAGTATATAGATGTATGCCTGTGTACTATCAGTATATAGATGTATGCCTGTGTACTATCAGTATATAGATGTATGCCTGTGTACTATCAGTATATAGATATATGCCTGTGTGCTATCAGTATATAGATATATGCCTGTGTACTATCAGTATATAGATATATGCCTGTGTGCTATCAGTATATAGATATATGCCTGTGTGCTATCAGTATATAGATATATGCCTGTGTGCTATCAGTATATAGATATATGCCTGTGTGCTATCAGTATATAGATGTATGCCTGTGTGCTATCAGTATATAGATGTATGCCTGTGTGCTATCAGTATATAGATGTATGCCTGTGTGCTATCAGTATATAGATGTATGCCTGTGTGCTATCAGTATATAGATGTATGCCTGTGTGCTATCAGTATATAGATGTATGCCTGTGTGCTATCAGTATATAGATATATGCCTGTGTGCTATCAGTATATAGATATATGCCTGTGTACTATCAGTATATAGATGTATGCCTGTGTACTATCAGTATATAGATATATGCCTGTGTGCTATCAGTATATAGATATATGCCTGTGTGCTATCAGTATATAGATATATGCCTGTGTACTATCAGTATATAGATATATGCCTGTGTGCTATCAGTATATAGATATATGCCTGTGTACTATCAGTATATAGATATATGCCTGTGTGCTATCAGTATATAGATATATGCCTGTGTACTATCAGTATATAGATAGATGCCTGTGTACTATCAGTATATAGATATATGCCTGTGTGCTATCAGTATATAGATATATGCCTGTGTGCTATCAGTATATAGATATATGCCTGTGTGCTATCAGTATATAGATATATGCCTGTGTGCTATCAGTATATAGATATATGCCTGTGTACTATCAGTATATAGATATATGCCTGTGTGCTATCAGTATATAGATATATGCCTGTGTGCTATCAGTATATAGATGTATGCCTGTGTGCTATCAGTATATAGATGTATGCCTGTGTGCTATCAGTATATAGATATATGCCTGTGTACTATCAGTATATAGATATATGCCTGTGTGCTATCAGTATATAGATATATGCCTGTGTACTATCAGTATATAGATGTATGCCTGTGTACTATCAGTATATAGATATATGCCTGTGTGCTATCAGTATATAGATATATGCCTGTGTGCTATCAGTATATAGATGTATGCCTGTGTACTATCAGTATATAGATATATGCCTGTGTGCTATCAGTATATAGATATATGCCTGTGTGCTATCAGTATATAGATATATGCCTGTGTGCTATCAGTATATAGATGTATGCCTGTGTGCCATCAGTATATAGATATATGCCTGTGTGCTATCAGTATATAGATGTATGCCTGTGTACTATCAGTATATAGATGTATGCCTGTGTACTATCAGTATATAGATATATGCCTGTGTGCTATCAGTATATAGATATATGCCTGTGTGCTATCAGTATATAGATGTATGCCTGTGTACTATCAGTATATAGATATATGCCTGTGTGCTATCAGTATATAGATATATGCCTGTGTGCTATCAGTATATAGATATATGCCTGTGTGCTATCAGTATATAGATATATGCCTATGTGCTATCAGTATATAGATATATGCCTGTGTGCTATCAGTATATAGATATATGCCTGTGTGCTATCAGTATATAGATATATGCCTGTGTGCTATCAGTATATAGATATATGCCTGTGTGCTATCAGTATATAGATATATGCCTGTGTACTATCAGTATATAGATATATGCCTGTGTGCTATCAGTATATAGATATATGCCTGTGTGCTATCAGTATATAGATGTATGCCTGTGTGCTATCAGTATATAGATGTATGCCTGTGTGCTATCAGTATATAGATATATGCCTGTGTACTATCAGTATATAGATATATGCCTGTGTGCTATCAGTATATAGATATATGCCTGTGTACTATCAGTATATAGATGTATGCCTGTGTACTATCAGTATATAGATATATGCCTGTGTGCTATCAGTATATAGATATATGCCTGTGTGCTATCAGTATATAGATGTATGCCTGTGTACTATCAGTATATAGATATATGCCTGTGTGCTATCAGTATATAGATATATGCCTGTGTGCTATCAGTATATAGATATATGCCTGTGTGCTATCAGTATATAGATGTATGCCTGTGTGCCATCAGTATATAGATATATGCCTGTGTGCTATCAGTATATAGATGTATGCCTGTGTACTATCAGTATATAGATGTATGCCTGTGTACTATCAGTATATAGATATATGCCTGTGTGCTATCAGTATATAGATATATGCCTGTGTGCTATCAGTATATAGATGTATGCCTGTGTACTATCAGTATATAGATATATGCCTGTGTGCTATCAGTATATAGATATATGCCTGTGTGCTATCAGTATATAGATATATGCCTGTGTGCTATCAGTATATAGATATATGCCTGTGTGCTATCAGTATATAGATATATGCCTGTGTGCTATCAGTATATAGATATATGCCTGTGTGCTATCAGTATATAGATATATGCCTGTGTGCTATCAGTATATAGATATATGCCTGTGTGCTATCCGTATATAGATATATGCCAGTACATTAAAGTTTAAAAATAAAGTAAAAACAAAGTAATATTAAATTAAAAAAATACACATTTACCTTTTTTACAATAAACATTAAAATAAGTCTCAATACATAAAACATGCACATTCAGTATTGGCGCGGCCGTAATAACCTGCACAACAATTTTTTTTGCATCATTTGTGATGTGTGCGCTGTAAAAAAAAAAAATAAAAACTGCTTTCTATCACTTATTAATGTGAGGCGCGCGGTGCGATGATGAATTGAACCTCCATGTGCCTCACATTCAAGGCTCATTTACATGACTTAAGGTATGTTTGATGACTTTCGCTGTCTACGACCTTACACCCCAAACCCCAATAAGAGACCACACATGAATTTTGGTGTAAAGGCCACAGCAGCCATTTATTAAACACACACCTTTTTCCTGATAAAAGAGCATAACCATAAACACATCATAACTCCATGATAACATCCTGCTCTATTTCCCAACTCCAGATAAAGGATCCTTGAAGGCACTTCAATCATTAAACTCCATCGTTTCCTTATTAGGTCTGGACCCCTTACCCTACAGCCGTTCTGCACCTGACCCGAGGGCACCAACCATGTCCAAGACCTCTCTCCCCCTTCCTGGGGACCCTGCCCATCAGGAATATATATGAGCTGGGTAACCACTCCCCAGCCCTCCAATACTATCCAGGGTTAAACGCCCCGAGTTCTCTTGCAACAATCTCCATTGTTGCTTCTCCTTCTTACCATTACGTGCCTCCAAAGACCCCTCCTCCTACCGCCACGACAATCATGTGTGACCCCTTACACATGATTGTCCCTCCACAACTGCAGGGCTTTCTCCATGCCCTCCTTGATGTCCAGGGTCCACATATCAAGACCCACCTCGTTTAAATGAACACCATCCGGCCTGAGGAAACCGACCTCTCTGCCCTCCAACTCCTTATGCCGCACCACAACACCGCCATTGCGAGCCACAAACCTACCAACCACCTTGTTCACCTTTGCTCGCGCTTTATTCAAACTATGGACGGAACGTGCCTGCCGCCACACCTTGCGAGCCACAATATCTGACCAGACGATCACCACTCCTGGAAAAGACGACCATAACCGCAACAGATCGATCTTGACATCTCTCACCAAATCCCTGGACGACCGAATGCCCAAATCATTGCCGCCAAGGTGCACCACCAAAATATCCGGCGCCCTGTCCAAACCTGCATAGAAATGAACCTCTGGTAGCAACCTACACCACAGCATGCCCCGCAGACCCAACCATCTGACCTGAACCTCTGCGTGATCCAGGCCCAACTGCCGTCCGGCCGGACGAACATCTGCACGCACACCTCCCCAGTGCACGTAGGAGTGCCCCATGATCCAAATCAAGCAGGGACCTGCACCTAAAACAACACAAAATCAGCAATATAACAACTCCATATCCACCTCCAGCACATCTTATCACCACCGCCTCAAAGCAAGTGAGGCCGCACATACAACCTATATCGGTCTGACTCCCACCTACCGATCTTCTTAACCATCGCCGGGGATAAACCCCACCGAGCTGCTTCCGTAGCTGCGCCAATTCTAAAAGAGTGAGAGCTAAAACCTGCCCCCCTTCTGCCAGACAACAGGATACATTTTTTGAACACCTGTGAAAACTGGAATTTTGACAAGGACAACCCATCTGCATGAACCAACAAGGACTCCGGCCCCTCAGGCCTCACTGCAACAAACTCCCGAAAACAGTGGACCGGGCACACCTGCGACCCTGGTAACTCATACAAACGCACCACAAAACCCAAAACCTCTCCCCTCCTGATCTGTCTTAGATCTACGAAGCAAACAAGAAAGGCAGGAGCCATCCAAATCCACATCCGCGAACAATAAGCCCCCTGCCACACTCTTACTGGCCGACACCAACTCCGATATCCGGAACGCCCCAAAGAAAGCCAAAGAAAAGGCCAGTGTAAATAGCCGCTCTTCAAACCCCGAGACACAAACACCCCTCAACAAATTACAAATCGCTACCAACAGCTCAAATGACACCGGCTTCCTGCGGTCCCTAACTGCGGAACCCCTCCTGAAACCCTTCATTGCCTGCCGCACCAGAAAAGACTTAGTCACGTCCTCCTCACCTTTCTTCTTAAACCAAAAAGCCAAGGCCGACAAACCGTTGCTGCAGACGCCCCTTCACTGTACGCCTTTCCTATAATATACAGCAAACACGCCGGCCGATCTGCAATACCTGCCTGCGCATTTTCCAACAACGCCTCCCATACCTGCCACACCGCACTGTACCTCTGCCACGTGACCGCACTAACCGACCTTTCCACGAGCGACATCGCCATTGCTACACCACCTTCCACAGATGCTCTGGACAAGGCAGGCCATGAGACTCCGCCCCCGGCGCCAGCAGACGAAACCTGTCCCACTGTTGACGAGAAAGGGAATCAGCCACAGAATTCAGCACCCCAGGAATATGCACTGCGATAAAATGCGCATTCAACATCAGACCTCTCAAAACTAAATGTCGCAATAGTCGCACGACTGGCGGAGAATTAGCTGTCTGCGCATTAACAGCCTGAACGACACCCAGATTGTCACATACGAAACGCACTCTCCGGTCCCGCAGACAATCCCCCCACAACTCCGCAGCCACCACAATCGGGAACAGTTCCAGCAGAGCTAAGTTACGGACAAAACCACATTCATGCCATGCCTTTGGCCAAACTCCTGCACACCAACCCGCACACCACTGCCCCTGGAAATAAGCCCCAAATCCACAAGCACCTGATGCATCAGTATACAGCTCCAAGTCCACACTAGACACCGGCTGATACATGAGCACCGACCGCCCATTATAGCTCTGCAAAAACTCCCCCCACACCAACAAATAAGCTTTCAACTCTGCCGACAACCTAATGAAATGATGAGGGGAATGCACCCCTGCGGTAGCACTCGCCAATCGCCTGCAAAACACCCGTCCCATGGGCATAATCCTACAAGCGAAATTCAAATGCCCCAACAAGGATTGCAAGTCCCGCAACTGTATCTTCTTCCTGCGCAGCGCACTCGCCACCAACCCTCTCATCTCCAGCAACTTATCATCAGGCAAGCGACACTCCATGTTATCTGAATCAATCATGATTCCCAAAAACTTAATGACCGTCGTGGGTCCCTCAGTTTTTTCAGGCGCAAGAGGTACCCCAAAATCCTTTGCCACTCTCTCCATAGTGTGTAGCAATCCTGCACACACATAGGTACCCGGCGGCCCGATAAACAGAAAATCATCCAGATAATGCAGGGCCGATTGCACCTGCGCCTCCCGACGGACCACCCACTCCAAAAACGTGCTAAACATCTCAAAATAAGCGCATGAAATGGAGCAGCCCATCGGGAGGCAACAATCCACAAAATATTCCTCCTGCCAATAACATCCCAGCAAACAATAACTATCCGGATGCACCGGCAATAAACGAAAAGCGGCCTCAATGTCAGTTTTCGCTAACAGAGAGCCCTTCCCGTATTTCCGAACCCAAACCACCGCCGCATCAAAGGAAGTGTAACTGACCGCGCACAATGCCGGATCAATGCCGTCATTCACCGACTCGCCTTCCGGATAAGACAAGTGATGAATAAGGCGGAATTTATTCACCTCCTTTTTTGGAACCAAACCTAACGGGGAAACTCGCAAACTCTGAACAGGCGGGGAGGAAAACGGCCCCGCCATGCGGCCCAAAGCCACCTCCTTCAGCAGCTTATCCGTAACCAGATCAGGCCGCGCCAAAGCAGACGACAAATTACGGACTACCCCATCACGTCCAACCGACGTACAAGGAATCCGAAAACCTTCTGAAAATCCTAACCATAACAACTCCGCCACTTTCCTATTTGGATAGCCCCCTAAAAACGGGAGCATCCTTTCCACCCTCACCGGCGTCGCCCCTCTTCTGCTCAGCATCTCCCTGCCTGCCCTTATTCTTCTTGAAGCATCTGGACAAACCATGGGCGCCTCCGCAACCGGAGCACTCGTGCTTGTACCTGCAGTCTGGGCCGAACTTGCAATGCCCCTCATTATACTGCCAGCAACACCCCTTTCCTGAGGATCCTGACCGACCCGCTGCTGACCCCTGACCGCCGGCCGCATCCCGAAAGGGCTGCTGCCCCTGTTTTGGCGCAGACATCAAACGCATCCACAAACTGATATCTTTGTGGTCCCATCGCAACGACGGGCGCACCGACTTCCGCTGACGAAACTGTTCGTCATACCGCAACCACGCATTACCACCGTATACACGATACGCCTCCCCTACCGAATGCATATAACAGAATAGCGCCGAACAGTTCTCCGGCGCCTTCTCTCCCACCACACTAGCCAATATAGCGAAGGCCTGCAGCCAATTCGCAAAAGTCCGAGGAATCAAGCGATACCGCCGCCGCTCCTCCTCCTCCTTCTTACTTTCATCCGGTTTCCACCGGTCCAAATTAAACTTTTCTAACGGCAGCAAAGAAAAAATCTCAACATATTCATCTTTCCAGATCTTTTCCCTAATCTCCACCTTCAAATGTGCCCCCAGCGGGCCCTCAAAACACACATAAACCTCACCTTTAGCCGCGTCAGCCAAACGCACATCCTCCACCACTTTCTTAGCCGCACTCGCCGCCGCGTCAACCGCTTTTTCCACCGCCACTACGGCACCCACAACCGGCGCCACTTCACTAACACCCGCAATCCCTGCCGCAGCTGCACCAGAAATCGCCTCATTAGCAACCGCACTCCCCGCCGCACTAGCAGACGCCTCACTAGCAGCGCCCCATACCCTCGCTGGCGACTGCTCTACGCCTGGCACAATTCTCATAAAATATTCCTGCATCCCTCTAAACATCAAATGCATTTGAGACATTGACAACATCCCCCCCCACATCCCCCCCACACATCCCCGGCACCACATCCGTGGTAGACTCACCCGGCCGTCCCTGAGGTGACCTCCCAGCGGACGCGTCCTCCACTCCTGATGAGCCCGGCGTCAGTCGTGACGATCCTAGGGAGTGGTGCTCCTGCACCCCACGCTCCCCGTAACTCCGCACACTTCTGGTCGGTGAAGCTCTAGGCCCAGCGGAACGCGGCCCGTCCACGGTCCTGCCACCCGCTGGTGGCGCAACATATTTGTCCACGATCCTGCCACCCGCTGGTGGCGCGACATATTCAGACTGACAGCCCTGCCGACCCAGTCCTTCTGCAGGGCTGTCAAAAATAAATCTTCTGCTCGTCACTTGTCTCGCAGACCGCTGCCCCCCCTTGTCCGGATGGGGCCCGACGTCGCTCACCGAAGTTGCCCGGGTCCTTCCGGTCGCTGCCGCCGCCACACGCCTCCCTGCTCCAGCAGGAGGCGATCTCGCTCCCCATCTGGAGGCCGCCCGCCTCTTCCTCCGGATCGGGTCTGATGTCCGGACGTCCTTCTGAAGAGCTCCTCCGGCACCAGGAACATCGGCGCCGGAGAAAGCCGTCACTTCCGGTCCAGCGTGCACTTCCGGTTCAGCGTGCATTTCCGGTTCAGCGTGCACTTCCGGTCCCGCCTCCACTTCCGGTCTTGTCGTTGCAGACAGGAGGGAGGAAGATGGCCGCCGCGGCCCCCCCCCCTCCTGTCACCTCCGGTCTTGCCCGCCTGATGCGATTCCTCCCAGACCTCCGCGGCCCGTCGCCAGGGTGCAGCTCCGGACCAGCAGGAGGAGGAGGGTCCCTGGAGGGGCTCCCTCGGCGCCGACCAGACCGAGGTGTTTCTGCTGATGAAGGCCTCTCCTGAGGCCTGGAACGCCTGCTGCTGCGTCCCTCACTCTCTTCTCCAGCCGCTGGAACTGGAGGAAGAGCCCCGGCAAACAGCGCATCCAGCCATCCCACGCCGTGCTGCATCGCTGCATCCCGGATCCTGGCCATCGTGGTCTCCATCGCCGCGTCCATCAGGTAAGTGAAAAATATGATATATATATATATATTTTTTTTAAATGTAATAACAGGACAAATATTTCTCCTGTTGTCCAGCGGGAAAGAGGGCTGCCTCTTCCCCGCATGGACTTATATACTTTATTCTCCACCCACCACATAAAGATACATTTTGCCCCATGCCCCTTTTCCTTAGCCCTCCAATCCCTATAACATAGTCTAAAACTTAGTAGCCAAAACATAGCAGCCTAAAAATCCCAAACACCTAGTCATGCGCTTCCTTCATTACGGCTGCGCCTACATTACGCTGGGCTTACTCGAGCAGGGACCTATATGAGTCTATAAGGCCGTGCAGACAGTCCGAGATTTTTGCGCGGCGTATGTCCGCTGCGTGAAACACACCACATGTCCTATATTTGTGCGCTGTTCACGCATCACACACCCATTGAAGTCAATGGGTGCGTGAAAACCACGCATGTGACACGGAAGCACTTCCGTGGGACAAGCGTGATTCGCGCAACAGCAGTGAAAAGGATGAATGAAAACATCCAAACGGAGTGTCATTATGATGGCGGCTGCGCACAGACAAAGAATGGCGACAGCACACTGCGAACACCAATGTAACCTAAACCACTAAATATAAATAAACATGCATTACAGAAGGGGCTGGACGGAGCCTGCAGGGCTGAAGGGAAGCCTCCATGACCTCCCTGGTAGGGAAAGGGTTAACTTGTGAGGGAGAGTTGGAGGGAGTTGGAGGGGGTCAGGGAGGAGTCAGGGGGCCGTTGCTGCTCTTCCCGCTGTTTTCGGCATTGAGCCGGAAGCAGCGGAGGGAGTAACACAGTAAGGACAAGCTCCCTGTTGCCTGCGCTCGTACAGCATGTCAGAGGCATTTTTGTTAGAGCAGCTGCGAGCTGCTGCTGTGCACCACGGTCCCGGATGGCTGGAGGAGACCGTGGCTGCATTAGCGAGGATCCCGGACGCCGTGTTGCCATGTCAGGCCCGGCGTTCGGGGTCTGTTGCAGGGGACAGGCTCCCCTCCCCCGGCCCCCTTCCTAGCATGGCGGCGGGGGGGGAGTCGGCAACAACTGCTCCTGTCCGGAGCAGGCAGAGAGCGTTGCCGGGGGTGACGGCGACGCAGGCCAGGTCGACCCGTCCCTCCCGGCGGTCTCGACCTCCAGAGCGCCTTAGTCCTGAGACAGTCCCGCGGACACGGCGTCGCAGAGGGAGCCCGATCTCGGACGCTGCAGGCCAGGCAGCTGGGGGGACCGCCCCTTCCCAGGCCCTGCGTCCTGGCAGGAATCCCAAGCCGCGACGGGGTCCGGCGGTGAGCAGGGAGTCGCAGGCCGGGCTCCCTGTCACCCCTCCACCATCGGATGGAAGATCTGGAAGACGAGGTACGGCCGCCCCGCCTGGTGATGTTCCGGCCAGGGGGCAGGCCTCTTCAGGATCAGCGAGACGGACGCCTAGATCTGCAGCGACGTTGAGGCAACAGGTCCAGTCGGAAGTCTGGGTTCCATCGGTCGGGCGGCAGGTTGCCGGCCCATCAGTCAGCGCTTCATCATCTCCGATCCGAAGATGTCGGTGGGATGGCCAGTCGTCTGCGAGAGAGGAGCTGGAGGAAGGTGAACTGGACGTGTATCGTCGAGGTCAGGATGGTCCGGCTGACGGGAACACAGCGCCTGTGCGGCCCGGTGAGTGTGTAACTCCATCATTGTCGTATCCAGCGATTTTTATGTCGGGTGTCAGCGAGGGGGCTGCTAGCGTCGCATCGGTGGCCGGTAGTGGCGCGGGCGGGCGCGATGGCGCGGGTCTGGCAGATTTAGTGGGTTGCTTGAGGGAGCTGGTCGGGCGCCTGGATAGGGCGGCGGCGCCGGTAGTTTCGGAAGTGTCCCCGGCGGTAGTGTGGGAGGGCCCCAGGGACGTGGGATTGGTACAGGCGCGGCCCGTGCTGGCAGTTAGGGAGGCGGTCGCGGTGTCGGTACAGACCGAGGCACAAAAGGATGGCGATCGGGTGCATATTGATGACCGTGCTCGGGGGGAGGTGTACGTTTGTTTCGAGGGTCCGTTGGGGGCGCATTTAAAGCAGGAGGTGCGCGAGCGGATCTGGAAGGACGAATATGTGGAGATTTTTTCTCTCTTGCCGCTCGCTAAATTTAATTTGGATAAGAGCAAGCGGGACGAGAGTAAAAAGGACGAGGAAGAACGGCGGCGGTATAGGCTTATCCCGCAAACGTCCGTTAATTGGTCGCAGGCGTTCGCCATATTGGCTAGTGTGATAGGGGAAAAGGCGCCGGAAAATTGTTCGGCGTTGTTTTGTTATTTTGATGCCATTGGGGAGGCTCATAGGGCGTATGGGGGTCAGGCGTGGCTGCGGTACGATGAGCAATTCCGTCAGCGAAAAGCGGTTCGGCCGGCGATTCGGTGGGACCAGAAGGATATTGCTCTCTGGTTACGGGTTACGGCTCCGGTTAGGCAGTCCTTTCCCGGGAGCGCCGGCCAGGGAGGCCAGTCTAGTCAGGTTGGACAAAGCGGCGGGGGAAAGGCGGGTTTTTGCTGGCAATTTAATGAAGGCCAGTGTAAGTTCGGGGCCACGTGCAAGTTCAAGCACGTGTGTTCCGAGTGTAATGGGGCTTCACACGGGGCGGCAAAATGTATGCGGAAAAAGAGGTCAGGAAACCAGCCCTCCGCGGCTGGTCAAGGGGGTGTCGCCGGTGAGGGTGGAAAAGATGGCCCCTTATCTAAATGAGTATCCGGATAGGGCGGCGGCTAAGTTGCTTTACGAAGGGTTTCGGGTTGGTTTTGTTATTCCTCCGCCTCCTTATGAGGTTCCGGTTACGCGGAGGAATTTAAAATCGGCTTACTTGCATGCAAAAGTCGTGTCGGAAAAGTTGTTAAAAGAAGTTTCGTTGGGCCGCATGTCGGGGCCGTTTGTTGAGTCGCCGGTAAAAGATTTAGTTGTGTCCCCGTTGGGTATTGTCCCTAAACGCGAGCCCGGAAAATTTCGTTTGATTCAACATTTATCGTATCCCAAGGGTTCGTCGGTAAATGACGGGATTGATCACGAGTTGTGCTCCGTAGTTTATACCTCATTCGATAAGGCGGTGGGGTTAGTGCGGGCTGCGGGTCCAGGTGCGCTGCTAGCAAAAACCGACATCGAGGCGGCGTTCAGGTTGTTGCCGGTTCATCCAGAAAGCCAACGGCTGTTGGGTTGTTTTTGGAATGGGGCTTTTTACGTGGATCGGTGCCTTCCGATGGGGTGTTCCCTTTCTTGTGCATACTTCGAGGCGTTTAGTAGCTTCGTGGAGTGGGTAACGAGGGGAGTATCCGGGGTCGACTCGTTGATCCATTACTTAGATGATTTTTTGTGCGTTGGCCCGGGCGGTTCGCCGGTTTGCGGTAATTTGCTTCATGCACTGCAGAAGGTGGCGAGGGATTTTGGGATTCCTTTGGCGCCAGAAAAAACGGAGGGCCCGGTAGCGACGATTTGTTTTTTGGGAATCGAAATAGACTCGGTGGCAATGGAGTGTCGTCTCCCTGCGGATAAGTTGGGTGCTTTGAGGCTGGAGGTTCGGCGGGCTTGTAGAATGAAGAAAATGACGCTGCGGGAGCTTCAGTCGCTGCTGGGGAAGTTGAATTTCGCCTGCCGGATTATGCCGATGGGGAGGGTGTTTGGTAGGAGGTTGGCGGCGGCAACGGCGGGAGTGCGTGCGCCGCATCATTTTGTGCGGCTCAAGGAGGAGCACCGAGCTGATCTTCAGGTTTGGGATGACTTCTTGGGCCAGTACAATGGTCGCTCGCTATGGATGGCCCCAGCGCAGGATACGAGTGATTTGAATATTTTTACGGATGCGGCTGGGGCGGGCGGTTTTGGAGCTTACGGGGGAGGTCCGTGGTGCGCAGGTCAATGGCCGGCTAGCTGGGTGTCCAGTGGACTCACGCGGAATCTGGCCCTGCTCGAGCTGTTTCCCATCGTGGTGGCGGCTACCATTTGGGGGGACAGGCTCAGGGATAAGAAGGTCAGTTTTTACTGCGACAACATGGGGGTGGTGCTTGCCATTAATAACATCACGGCGTCCTCTCCTCCGGTAGTTCAATTGTTGCGACATTTAGTGTTGGTGTGTTTGTCGTTGAACGCGTGGGTGGTGGCGGTGCATGTCCCGGGTGTACGGAATTGTATCGCTGATGCTCTTTCTCGCTCGCAGTGGGACCGGTTTCGGCAATTGGCACCGGGAGCGGAACGTCTTGGTTTGGCTTGTCCGGAGCATCTTTGGGATCTGGTATCGGTCCCGTAGAACAACTGTTACAAAGGTCTTTGGCGCGCACGACGTGGAGTGCTTATGCTGCTTGTTGGAGGCAGTGGGAGGAGTGGGTAAGAGAGTTGGGTGACGTCAATACGGATAGAGACAGGTTGGTGGCACTTTTGTACTGGTTAGGGGACGCCTGGGAGGCGGGGTTTTCAGTGGCGAAGGTGAACCGGTTCATATCTGCGGTGGCGTTTGGGTTTAAGTTGCGGGGCTTTCAGGATGTATCGAAGGAATTTCTGGTATCGCAGGCTTTGAAGGGGTTGCGCCGAGGTAGGGTGGAGGCGGATAGTAGAAGGCCTGTGTCGTTTGCTTTGCTTAGCTCGTTGGGCGGTTCATTAGCATCGGTCTGTCGTTCTTCAGACGAAATGGATTTGTTTCGGTTGGCTTTTTCGTTAGCGTTCTTTGGGGCATTTAGAATAGGTGAGTTGGTGTCGCCAAGTACCAAACAGGCAGGGGGGCTGAGATCTGGGGAGGTGAGCCTATTCGCAGATCGGCTGGAGGTATGGTTGCGTCGGTCAAAAACTGACCAAGTAGGGAAGGGAAAACTGATAGTTTTGTTCGCCCTCCCGGGGTCGGTTATGTGCCCAGTAGAGTGCATGCGGGGTTTTACGCCAAAAAGGGGGTCTCCAGATTTGCCTTTGTTACGTCATGTGGACGGGTCGTTTTTGTCCAGGTTTCAGTTTGGAGCTGTATTTAAAAAATGTTTGACGGCGGTTGGTGTCACGGCAGGCTCATATTCATCTCATTCCTTCAGGATTGGCGCAGCAACAGAAGCGGGGCGCTGGGGGTTGGATGATGAGGGGGTGAGGCGTATTGGTCGTTGGGAGTCCAACAGGTTTAAGTCCTATGTCCGCCCCCATATGTTATGAATTTTGTTGTTAACGCTTTAAAAATGTTATATGGTGGTGCCTAATTGTTTTTTCCGTTTCAGATTCGCCTCCGTGTTTGGTGTGGTTGATGGGTCATTCTTACGTGCACCGGGGGGCTTTGAGGGCGGACGTCCGCCCGGATGGTCGCCAGTTGCGCATTCCGCGACAGGATGCGGTTGTGCATTGGCTGGGTTTTAGAGGTATGTCGTGGAGCAGGGTGTTGGCGGAATTCCAGACATATGCTCGGCTTGATAGGGTTCCGGAGGTCTTAGTGTTGCACGTGGGTGGGAATGACTTAGGAGTCCGCCCCTTTCGTGAGTTGGTGCGGGATATCAAACATGATATGTTGTGTTTGTGGGTATCTTATCCCAAGTTGGTGATAGTGTGGTCGGACATAGTCCCAAGAAAGCACTGGCGGTTAGCTAGATCTGTGGAGAGAGTCAATAAGGCTCGCATTAAAGTTAATCGGGCGGTGTCCCGTTTTGTGGCAAAAAACGGGGGCATTTGCGTGAGGCATAGGGATTTGGAGTCAGGAGTGGGGAATTTCTGGAGGAGTGACGGGGTTCATCTGACCGAGGTTGGCATTGATCTTTGGAGCTTGGCGATAGCAGAAGGCATAGAAAGGGCGGTGGTGGTGTGGAGGAACTCACAGGCTTAAGGTGGTCAAGGCCTGTTTCGCTGTGGCGGGGGGAGTCCTTGAGGCCAGTCAGTACAAAATGGTGGGGGGGTCGCATCGGGGGTATGCGTCCCCCAAAAAAGGTACATGGTTGAAGACTTCATCGGGTGTTATCCCTTTGAAGTGGTCTTCTGGTAGAAGGTATATCACTTGAAGGCTTCATCGGGTGTTATCCCTTTGAAGTGGACTTCTAGTGGTCGGTATATCACTTGAGGGCTTCATCGGGTGTTATCCCCTTGAAGTGGACTTCTAGTGGTTGGAGCCATCTGCAGAGGTGAACGGTGCTTCCGAGCTGGTTTACGGCTGGAGGTAATTAGTGGTTTGCAGATGGCTAACTCGGTGTGTTCTTAAAAAAGGAATATCTGAAAGGGCTTCAAGGACTTCCTCTGCTCGGGTTAATGTTAACGTTAAATTGTTATTTACGTTTCTGACCCATGTTGGGTCATGTGAATTATTAGGAGGAATTCTCTGGTGGATTCCTAACTAGTTATCCGAAGGTTTCGGATTTAAATTGTTTTTATAAAACTGTAAAATTAATAAACGGCTGCTGTGGCCATTTCACATCCAACCTCGGTGTCACGTGTCTTTCCTAAAGGTGGGGGTGGGGGGATAAGATGGGTTAAAGGAAGGTTCGTTAACACACGACTCTACTTAGGCAGGTCAAGAAGGGGCTGGACGGAGCCTGCAGGGCTGAAGGGAAGCCTCCATGACCTCCCTGGTAGGGAAAGGGTTAACTTGTGAGGGAGAGTTGGAGGGAGTTGGAGGGGGTCAGGGAGGAGTCAGGGGGCCGTTGCTGCTCTTCCCGCTGTTTTCGGCATTGAGCCGGAAGCAGCGGAGGGAGTAACACAGTAAGGACAAGCTCCCACCCTCCCGCCCTTGGTTTGTTACGTGGTGGGTCTTTGCGTACGTCCATATAGGAGTGTTGTTTTTTATTTGTGTGCTTATCTAACATGTTTTTCCTTTTTTCCTGAGTAGGTTCTGGTGTCATGGCAGCTGGCGGGGGGAGTCCTTGAGGCCAGTCAGTACAAAATGGTGGGGGGGTCGCATCGGGGGTATGCGTCCCCCAAAAAAGGTACATGGTTGAAGACTTCATCGGGTGTTATCCCTTTGAAGTGGTCTTCTGGTAGAAGGTATATCACTTGAAGGCTTCATCGGGTGTTATCCCTTTGAAGTGGACTTCTAGTGGTCGGTATATCACTTGAGGGCTTCATCGGGTGTTATCCCCTTGAAGTGGACTTCTAGTGGTTGGAGCCATCTGCAGAGGTGAACGGTGCTTCCGAGCTGGTTTACGGCTGGAGGTAATTAGTGGTTTGCAGATGGCTAACTCGGTGTGTTCTTAAAAAAGGAATATCTGAAAGGGCTTCAAGGACTTCCTCTGCTCGGGTTAATGTTAACGTTAAATTGTTATTTACGTTTCTGACCCATGTTGGGTCATGTGAATTATTAGGAGGAATTCTCTGGTGGATTCCTAACTAGTTATCCGAAGGTTTCGGATTTAAATTGTTTTTATAAAACTGTAAAATTAATAAACGGCTGCTGTGGCCATTTCACATCCAACCTCGGTGTCACGTGTCTTTCCTAAAGGTGGGGGTGGGGGGATAAGATGGGTTAAAGGAAGGTTCGTTAACACACGACTCTACTTAGGCAGGTCATGCTAAATCTACCTATAATAGGGAGGTTCTTAGTGCACATTTTGATCAAAAAGTGTTAGCCCACCTGCCACGACAAGGCGACCTCTATAAGGTGGGGACCTACGCTGCACATACACCCAGAACTGGGATAGGGAGGTTCTTAGTGCACATTTTGATCAAAAAGTATTTGCCCACCTTGCACTCCTCCCATTCTGCCCTGGGTGGTTTTAATCAGTTCAATGCTGGATCCTACCATCCCCAGATATATATTTAGGCTTAGTCCCAGTTCTGGGTGTATGTGCAGAGTAGGTCCCCACCTATGGAGGACGCCTTGTCGTGGCAGGTGGGCAAACACTTTCTGATCAAAAGGTGCACTAAGAACCTCCCTATTGTAAGTAGATTTAGCAGTAATGAATATTTATTTATATTTAGTGGTTTAGGTTACATTGGTGTTCGCAGTGTGCTGTCGCCATTCTTTGTCTGCTGTATATTTGCAGTCACAGGTGTTCTTGCACCTGATACACGTTTTATATCATTTTGTTGGGATGTGCAGTTCAAACTTTTGTGTTATTATATGTATATATATATTTCTTGAAACAGGAGGAGAAATTCTTTGCAGGTGGAATATGAACTATATCTCTGCATAATTCAACATCCTGCTTCATAATTCACAAAGTAATTTGCAAATTAACCATCCATCATAACCCCCTTTTTTTCATATTAAATTACAGAGATTATATATTATGATTATAAACCTCAAACAATATAATCAATAGGGCCCACAACTTGATAATATAATGCTATCACCAATTTCATGAATTTCCCCTCAGGTTTGGGTTTTTGGTCCCATCAGTGCATTGACGAGTCCTGTACATCATCATCTCCTTCTGTCTTCTGCACTTCACTGACTGTCATCCTAAGGGTATGTTCACACGCACTAATTACGGACGTAATTCGGGCGTTTTTGCCCCGAATTACGTCCGAAAATAGCGCCTCAATAGCGTTGACAAACATCTGCCCATTGAAAGCAATGGGCAGACGTTTGTGTGTTCACACGAGGCGTAATTTACGCGCCGCTGTCAAATGACGGTGCGTAAATAGACGCCCGCGTCAAAGAAGTGACCTGTCACTTCTTTGGCCGTAATTGGAGCCGTTATTCATTGACTCCAATGAATAGCAGCGCCAATTACGTCCGTAATGGACGCGGCGTTCAAGCGCCTGCACATGCCGTTACGGCTGAAATTACGGGGATGTTTTCAGGCTGAAACATCCCCGTAATTTCAGCCGTTACGGACGCCCTCGTGTGAACATACCCTTAGGGTTACCCACACAATTATGGAGTCAGACTGTACAATGGTGTCCAGTGGAGGATTTATTATTACCCACCTCCTGGTCACTTACTTATCTTCCGCTGTAAAGCACTTGGATGTTGCTGACGGGTTCACTCAGGTCTTTGGCCTTTGCTTTACTTTGATGATTGCTGATGTTAGCAGGACTTTGTTTGGTCCTTCTCATCTGTACACAGCACCTTATGCTGTGAACCTGGGGTGAATTCCCACGTAGACGGATTGGTGGAGTTTTATTATGACTACCACAAACCCTCTGCTCATCCGTCCTCTTCCTCGGCAAGTTGCTTGTCTTCACGGCTGCTTAGAACAGTGACACTGACGGCTGCTTAGAATTGTGACAATGCCGTCAGTTCATGACAAGAGCGTTGTATTGGCTCAGGCTGTGCCTGCCGCATCTCAGTGATGGAGTTCATTATGTTAAAGACTGTTAGTTCAAGTTTACTGGCACTTGCTGGGAACCCCTAATCCTTGTCAATTGTTAAAAGAAATGTTTATCTGGTGATAACAACATCTACATAATATAAAAGTTTGTTTTTTAAAACGATACGACCAGCAGATGATCGAGTGTTTGCTCGATCATCTGCTGATCGCTGCCCTGTTTACACAGCGCAATTATCGTCAATGAACGTTATATAAATGCTCGTCTGCACGATAATCGCCCAGTGTAAAAGGGCCTTAACCTAATCCAGGATTCAAATTGACACCCTTAACATATTCCTAATATCTTAGGAAGCTAAAAACAATTTGTATTACCTGGAAGGCCTCTCAAGATCTCTTTGTGGGAGGCGGGTATGATAAGGTTGGCACCAGTCTACCAGGACTGTTCTGTAGGCAAATCAAACAGCTCTAACAGAATTTAGCAGCAACAGCTGGAAAACCTAGGACATACCGATTAGATCTTACCACATCGATCCTTGCGTCTTAGGGGCACATGTGAGCCCACATACCATCAATGCAAGTGCCATCAAGAGAGCCATGGATGCTACCAGTTTACCTTCCATTAGAATCTGGTTTTATGCCTTCCGCTCCCAGTTGGACACTTCCTGTGGAGAACAATCTTTTTACCACATAATCATTATTTGATCTTAATCAGGTAATTCATTTGAAGAAAAACATTAAAGGGGTTTTCCAATACTTTTTTTTTTTTTATATCACCGCATTGCTTCTCAATTTATCTATTAATGCCCCCTGAATATCGTTATCTATAGTATTACTTTTTAATTTACCATTATTATCTATTGTTTACATTGAGAGGTTTGTTTACCTCTGTGTTGTCTTGCTCTTCCGGTCATACAGTTCCCGGCATGCACCGCTTGTGTCCCAGCGTGCAATGCGCCGGCAGCAGGGATTCATCATGCCTACTACACCCAGCTATAAACAATCTCCGTTGCCATTTTACTGCTCTCATTAGATCAGTGATAGCTAACGATAAACCTGCAACATATCAGTGCTGTACCAAACAACACTCTCTTACATAATGGTTAGAAAAAAAACTAGTTTGACCCCAGAGCTGGTGTCCCAGAGCAGGGCAGAGCGCTAGTATAGGCTCTGCTCCTGGACTTTGGGGTATCCAGTGACATCACTGTCCATAAATGGACAGTGTTGTCAAGGGCTTTCCCAGAGCGGAGTCCCGGGCAGAGTGCTAGTATAGGCTCTGCTCCAGAACTCTGGGGAATCCCTTGACATCACTGTCCATATATGGACAGTGTTGTCAGGGGCATCCACAGAGCCGGAGTCCTAGGTAGAGTGCTAGTATAGGCTTTGCTCCGGGACTCTGAGTTAGCCCCTGACAACACTGTCCATATATGGACAGTGATGTCAGGGGATTCCACAGAGTCCCGGAGCAGAGCCTATACTAGCGCTCTGCCCAGGACTCCGCTCTGGGGAAGCCCTTGACAACACTGTCCATTTATGGACAGTGATCTCAGGGGATTCCACAGAGTCCCGAAGCAGAGATTATACTAGCGCTCTGCCGAGATACCACTATATTTACCCTCCTTTCCGAGCGCAGCGGAAGTCCTCCTGATGTCTTCTCGCGTCATGACACTGTGCGCCACGTATTACGTCACAACGCTGAATGGTGTCGGGACATCCGCTGCACGAAGAGATGGGTAAGTGTAACATCATTACTGCTTACTGAGTTCATGTATCTAAGCCTGCCTTGTGGTAAGCTTAGATACATGTTAACCACGTATCTAAGCTTACCACAAGGCAGGCTTAGATTCAGGACCCCAGCTAGCAGTAATGATGTTACACTCACCCAGCTCTTCGTGCAGTGTATGTCCCTACAGCATCTAGCGTCGTGACGTCATGCGTGGCACACAGGCTGGTATTATTAGGCTGGGAAAGGCCAAAAACAGTGGCCCTTCCCACCCTAGTAATGCTGGCTGCTGCTGCTGTGTTGTATCTGGCTGGTTATGAAAATTGTGGGGGACCCCACATAATTTTTTTTTGTCACAAAAGATTTCCTAGTTGGCCAGGCCCTAAGGTGTTACCGTAGGGGGAGGGAGGGACAGGGGCATAACTAGGAAAGACTGGGCCGCATAGCAAACTCTTGACTGGACCCCCCAGGTGCCACAAGCAGCCCCCCTTATAGATAGTGCCCCTTGTAGAATGTGCTATACAGCTCCCCTGTAGACAGTGCTATATAGCCCCGCTTATAAACAGTGTTACACCCCACTTGTAAATAGCGCCCCCCACCTCCCCCTTGTAGATAGTGCCATACTGCCCCCCTTAGTAGTGCCACACAGCTCCTTGTATATAGTGCCACACAGCTCCCCCATGTGTACAGTGCCACACAGCTCCCATTGTATATAGTGCTACACAGCCCCCCCCCTTGTGTATAGTGCCACACTGACCCCCCTTGTATATAGTGCCACAAGGCAATGGCGCATCCGAGAAAGTTATATCAGCCCGGGGGATGTCAGTCAAACATGGAAAGGCGGGTCTGGAGGCAGGACTATGTGACTCTTCAGGATAGCAGCACCACCCCATGACCCTTTAATGAGTAATTAGCATATAGTGTGCACCGTTTTAAAAGTGGATTTTAAAGATTTTGCTGCATCTGAAAAAAAACACACATTTGGAAATATTGTCAGGTCATGTGTTACCGCATGGTGGCGGTTCAAGGGGTTAAAATTACCAGACAGGTTCCCATGAAATATACAATGCATTGAAAACAATCCCATCTGCCCTGCAATTTTGTTATTATAGATATATCCTATATAATTACAGCTCCAGAACCAAGCTCTGACATATATACAGCACCAGAACCAAGCTCTGACATATATACAGCACCAGAACCAAGCTGATATATATATAAATACAGCACCAGAACAAAGCTCATACATATATACAGAACTCAGTACATACCATATTTTTCAGACTATAAGACGCACCCAGGTTTTAGTCATCAGAAAATAGGAAAACTTTTCATATTTTACTTCTCTTACAAAGAAAAAACTATTGGTTAAAAAAAATTATTTGTTTCGTTTCATCACATTCTGAAAGCCATAACTTATATTTTTCCATCGTTTGAGCGGTGTGAGTGCTTAGTTTTTGCGGGACGAGTTGTAGTTTTTATTAGCACTATTTTTTTTGTACTTTTTATTTCATTCTTTTTTTACACATTTTATTAGTTCCCCTAGGGGACTTGAGCCAACGATCATTAGATCGCTAGTACAATACACTGCAATACATGGATGAGTTAAGGAAACAGCGTAACTAGCTGAGCTTCGCTGTTTCCGTAACTCCCATAGTAGTGAATGGCAGTTACAGAAGCAGTGTAGCATGTTTCCGTAACTACTGTTCAGTTGTATGGGAGTTACGGAAACAGCATAGCTCAGCGAGTTGCGCTGTTTCCGTAACTCGACAACCTAACCAGGAAGTGCCCAGAGGAGAGCGGATATATCATAAATGTCTTTCATGGGAAAACCCCTATAAATGCCGCGGTCGCTAGTTAAACGGCCAGGAACAGTTCCTGGCCGTTAGAGCAGTGTGTCAGCTGCTGACACCTGCAGTGTATGGAGCGTGCTCAGCGCGTGAGCCTGCTAATACATCATCTTCTCCCCGCTCCATGATGTGCCGGCACATCATGGGTCGGGAAGGGGTTAAGTAAGGAGTGGTCAGGGGGCCTGGTGCTGCCGACTATAAGACGCAGGGACTTTTTAACGAGATTTATACTTGCTAAAAACTGTGTCTTATAGTCCAAAAAATACGGTATATACAATCCCAGAACCAAGCTCAGTACATAAATACAACACTAGAACTAAGCTCAGTACTTAAATATAGCATCAGAACCAAGATCAGTACATATATACAGCCCCAGAACAAATCTCATACATATATACAGCATCAAAACCAAGCTCAGTACGTATATACAATACCAGAACAAAGCTCAGTACATATATACAGCACCAGAACAAAGCTCAGTGTATATATGCAGTACAAGAACAAATACAGCTCAGTTTAGTGCAACCCCTGCCGTAGAGGTTTGTACGGCGTAAAACTACAGCTCCCAGCATGGCCCAAACAATAGTAAGGATATGCTGGGAGATGTTGTTTGACAAAAAAAATCATCCCCCCCCTCATCATCTTGCTGCATATCATACAACGACTACAGTGCTGATTAGAGGCAGAATAAACATTTGCATTAAGTGACTCACCGGTGACAACTCAGATTCTAGTTCTTTTTCTCCCTCCGGTCGAGACCACTATTATGAATTTACCTATTTCTGCAGTTTTCCGCTCAGATGTCTTCAGCTTCTCACTTTTAAACCATTTCTGCACCTATAAACTAAGTTAAAATTCTTAACACCTCTAAATAAAATAAAGCGCCGTACACTGTACCTCTAACTATAATAGCGCCAAACACTGTGTCTGTAATGACGGGGTAGGGAGAAGACAGGTGAGCCCTAATCTACCCGCCACTCAGTCCCTGCCTACTTGCACGGCCCGTCCTAGGCGACGGCGTACAACTGGGCGACAGTCCCTACGCTCAATATGTGCACGACAGACAAACAGACAAGGGTACACAGAAGCTAAGTAAATGGGGCAGTTGCCCACGGCAAGACCGTGAGCAACAAGAGTAGTGAACGAGCCGAGTAAAACCAGGAGTGTACGAGGTACCAAACGCAGCGCAAGAGCGTAGTCAGTAAAGCCAGGGTCAAAATGAAGCAAGGTCAATAATGATAGTAGGAGAAGCAGAGCCAGGAAACAGGAAAGAATCACAGACAGAGACAAGCAGGAAATTAAGGTATAAATAGACCGAGGACGGGAGCTAGAACCGTCTGGCCAGGCTGTGATAGGTTCTCCCACTCCTGAGCCTACCAGCCTGAGTGGTAGCAGATCGAGTCACTCTATCAGACTTAGGAGCAGGTGCAGACTGATTAACCACGGGCGTCGACAAAGAAGCTGTGTCTGGCAGATCCTTTACAGTACCCCCCCTTTTATGAAGGGCCACTGGACCCTTTCTAGGTGGACCTGGCTTATTGGGGAACCGAAGATGGAACCTCCTGAGCAATACCCCAGCGTGAACATCCCGGGCGGGTACCCAAGTCCTCTCCACAGGCCCATATCCTCTCCAATGAACCAGGTACTGGAGCGAGCCTTGGACCATCCTGCTGTCCACAATCTTGGCCACCTCGAATTCTACCCCTTCAGGGGTGAGAACAGGGATAGGAGGTTTCCTCGGGGTAGCCAAGGACGGAGAGCAGCGTTTCAGGAGGGAGGCATGAAAAACGTTGTGTAATCGAAAAGACGGGGGTAACTCCAGTCGGAAGGAGACAGGGTTAAGGACCTAAATGACCTTGTACAGCCCTATATACCGGGGAGCAAATATTTTTGGATGGGACTTTAAGGCGTAAATTTTTTGAAGACAGCCACACCAGATCCCCGACCACAAACAAGGGGTTAGCAGAACGTCTTCTATCTGCCTGAATCTTTTGTATGCTCTGGGACGCCTCTAGGTTCTTCTGAACCTGGGCCCACACTGTGCACAGTTCCCGATGAACGACATCTACCTCGGGATTGTTGGAACCTCCAGGTGAAACGGAGAACCGTGGATTAAACCCAAAATTACAGAAAAAGGGGGAGACCCCTGACGAGTTACTGACCCGGTTATTAAGGGAAAATTCTGCGAGGGAAATGAAGGAGACCCAATCATATTGACAGTCAGAGATAAAACACCTTAAATATTGTTCTAGAGACTGATTAGTCCTCTCAGTTTGGCCATTAGTTTCAGGATGGAACGCCGAGGAGAAGGACAGATCAATCTCCAACTTTTTACAGAAGGCTCTCCAAAACAATGAAACAAATTGTACCCCTCTGTCAGAAACTATATTGACAGGAACCCCATGGAGACGCATCTTAGCATTGGGTAGTTTCTTGAGGGGCACAAAGTGGCACATCTTACTGAAGCGGTCTACTACAACCCACACCACCGACTTGCCTTGAGATGGAGGAAGATCGGTGATAAAATCCATGGAGATATTGGTCCAAGGTCTCTGGGGAATGGGCAAAGAACATAGTAAGCCCGCTGGTCAGGACCTGGGAGTCTTGGACCTAGCACAAATTTCACAAGCGGCGACGTAGGCCTTAACGTCTTTAGGCAACCCAGGCCACCAATAGTTTCTGGTAATGAGGTGCTTGGTACACAGGATGCCGGGATAGCCAGATAGTGCAGAGTCATGATTTTCCCTGAGTACCCTTAGCCGGAATTGCTGGGGAACAAACAGCTTGTTCTCAGGAAGGTTCCCGGGAGCTGAACCTTGATCAGCCGCAATTTCGGAGACTAAGTCAGAATCAACAGAGGAAATGATTATACCTGGGGGCAAAACACAAGCAGGATCTTCCTCCGAAGGAGGGCTAGCCATGAAGCTACACGACAGCGCATCAACTTTAATATTTTTAGACCCAGCTGTAAAGGATCTGCCAGGTACTACGTCTGTGTATACTCCCGGGATTAATCAGTCGACACCTGAGGCCAGACCTCTTAGACTGACACCGGCTCCCACCAACCAGGGTGGCAGGCTCAGGAGTGGGAGAGCCTACAGCGGCCTGGTCAGTCGGAATTAGCTCCGCCCCCTGTCCATTTATACCTGCCGTGTTCTCTTCCTCAGTGCTTGTTATTCTTCTTGGATTCCTGGCCCCACTGCTGCCTTGCTCCAGCCTGCTTCTGCCGTGCTTCTGCCTAGCTTCAGTTCCGCTTATCCTGCTTCGCTTTGCCCCTGGCTTGCTTCCTGCTCCGTGCTCTCGTTGGTATACTCCACTACATCCTGATCCTGACTGGCTCATTCACCGCTCCGTTTCCTCGCGCCGTTCCGTGGCCTACTGCCCCTTCCCTTGCGTGTTCCCTGTTTGTACTCCCTTGCACTTAGACAGCGTAGGGACCGCCGCCAAGTTGTACCCCGTCGCCTAGGGCGGGTCGTTGCAAGTAGGCAGGGACAGGGCGGTGGGTAGATTAGGGCTCACTTGTTCCCTTCACCTCCTTCCTGCCATTACACCAGCCCTATAGGTGACCAAAAAGTTGAATCTAGTAAAAAGCAACGCCCATCGAGCTTGTCTCAGGTTTAGCCTCCGGGCAGATTCTAGGAATCCAGATTCTTGTGGTCGGTAAGGACCGTTACCTGGTGCCTAGCCCCCTCCATGAAGTGGCGCCACTCTTCAAATGCCCATTTAATGGCTAAGAGTTCGCGGTTGCCAGTGTCATAGTTACTCTCAGTGGGCGAGAACTTCCTGGAGAAGTAGGCACAGGGACGGAGATGGGTGAGGGACCTGGTACCCTGGGACAAGACAGCACCCACTCCCACCTCGGAGGCATCAACCTCCACGATGAATGGCTCCATTTGGTTAGGCTGAATCAGCACTGAGGCCGAGATAAAGCACTTCTTAAGGACCTCAAAAGCCTGGACCGCTTCTGGAGGCCAGTGGAGGAGATCAGCACCATTGCAAGTAAGAGCCGTAAGAAGTTAGCAATAAATCTCCTGTAATAATTAGCAAACCCCAGGAAGCACTGTAACGCCTTCAGGGAGGCAGGTTGGACCCATTCAGCCACAGCCTGAACCTTGGCAGGGTCCATGCGGAATTCATGAGGAGTGAGGATTTGATCCAAAAATGGTATCTCCTGCACCCCAAACACACATTTTTCGGTTTTAGCAAAGAGTTTGTTTTCCCGAAGGGCCTGGAGCACCTTCCTGACATGCTCAATGTGGGAGGACCAGTCCTTGGAAAACACAAGTATGTCATCAAGGTACACTACAAGAAATACCCCCAGGTAGTCTCTTAAAATCTCATTTATGAAATTCTGGAAGACCGCGGGAGCATTACACAACCCAAAGGGAATGACGAGGTATTCGAAATGACCTTCGGGCGTGTTAAACGCAGTCTTCCACTCACCCCCCTATCTGATGCGGATAAGGTTATAAGCTCCCCGAAGATCAAACTTAGGGAACCATTGGGCCCCCTGAACCTGATTGAAGAGATCAGGAATCTAAGGAAGGGGATACTGGTTCCTTACAGTGACCTTATTCAAATTTCGGTAATCGATGCACGGCCTAAGACCACCATCCTTCTTCCCTACGAAGAAGAAGCCAGCACCTACCGGAGAAGTAGAGGGGCGAATGTAACCCTTGGCCAGTCATTCCTGGATATACTCTCTCATGGCTTCACGTTCGGGACAACAGAGATTAAATATCCTACCCTTAGGGAGCTTAGCTCCTGGTACCAAATCGATAGCGCAATCGTATTCTCTATGAGGAGGTAACTCTTCTAAGGCCTTTTTAGAAAAAACATCAGCGAAGTCTTGAATAAACTCAGGTAGAGTGTTCACCTCCTCAGGGAGAGAAATAAAATTAACAGAAAAACATGATGTCATGCATTCATTACCCCATTTGATAAAATTCCCAGTATTCCAGTTAAACGTGGGATTATGCATCTGCAACCAGGGAAGGCCTAAAACCAAATCGGACGATAATCCCTGCATCACCAGTACAGAGCACTGCTCCAAATGCATGGAGCCAACAAGGAGTTCAAAAACAGGGGTATGCTGCGTAAAATAACCATTAGCAAGTGGAGTGGAGTCGATACCCACTACCGGGACAGGTTTAGGCAAATCAATCAATGGCATAGCTAGAGACATAGCAAATTCCACAGATATAATATTAGCAGAAGACCCTGAATCCACGAAGGCACTGCTGGTAGCAGACCTACCCTCAAAAGAGACCTGAATGGGAAGCAAGATCTTATTAGGTTTCATATTTACGGGAAATACCTGTGCACACAAGCGACCTCCCCGATGGTCACTTAGACGCGGAAGTTCTTCCAGCTGCTTATTCTTACGCCTAGGACAGTTGTTCACTTGATGCTTGCCATCCCCACAGTAGAAGCAGAGACCATTCTTCCTGCAGAGCTCTCTACGTTGTTGGTGAGACACGGAGGCCCCGAGTTGCATTGGTTCATCCGAGTTTTCCGTGTAAGAACGAAGCAACGGAACCTCGGGAGCCATCATGGGGGAGCCAGAGGAGAAAGCATAAAAACGTTCAAGTCGTCGTTCCCTGAGACGTCGATCAAGACGTACCGCTAAAGCCATAACCTGATCTAGAGAGTCAGAAGAGGGATAGCTAACTAACAGGTCTTTCAGGGCGTTCGACAGACCCAATCTAAACTGGCAACTCAAGGCAGGGTCATTCCACCGAGAAGCTACACACCACTTCCTAAAGTCAGAACAGTACTCCTCAACGGGTCTCTTACCCTGACGTAAGGTCACCAGATGACTCTCGGCAAAGGCAGTCTTGTCAGTCTCGTCATATATGAGCCCGAGAGCAGAAAAAAAAAGATCAACAGAGGAAAGTTCAGGGGCATCAGGAGCCAAGGAGAAGGCCCATTCTTGGGGCCCGTCCTGGAGCCAGGACATAATTATACCCACTCGCTGGCTCTCAGAACCTGAGGCGTGGGGCCTTAGATGGAAATAGAGCCTACAACTCTCCCAAAAGGAGAAAAAAGTCTTCCAGTCCCCTGAGAACCGGTCAGGCAACTTGTGGTGGCTTTCAAGAGGTGAGATGGGGGGCACTACCAGGGTAGCATCACGCTGGTTTCCCCTCTGAGGCAGGGCTTGGACCTGTAGGGAGAGGCCCTGCATTTGCTGAGCCAGGGTCTCAAGGGGGTCCATAGTTGTGTCATGGACCAGGGTAGAAAAGGTATATGGGCCTGTGATTATGTAATGACGGGGTAGGGAGAAGACAGGTGAGCCCTAATCTACCCGCCACTCAGTCCCTGCCTACTTGCACGGCCCGTCCTAGGCGACGGCGGACAACTGGGTGACGGTCCCTACGCTCAATATGTGCACGACAGACAAACAGACAAGGGTACACAGAAGCTAAGGGAAATGGGGCAGCTGCCCACGGCAACACCGTGAGCAACAAGAGTAGTGAACGAGCAGAGTCAAACCAGGAGTGTACGAGGTACCAAACACAGAGCAAGAGCGTAGTCAGTAAAGCCAGGGTCAAAATGAAGCAAGGTCAATAATGATAGCAGGAGCAGCAGAGTCAGGAAACAGGAAAGAATCACAGGCAGAGACAAGCAGGAAATGAAGGTATAAATAGACCGAGGGCAGGAGCTAGAACCGTCTGGCCAGGCTGTGATAGGTTCTCCCACTCCTGAGCCTACCAGCCTGAGTGGTAGCAGATTGAGTCACTCTATCAGACTTAGGAGCAGGTGCAGACTGATTAACCACAGGCGTCGACACAGAAGCTGTGTCTGGCAGATGCTTTATAGTGTCCCTGATTATAATAGTACCATACTGTGTCTGTAGATAGTACCTCACATATATCTCCCCCTGTATATAGTGTCCCACATATAGCTCCCCCTGTATATAGTGCCCCACATCCCCACATATAGACCCCCCTGTAGATAGTGCCTCACATCCACATATATAGCTCCCCTGTATATAGTAGCCCACATCCCCACATATAGACCCCCCTGTATATAGTGCCCCACATCCCCACATATAGACCCCCCTGTAGATAGTGCCCCACATCCCCGCATATAGACCTCCCTGTATATAGTGGCCCACATCCCCACATATAGACCCGACCCCCCCCCCCCTGTATACAGTGGATCACATCCCCACATATAGATGACCCCCCCCCCCTGTAGATAGACCCCCCCTGTAGAAAATGCCACTCACAGTTTTAGTAGTAAAGAAATAATAATTACATACTCACATGATCCCGTTACCGCGCTGTCCGGTGGTCATGCAGATCTGCTCTCTTCTGAGCAGGTCCGCTGGAGCTGAACGACGCGTCATTGAAATGTGCTGATTGGCAGGGCAAGTCACTTTTCTCAGCCAATCAGCGTCATTGTAAGGTGCTGAAAGATCGGGCAGGGAACATGCACGGCCATAGACGCAGGTACAATTACTGCAAGAGGGGGTGGCTGTCGCTAGCACTGGGGCTCCCTCCGGTGCTAGAGACGCCCCCGGGCATGAGGGTGCCCGTGTCGCCCGGCCCATAAATGTTAGAGGCTCGGCGGTGGGGGCCCCATAGTAGCAGCGCTACCGCTGTAACAGCCATAACAGCGCAACCGGGCATAATGGGGGGCGTGTCGGCAGGCGGCATGGGCCCCCTCAAGCCGCGCGCTCTGTAGCAGCCGCTACAGCTGCTACCGCGGTACTTACGCCACTGGGGAGGGATCTCCTGGATAGGCATTGCCGCGTTTCTTTTTCCTTGTTGGAGTGCTTGTGGCAGGTGGTGGAGTGTGTTTGTCTTTCAGGGTTTGAAGTGTGCTTGTTCCGACTGGCATTTTCTTGTTGTTTTTTGGTGCTCTATAAGTTTAGAGAACTTGTGGCACCTAGCATGGCCAGAGCTTAGGGGTGGTTAGGTGAGGATGTGCTCTGGAAGGGCGGGCAGAGTTTTGGATTAGACCATTCAAGACCGATCAAAGGAGTAGGGGTAAGTGGGTGGTGTTGGAGGTGGTGCCTGGGGTATGGATGTGCCCAGTTGCTTGTCTTATCGCCACTCAAGTGGTTTCCCTAGCAGCTTCAGGTCTTCTGTTATGTCATGTTGAGTTGATGGTTCCTTTTTGTCGCGGTATCAATTTACTTGTGTGTTTCGGCAGTGTTTGGAAGTGTTGGATTTGGACAGCTCTTGTTTTGCCCACCATTCCTTTCGCATTAGGGCCTACACGGAGGCGGCAGACTTGGGAACTTTGGCAAGAGGTGGCCAAGCGTAAAAAGGTGATTTGGATTTTATGTGATTATGTTTGGTATGGGTATTGTGTTCTTGGGTTTCAGTGGTATGCATGTGTCCTTCCCCTCCCTCCTTTTTTCCTCTTTTTTGTTTGTACTAGTTTAGGCCCCTTGTTTGTTGTGGATTGTCGGGCACTCCTACAAGCATTGGGGGGCTGAAAGGGCTGATGTGCATCCTGATGGGAGGAACCTGGGTTGCCCGAGGAGAGTTGCTGTTGTCCAATGGCTTGGCCTTAAAGGTATGGCCTGGAGTCAGGTTCTGCCAGAATTCCATCGTTATGCTCAGGTTGATGGGGCTCCTGATATCCTGGTTTTGCATGTGGGAGAGGATGAATTTGGTGTCCCGCGTTTCTGTGAGCTTATTAGGGATGGTAGGTAATCTTCTCCGGACATGGTCTCTGTTTCCCTGTGTGGTGGTGAGGTCCGAAATAGTTCCATGGAGGACTTCTCATTCAGTGGCGCGTCTTAACAAGGTTTGTGTGAAAGTTAATCGGTGGTGTCTGGGTTTGTGGTCTGAAATGGGTGTGTCTGTGTCCGTCATTATGAAAGGATGGACAAGGCAATTTCTGATTGATTGACAGGGTTCACCTTTTTGATCTTTGGGCTTTGAAGATTCAAGAGGGAGTAGAACGGGCCTTGTTAGTGTGGGTTAGCTCTCATACTTGAGTGTATCAAGGTAAGCTCCTGTGGTGGGTTGGGGGTCCTTGGAATTGGTGTTAAGTTGGTGCAGGGGGTATTCATTGTGGGTATGGTACCTTCCAAATTATACAATTATTGGTTGGTCTGGCTTAATTTTGGGCTTCCTGGGCCCCAGGGAGTGGGTACAGTTTATAACAGCCATCAGTAGTTGGTCACGGTGCCCCTGAGCCTGTAGAGAGATGGCTGGGGTAAATGGTGTATGTGGGCAGATTGGCACCAGATTTTGTAGCTCCAAGGCTCCCCTTCCATCATTGTCTGTAAATTTTAGATTGTATGCAAATTTAATTCTTATGTTGTTTGTTTAAAAAAAATGGCTGCTGTGGCTAATTTAATCCAACCCAATATCTATGTGTTTATTATCGGCTCCTTTGTGGGTGGTAAGTTGGTGATTGGAGTTAGTTGGTAGGGCAATTGGCCACTTAGGTTATGGGGAGTGAAGGACCTATTACACGGGCCAATGATTGGGCAAATGAGCATTCAAATGAACGCTTGTTCCCGATCATTGCCCTGTGTAATCAGGGCAACGATCAGCCGATGAACGAGCAATGAAAATGTAAGGGGACAAGCGATCGGAGTAATGATCGCTCGTCCCTATACATAAACAATCATTGCTCCATGTGAAAGGAGCAAATGAGTGCCGATCAACGAGCTGTCTCGTTCATTGGCGCTCGTTTAGACAGCCCACATCAGGCCATGTAATAGAACCCTAAGAAGATTTGAAAGTAACGGAGCGAACTCTACAATCCCATAGTCATAGGTAGATGAAAGAAGTTGAGGCATTAGGGGGCCCACTGTGACTCTACCTCTCGAGGGCCCACGTGAAACCTGAGCCACAACTGTCCTGTCCCGTGAGTGAGTGGCACATGTGCTGCATGTGTCCAAAGAGCAAATTGTGTTTCTTTTCATGTGTGCTGGGTGCGGACAGTGTCCAGTGTGCCGGGTGCGGACAGTGTCCAGTGTGGCGGGTGCTTACAGTGTCCAGTGTGCCGGGTGCGGACAGTGTCCAGTGTGCCGGGTGCGGACAGTGTCCAGTGTGCCGGGTGCGGACAGTGTCCAGTGTGCCGGGTGAGGACAGTGTCCAGTGTGCCAGTGATGCATGTGCAGTTAAGGTCTAGGGAGAGTGAGTGGCGGTTGTGTGGCTGGCGTTGCAGAGGTAAAAGCCGCAACTGGATTCTAATGCCGGAGGACGCACAGGTCACCCTAGAAGCTTCACGTTATGTCTCTACCCACAGATCTAAATGCCAAACTCAGCTCTGCTACATCAGAAGGGGCAATGTCACTCAGATTACCAATATTATTTTTAGCAATAAATCTGACGGTGTGGATACTGCAGAGAAAACTTCTCCCCAAGTCCTGAAGTCTGCACATGAGGGAGGGAGACCTGGCTCTTCAGGGGGCACTTAAGAAAAGTCAAACACAAGAAACTCATTATCCGGATGATCACTGAGCTGTCACCCACAATCATCTATTATGCACATCAGGGAACTGCGCCAATGCTCCAGGTGCCCCCCGAGAGTCCAGCCGGGATAATATATATACTAATGTCATTTTCAGGAGGGTTCAATTATTTCTGTGAGTAGCCGACAGGTCCACCACCAATAATGTAGAGCGAGGGAGGAAGAAGAAGATAAATCCTCCTGCAAGACTCCGACCCCATCCCCCGAGGACTGGACTACCCAGCTGCTGCTTACAAATATTTTTGGATGGGACTTTAAGGCGTAAATTTTTTGAAGACAGCCACACCAGATCCCCGACCACAAACAAGGGGTTAGCAGAACGTCTTCTATCTGCCTGAATCTTTTGTATGCTCTGGGACGCCTCTAGGTTCTTCTGAACCTGGGCCCACACTGTGCACAGTTCCCGATGAACGACATCTACCTCGGGATTGTTGGAACCTCCAGGTGAAACGGAGAACCGTGGATTAAACCCAAAATTACAGAAAAAGGGGGAGACCCCTGACGAGTTACTGACCCGGTTATTAAGGGAAAATTCTGCGAGGGAAATGAAGGAGACCCAATCATATTGACAGTCAGAGATAAAACACCTTAAATATTGTTCTAGAGACTGATTAGTCCTCTCAGTTTGGCCATTAGTTTCAGGATGGAAGGCCGAGGAGAAGGACAGATCAATCTCCAACTTTTTACAGAAGGCTCTCCAAAACAATGAAACAAATTGTACCCCTCTGTCAGAAACTATATTGACAGGAACCCCATGGAGACGCATCTTAGCATTGGGTAGTTTCTTGAGGGGCACAAAGTGGCACATCTTACTGAAGCGGTCTACTACAACCCACACCACCGACTTGCCTTGAGATGGAGGAAGATCGGTGATAAAATCCATGGAGATATTGGTCCAAGGTCTCTGGGGAATGGGCAAAGAACATAGTAAGCCCGCTGGTCAGGACCTGGGAGTCTTGGACCTAGCACAAATTTCACAAGCGGCGACGTAGGCCTTAACGTCTTTAGGCAACCCAGGCCACCAATAGTTTCTCGTAATGAGGTGCTTGGTACACAGGATGCCGGGATAGCCAGATAGTGCAGAGTCATGATTTTCCCTGAGTACCCTTAGCCGGAATTGCTGGGGAACAAACAGCTTGTTCTCAGGAAGGTTCCCGGGAGCTGAACCTTGATCAGCCGCAATTTCGGAGACTAAGTCAGAATCAACAGAGGAAATGATTATACCTGGGGGCAAAACACAAGCAGGATCTTCCTCCGAAGGAGGGCTAGCCATGAAGCTACACGACAGCGCATCAACTTTAATATTTTTAGACCCAGCTGTAAAGGATCTGCCAGGTACTACGTCTGTGTATACTCCCGGGATTAATCAGTCGACACCTGAGGCCAGACCTCTTAGACTGACACCGGCTCCCACCAACCAGGGTGGCAGGCTCAGGAGTGGGAGAGCCTACAGCGGCCTGGTCAGTCGGAATTAGCTCCGCCCCCTGTCCATTTATACCTGCCGTGTTCTCTTCCTCAGTGCTTGTTATTCTTCTTGGATTCCTGGCCCCACTGCTGCCTTGCTCCAGCCTGCTTCTGCCGTGCTTCTGCCTAGCTTCAGTTCCGCTTATCCTGCTTCGCTTTGCCCCTGGCTTGCTTCCTGCTCCGTGCTCTCGTTGGTATACTCCACTACATCCTGATCCTGACTGGCTCATTCACCGCTCCGTTTCCTCGCGCCGTTCCGTGGCCTACTGCCCCTTCCCTTGCGTGTTCCCTGTTTGTACTCCCTTGCACTTAGACAGCGTAGGGACCGCCGCCAAGTTGTACCCCGTCGCCTAGGGCGGGTCGTTGCAAGTAGGCAGGGACAGGGCGGTGGGTAGATTAGGGCTCACTTGTTCCCTTCACCTCCTTCCTGCCATTACACCAGCCCTATAGGTGACCAAAAAGTTGAATCTAGTAAAAAGCAACGCCCATCGAGCTTGTCTCAGGTTTAGCCTCCGGGCAGATTCTAGGAATCCAGATTCTTGTGGTCGGTAAGGACCGTTACCTGGTGCCTAGCCCCCTCCATGAAGTGGCGCCACTCTTCAAATGCCCATTTAATGGCTAAGAGTTCGCGGTTGCCAGTGTCATAGTTACTCTCAGTGGGCGAGAACTTCCTGGAGAAGTAGGCACAGGGACGGAGATGGGTGAGGGACCTGGTACCCTGGGACAAGACAGCACCCACTCCCACCTCGGAGGCATCAACCTCCACGATGAATGGCTCCATTTGGTTAGGCTGAATCAGCACTGAGGCCGAGATAAAGCACTTCTTAAGGACCTCAAAAGCCTGGACCGCTTCTGGAGGCCAGTGGAGGAGATCAGCACCATTGCAAGTAAGAGCCGTAAGAAGTTAGCAATAAATCTCCTGTAATAATTAGCAAACCCCAGGAAGCACTGTAACGCCTTCAGGGAGGCAGGTTGGACCCATTCAGCCACAGCCTGAACCTTGGCAGGGTCCATGCGGAATTCATGAGGAGTGAGGATTTGATCCAAAAATGGTATCTCCTGCACCCCAAACACACATTTTTCGGTTTTAGCAAAGAGTTTGTTTTCCCGAAGGGCCTGGAGCACCTTCCTGACATGCTCAATGTGGGAGGACCAGTCCTTGGAAAACACAAGTATGTCATCAAGGTACACTACAAGAAATACCCCCAGGTAGTCTCTTAAAATCTCATTTATGAAATTCTGGAAGACCGCGGGAGCATTACACAACCCAAAGGGAATGACGAGGTATTCGAAATGACCTTCGGGCGTGTTAAACGCAGTCTTCCACTCACCCCCCTATCTGATGCGGATAAGGTTATAAGCTCCCCGAAGATCAAACTTAGGGAACCATTGGGCCCCCTGAACCTGATTGAAGAGATCAGGAATCTAAGGAAGGGGATACTGGTTCCTTACAGTGACCTTATTCAAATTTCGGTAATCGATGCACGGCCTAAGACCACCATCCTTCTTCCCTACGAAGAAGAAGCCAGCACCTACCGGAGAAGTAGAGGGGCGAATGTAACCCTTGGCCAGTCATTCCTGGATATACTCTCTCATGGCTTCACGTTCGGGACAACAGAGATTAAATATCCTACCCTTAGGGAGCTTAGCTCCTGGTACCAAATCGATAGCGCAATCGTATTCTCTATGAGGAGGTAACTCTTCTAAGGCCTTTTTAGAAAAAACATCAGCGAAGTCCTGAATAAACTCAGGTAGAGTGTTCACCTCCTCAGGGAGAGAAATAAAATTAACAGAAAAACATGATGTCATGCATTCATTACCCCATTTGATAAAATTCCCAGTATTCCAGTTAAACGTGGGATTATGCATCTGCAACCAGGGAAGGCCTAAAACCAAATCGGACGATAATCCCTGCATCACCAGTACAGAGCACTGCTCCAAATGCATGGAGCCAACAAGGAGTTCAAAAACAGGGGTATGCTGCGTAAAATAACCATTAGCAAGTGGAGTGGAGTCGATACCCACTACCGGGACAGGTTTAGGCAAATCAATCAATGGCATAGCTAGAGACATAGCAAATTCCACAGACATAATATTAGCAGAAGACCCTGAATCCACGAAGGCACTGCTGGTAGCAGACCTACCCTCAAAAGAGACCTGAATGGGAAGCAAGATCTTATTAGGTTTCATATTTACGGGAAATACCTGTGCGCCCAAGTGACCTCCCCGATGGTCACTTAGACGCGGAAGTTCTTCCAGCTGCTTATTCTTACGCCTAGGACAGTTGTTCACTTGATGCTTGCCATCCCCACAGTAGAAGCAGAGACCATTCTTCCTGCAGAGCTCTCTACGTTGTTGGTGAGACACGGAGGCCCCGAGTTGCATTGGTTCATCCGAGTTTTCCGTGTAAGAACGAAGCAACGGAACCTCGGGAGCCATCATGGGGGAGCCAGAGGAGAAAGCATAAAAACGTTCAAGTCGTCGTTCCCTGAGACGTCGATCAAGACGTACCGCTAAAGCCATAACCTGATCTAGAGAGTCAGAAGAGGGATAGCTAACTAACAGGTCTTTCAGGGCGTTCGACAGACCCAATCTAAACTGGCAACTCAAGGCAGGGTCATTCCACCGAGAAGCTACACACCACTTCCTAAAGTCAGAACAGTACTCCTCAACGGGTCTCTTACCCTGACGTAAGGTCACCAGATGACTCTCGGCAAAGGCAGTCTTGTCAGTCTCGTCATATATGAGCCCGAGAGCAGAAAAAAAAAGATCAACAGAGGAAAGTTCAGGGGCATCAGGAGCCAAGGAGAAGGCCCATTCTTGGGGCCCGTCCTGGAGCCAGGACATAATTATACCCACTCGCTGGCTCTCAGAACCTGAGGCGTGGGGCCTTAGATGGAAATAGAGCCTACAACTCTCCCAAAAGGAGAAAAAAGTCTTCCAGTCCCCTGAGAACCGGTCAGGCAACTTGTGGTGGCTTTCAAGAGGTGAGATGGGGGGCACTACCAGGGTAGCATCACGCTGGTTTCCCCTCTGAGGCAGGGCTTGGACCTGTAGGGAGAGGCCCTGCATTTGCTGAGCCAGGGTCTCAAGGGGGTCCATAGTTGTGTCATGGACCAGGGTAGAAAAGGTATATGGGCCTGTGATTATGTAATGACGGGGTAGGGAGAAGACAGGTGAGCCCTAATCTACCCGCCACTCAGTCCCTGCCTACTTGCACGGCCCGTCCTAGGCGACGGCGGACAACTGGGTGACGGTCCCTACGCTCAATATGTGCACGACAGACAAACAGACAAGGGTACACAGAAGCTAAGGGAAATGGGGCAGCTGCCCACGGCAACACCGTGAGCAACAAGAGTAGTGAACGAGCAGAGTCAAACCAGGAGTGTACGAGGTACCAAACACAGAGCAAGAGCGTAGTCAGTAAAGCCAGGGTCAAAATGAAGCAAGGTCAATAATGATAGCAGGAGCAGCAGAGTCAGGAAACAGGAAAGAATCACAGGCAGAGACAAGCAGGAAATGAAGGTATAAATAGACCGAGGGCAGGAGCTAGAACCGTCTGGCCAGGCTGTGATAGGTTCTCCCACTCCTGAGCCTACCAGCCTGAGTGGTAGCAGATTGAGTCACTCTATCAGACTTAGGAGCAGGTGCAGACTGATTAACCACAGGCGTCGACACAGAAGCTGTGTCTGGCAGATGCTTTATAGTGTCCCTGATTATAATAGTACCATACTGTGTCTGTAGATAGTACCTCACATATATCTCCCCCTGTATATAGTGTCCCACATATAGCTCCCCCTGTATATAGTGCCCCACATCCCCACATATAGACCCCCCTGTAGATAGTGCCTCACATCCACATATATAGCTCCCCTGTATATAGTAGCCCACATCCCCACATATAGACCCCCCTGTATATAGTGCCCCACATCCCCACATATAGACCCCCCTGTAGATAGTGCCCCACATCCCCGCATATAGACCTCCCTGTATATAGTGGCCCACATCCCCACATATAGACCCGACCCCCCCCCCTGTATACAGTGGATCACATCCCCACATATAGATGACCCCCCCCCCCTGTAGATAGACCCCCCCTGTAGAAAATGCCACTCACAGTTTTAGTAGTAAAGAAATAATAATTACATACTCACATGATCCCGTTACCGCGCTGTCCGGTGGTCATGCAGATCTGCTCTCTTCTGAGCAGGTCTGCTGGAGCTGAACGACGCGTCATTGAAATGTGCTGATTGGCAGGGCAAGTCACTTTTCTCAGCCAATCAGCGTCATTGTAAGGTGCTGAAAGATCGGGCAGGGAACATGCACGGCCATAGACGCAAGTACAATTACTGCAAGAGGGGGTGGCTGTCGCTAGCACTGGGGCTCCCTCCGGTGCTAGAGACGCCCCCGGGCATGAGGGTGCCCGTGTCGCCCGGCCCATAAATGTTAGAGGCTCGGCGGTGGGGGCCCCATAGTAGCAGCGCTACCGCTGTAACAGCCATAACAGCGCAACCGGGCATAATGGGGGGCGTGTCGGCAGGCGGCATGGGCCCCCTCAAGCCGCGCGCTCTGTAGCAGCCGCTACAGCTGCTACCGCGGTACTTACGCCACTGGGGAGGGATCTCCTGGATAGGCATTGCCGCGTTTCTTTTTCCTTGTTGGAGTGCTTGTGGCAGGTGGTGGAGTGTGTTTGTCTTTCAGGGTTTGAAGTGTGCTTGTTCCGACTGGCATTTTCTTGTTGTTTTTTGGTGCTCTATAAGTTTAGAGAACTTGTGGCACCTAGCATGGCCAGAGCTTAGGGGTGGTTAGGTGAGGATG